>NC_142103.1:46006297-46322047 GCF_054644295.1 Miniopterus natalensis | reverse complement strand
TAAGTTTCTGCAGTTTCATCCATGTTGTGGGGTATGACAGGATTTTCTTATTTTTTAAGGCTGAATAATATTACATTGTATGTATAGATTACATTTTCTTTTTTCATTAATTAATACATTTATGTCATTGATGAACTTTCAGAATGTTTCCATCTTTTGTATAGTGTGACTAATGCTGCATAGAACTTAGAAATGCAAATATCTCTTCAAAACCCTGTTTTCAGTTCTTTCAGATATATATCCAGAAGTCAGATAGTTCAATCATATGGTGATTTTATTTTTAATTTTTTATGAATCTTCATACATTCTTCCATAATGTGTGCACCACTTTCTATCACATAAAATAGTGTACAGAATTCAAATTTCTCCACACATTTACCAACAAATGTTATTTATTTATTTGTTTCATATAATGTCCATCTTTACATGCATGACATTATAGCATATTTTAGCTTTGATTTTCATTTTGGTGATGAATAGTAAGTTTGACGCCTTTTAATATAACTATTGGTCATTTGTAATTTTTTTGGATAAATTTCTATTCAATTCTTTTACCCATTTAAAAATATGCAAAATTTATTTATTTATCTATTTATATTTATTGCTATTGCATTGTAAGAGTTCCTTACAGATTTCAGATATTAACCTCTCATGAGTTATATGAATTCCCAATATTTAATCCTATTCTATTAGTTGTCAAATTACTCTGATTGTTTCCTTTTCCATACAGAAGCTTTATGACTTGATGTAGCCTCACTTATCTATTTTTGGTTTTATTGATTTACTGTTGGTGTCATATCTAAGAAATCATTGGCAAGACTGATGTTATGAAGCTTTTCCTAGATTTTCTTCTAGGAGTTTTATCATTTCAAGTGCTACAATTAAGTCTTTAAGCCATATGTATTAGATTTTTGTGTGTGACATAAAATAGGGGTCAAAATTCATTCTTTTGCATGGGGATATCCAGTTTTCCCAGTACTAAATAAAGAGGCTGTCTTCTCCTTATTGTGAAGTCTTACACCTATGTAGTTTTACAAAGATCATTTGATCGTACATGCATGCATTCCTTATTTGGCTTTCTGTTCTGCTCCATTTGTCCATATGTTTGTTTTTATGTTAGTACTATATTGTTTTAATGATTGCACTTTTTGAATATTAAAAGTCAGGAAACATGACCCCTCCAATTTTGTTCTTCTTTCTCATGGTTGTTTTTGCTAATTGGGTTCCTTTGTGCTGCTATATGATATACATCCATATATGTATACATATATATATTACTATATATATATGTATACATATGTGGATATATGTGTGTATATATATATGTGTGTGTGTGTGTGTGTGTGTGTATATATATATATATATATATATATATATATATATAGTAATATTGATAGGATTACATTGAATGACTAGATCACTTTGGGTAGTATGGGCATTTCAACAATATTAAGTTATCCAAACTATAAACATGAGATGTATCTTCATATAATTGTGACTTTTAAAAAATTTTCAACAATTTTTGTATTTTTTTAATGTACACATCTTCTACCTCCTTGATTTTTTATTCTTTTAAATACTATTTTAAATGAGATTCAGTTTGAATTTCCTTTTCAAAAGATTCATTATTAGTGTATAGAAATACAACTCATTTTTATCTGTGGATTTGTAGCCTGCAATTTTGCTGAATTTATTTATCACTTCTAACTTTTCTGTGTGGAATTATTAATTTTTTTTTTTTATATATAAGATCTTGTCACTTGAACAAATATATCATTTTACTTTTTCAGTTTGGAAGGTTCTGATTTATTTTTCTTGCCTAATTGCTCTAAACTAGGGTTTTTAGCCCTATGAGAAATGTAAGATGTGAGAGTAGGCATCTTGTTTTATATGTGATCTTAAAGGAACTTCTGTCAGTTTTCCATAGTTTTCCAAAGTTGTATGCTTTCTTATGTTGTGCAAGTGTCTTATTCCTAAATTTTTGAATATTTTTATTATTATCAATAGACCATTGGATAATGGTGTGTTACATATATACAATAAAATATTACTCGGTCATAAAAATGAATGAAATCTTACCATCTACATAAATACAGATGGGCCTGAAGTGTATCACGCTAAGTGAAATAAGTCAGACAGAAAAAGACAAATATTATATGATTTCAATTGTATGTGGAATCTAGAGAACAAAGGAAATGAGCAAACAAAACAGAATCAGACTCATAAATACAGAGAACAAACTGATGCTTCCCAGAAGAGAGATTTGCAGGATTGGGTGAAAAGGCTGAAGGGATTAAGAAGTACACATTGGTAGTTACAAAATATTTACAGGGATGTAAAGCACAGCATAGGAAATATAGTCAATAATATTGTAATGATTATGTATGGTGCCAGGTGGGTACTAAACCTATGGGGGTCATCATAAATTATATATATGTCTAACCACTATGCTGTGCACCTGAAACTAATGTAAAACAACATTGAATGTCAGCAGTAATTGACAAAAAAGGGTGCTGAATTTCATCAGATGCATTTTTTTCTGTATCTTTTGAGGTGATCAGGTGAATTTTATCTTTTATTCCATTTATGTAATGTATCACATTGATGGAATTTTTCATATACTGTACTAAGATGTTCTTACATTCCATGTATATATCTCACTTGATTATAGGGTACAATCATTTTTAATGTGGTGTTACATTTGTTTTGCTAGTAGTTTGTTGAGGATTTTTCCATTTATATTCATCAGAGATTTTAGCCAGCATTTTCCTTGTAGTATAGTCTGCCATTGGTATCAAGGTAATGCTGGTCTTATTTTTTTTTAAATGTTTGGAAGTAATAGTTTCCCCTGCTATTTGAAAGTCACCCTTCCTGCCCGGCGGGCATGGCTCAATTGTTGAGCATCAACCTGTGATCCAGGCGATCACAGTTTGATTCCCAGTCAAGGCACATACCCGGTTTGCAGGCTCCATCCACAGTAGGTGGGCGTGTAAGAGGCAGCCGATCAATGACTCTTTCATCATTAATGTTTCTATCTCTCTGAAATCAATAAAAACATATTAAAAAAAAGAAAGTGAGCTTTCTTATAAAACCTTTTATAATCCAAAAGTGAAAAATGAATTACCATTCATTTATATGGCTAAAAAACTGGGTGTCCTTAGATCCAAAATTTAACAAACACAATCATTCACCATGATGGAAATGCTTAGTTATACACAGTTTCATGCTAAGTGTAACACGCTTACAAGCTCTTTTAGGCTTTGCTGATACCTTAGATCACATATTGATAACAGATACAAAAAATAATTTGAGATAAATCACATAAGCTCAGCATCAAGCTGCTATAAATTTTAATTGTTTTCTGTGAGCTAGAAGGCTTACTGATACTCTAGAGGACATATGATACAACAGACAAAGGCTAAAAGGGCTTAATGACCTCTTTTCAGAGGGCAAAAGAAGAGTGAAACATGCATCCGACATTATCAATTTTCAGGGATCTGGCCAATGGACAGGTTTCTGTCTTGCCTGAGGTGAAGCACTGGTGGGACTCAGCACACTCTAGAAGCCTGAGAGCTGCTGAGAACAAAAATGAGCTGGGAATCTAACTGCAGCTCCAAAGAACCTTAAGTACCATAGAGAGACAATAAGGGAGCAAGAGATTTGACCTCCATAAAAAAAGGAACCAACAAATCTGTCTAATAAGGAATTTACATGTGCAAGTCCAGAGAAGACACATGCATAGAAAAGACTCAAGAGGCTCTCATAATCTCTAATAGGACTAGTTGTTTAATGTTTTTCCACATACAAGCCAGTCCATAAAGGCCTGGGGTGGTGGCTGTTGTTTTTTTGTTTGTTTTTTTCTAAATATGTGTATCCCAAGAAAAAATTATGGCATACAAAGTAACAGGAAAACATCCAAATAACAGGATCAAAGTAATACCCAGGAATGGATTCTTAAAAAAATGAAGGTATATAAATTCCCTGATTAACAGCTTGAGATAAATTTTCCTAGTTTTGTTATTACTTCATTGACCACTATTAATGCAGTGTATTTTGTTGAGTCATTACTACCTCCTTGACTTCTAAATATTGAAGTATTTCAAGAATTATTTTTTCCAGCTGGATGTGGCTCAGCAGTTGAGCATAGACCTAGGATCCAGGAGATTTTGATTCGATTCCCTGTCAGGGCATATGCCCTGGTTGTGGGCTCAATCTCCAGTAAGGAGAGTACAGGAGACAGCCAATCAATGACTCTCTCATCATTGGTGTTTCTATTTCTCTCTCCCTCTCCCTTCCTCTCTCTGAAACCAATAAAGACATATTTTAAAAAATAAAATTAAATAAAATTAATTAAGACTCAGGAGAGTTCCAAGATTGTGGTGGTATAAGAGGATGTTGAACTCATCTTTTCCCATGAGCATACTGAAATATATACCTAGATAGACAGCAGTTACTCCTGAGAAACAACTGAAGGCTGATTGAAAAGTTTCTGAATAAAAAAATGAGAGAAAGAGATCAAATAGATAAGACTGGAAAAATGCAGGAGCTCTCTGGGATCTGCATAAACTCTCCAGGGTTGGAGGTGCTGGTGAAGGACATTGATTACAAGCCCATTCAACTCAATAGGGTGTGCAGTAACTCCATGCACGTGCCTTGGCTTGCATGCAAGATCACTGCATTATGTTCCCAGACACTTTGCCCAGAACCTATTCCAGCTTTAAGCAAAGGGAGCAAGGAGGTTAAACATGAAATTACCAGACACACCTGGTATCACTTCCAAGAGACCCTTCTGCCAGGCAAGTCAGCAACCCAGATGACAGAAGGGCCCACCCAGATCCAAATGGCCTGCCAAATATACCAAACACACCCAGCTTAAACAGAGGTAGCTTCTACACAAAACCACTTTCTGTACAACAAATGACAGAGAGACCATATTGAGAAGGCTGTGGTGCCATGAGAGCCCTCTTGGAACTGTGGGAATTCTCTTTGGTATTGAGGTACTGGTGAGTACCATTGTATATATCCTTTTCCACCTTGATAAGGTGCACGTGATAACTCATTCCAAGTGCTCTGGCATACTGTATGATTCTTATAGCATGTTTGTGGACACTTCTCCTGAACCCCTTTTTGGCTCTGAACAAAGAGAGTAAGCAAGATCAACAGGACAATACTGTATGCATCTGGACACCCTACTTAGAGCCACTCCAGATCAGAAGGCCTGTACCTCAGACACCATTGGCACCTGATTTCCTCTAACCAGGCTGCCAAAACCATCTGGCACACAGTCTATACTGAAGTTACTTCTCCATAAGGTCACATTTTCAAGACAGGGAGAAATATAAACATATATAGAAAGTGAGAAAATGTTTTAAAAAGCAGGATATATCTTAAATAAAGAAACAAGAAAATTCTCAGAAAAAAAAAAACATCTAATGAAATGATGATAAGTAATTTGCCTGATAAAAAAATTCAGGAGAAATAATTATAAGTTTGCTCACCAAACTTGATAACGGAATTGAGAAATTTAGGGAGAACTTCATCAAAGTTTTATAAAGTATAACAAAGAAATAAGCAGTGCCCTGGCCAAGTAGCTCAGTTGGTTAGAGCATTGTTCCAATACACCAAGGTTGTGGGTTCAATGATCCTGGGTCAAAAGCAACCGATAAATGTATAAATAAGTATAACAATAAATCAATTATTCTCTCCCTCTTCTCTCTCTCCCTCCCCTTCTTTTTTTGTTCAAAAAATCAATTACAAATTAAAAAATAGAACCAAGCAGAACTGAAGCATGTAACAGTTAATATATATATTAGAAAGAGTCAACAACAGATCAGCTAATAGAGAAGAATCTATCAGTAACCTGGAAGAGAGATTAGTGGAAATCAAATAATCAAAACAGCCAAAATTTTTAAGTATGTTAAATAAGAATAGTTTAAGAGGTCCATGGGACAATACCAAACCCTCAAACATACACATTATAGTGATCCCAAAAAGAAAAGAGAGAAATGACCAGAAACTTTATTTGAAGAAACGATGACTGAAAATGTTCCTAACCTGAGAAAGGAAGCATACAAGCAGGTCCAGGTAACACAGAGATATCAAAACGAGATGAATCCAAGAGACCCACACAAATACGTACTGTAATTAAAATAAGAGAAATTGAAGATAAAAAGACAATTTTGATGGCAGCAAGATTAAAACAAGTTACATAGAAATGAAACCACATAAGGTTATCTGCTGATTTCTCTGCAGCAATTTCACAGACCAGAAATGAATGGCAGGACATCTGCTGAAATGAAAGACTCTACAACCTAGAATAATTTACACAAGTTATCATTCAGAATTGAAGGAGTTATGAATAGTTTCCTGGACAAACAATTTAAAAAGTTTATCACCATTAAATCAGCTTTACCCAAAATTGTAAAGAATTTTATTTAAGCTGAAAAGGAAAGGCTATAACCATCTAAGAATATATGGAAAAGGAAAACAAATTCACAGGAAAAGTGAAATATCTGAGATACAGTGAATTAGACATTGCAAAACTTACTATGAGTGTCAAAAGACAAATACCAAGCTCAACTCATAATACAATGAGTAGATAGGAGACACGTAAAACAAAGAGATCTAAAATATGACATGAAAACATAAAACATAGCCCGGTCAGAGTGGCTCAGTGGTTGAGCATCTACCCGTAATCCAGAAGATTGTGGTTGGATTTCCAGTCAGGGCACATACATGGGTTTTGTGCTTGGTCCTCAGTGGGGGGCAAGCAGGAGGCAACTGATCAATGACTCTCTCATCACTGATGTTTCTATCTCTCTCTCCCTCCCCTTCCTCTCTCTAAAATCAATAAAGACACATTTTTTTCAAAAAGAAAGAAATTGCCATTGCTCTCTACTCTAGTCACTGGAACTCAGCTTGTACCCTGACTTCTTTAAAAAAAATAAAAATTAAAATAAAAGAGTATAACAGACAAAAAAAATTTATGCACCCATGATGTTTTCAAGATGGCAACAGAGTAAGTGGACCTTACTTGTACCTCCTTCCAAAGCCAGGCAGAAAATAAAACTAAATTGGGGAACATTCACCTGACATTAACAGCTTAGGACTACCTGAAGAGGAGACTTTTAAGAAGGAAATACAGAAACCACCTGGAGACTGGTAGGAAGGGTGGGGTCTTGATAGTGGCTGGCCAAGCTACCAAGGACTGTAAGCCTAGAGTGAGGAAGGATCTCAGTTTCAGGAGGGATTTCCCTGAGAAGAACAATACACTTATCCAAGGCTTGGTTCCCCAGCCAGGAGCACCAAAGCTGAGAACAGCTACCCAAGTAACATCCAGCATTGAAAGGTGGTGAGGCTTTTGGCTGCTAGGGAGAGCCAGAGCCAGTTGGAGATAAAGCCATATTAAAATATAAATAAATAAATAAATAAATAAATAAATAAATAAATAAATAAATAAATAAATAAAAAATAATAAATAAGCACTAGATTTTCATTTGAAGCCATTCACCCAAGGCTTTGGTGGAGAAGAGCAGTGCAGATTGGAGTAGCCTGAGATGGAGCTTGGGTGCAAGTATTGAGGGGAGATGTAGAACAGAGGCAGCCATGAGATCTGCAATTTATTGCTCACCCACCGACCCAGACAGCAGCAGATTATTTTTCCTCAGAAGCACAAGACCCTCCTAACAACCATAGCTTGGGAAAATGCAAATACCCCTCAGGGATACAACTCTCCCCACCCTCAGGAATCCTGATTGCCTCACTTGCATCTCCATCATGCTGAGGAGGTAGCAGCAGAAGTCAAATGTAGGATGGAACAGCCTCAGGGAGCATCAGTGACAGACTTTTGCTTGGGGCTATCCCACTTACTGTTCTGGGAGCTTACACTGGTGTTTCTCCCTCATGGGAAAGCTGAAAGAAACTCCCAGCTTCTGGCAGGCCCCACTGGGCTAAATATGAGGGTCTCTGACCCCTGAGGACAGTGAAATATTCTTGGACAGCCTCAGTAGAATGGCACTGAGATGGGGGACTACATCTACCATCTTACTTGAAATATGAAAAGCACCTACAGCTTCTGGGAGACACAGAAGTCTCATACTCCCTATTCCACCCAAAGTCCTTTCAGAAACAGCTTTTTCAGTGACTAAGACTGACAGCTGGCCAGCAGGTGGAGGCATGATGAGGAGGGTGGAGGTAGATCCCAAGGAACCTTTGGATGCTTGCTAAAATGTCCCCTGGTCCTGTGCTCCTAACAAGCTGGTCCTAGTGCAGCTCAGTCCCTCCTGTATACAACCAAGCCCTATAGAGACAGATACAAACTGCAAATTGCTTGAAGTTTCAAATGGGTTGCTGAGAGCCAAACATGGACAGCTTCTGACAGTGGGTAGCTCCAAAGCACCTCCTCAGAGGACGAGAAAGAACAGACAAACAGGCAGCCTCAGTCAACCTAAGATTGGGATCCAAAGGGAGCTCCCAGGAGATACAAAACTTTGCCAAGATGAAGGACACTTCTCTTTTCTTTCCTTTTTTCTTTATTTCTTCTTCTTGATTGCTTTGTTATTATTTTTGTCTCTAATTTTTCTTTCATATCTGTTCTTTTTCTCTTTCGTTTTCTTACTGTATTTTTTCTTCTTTCTCCATCTTTCTCTTTATTTTCCCCTGCCTTATTTTTTGTCTTTCTTCTTTCTCCTCTTTTTTCTTTTCATAAATTTTTCTTCCTCTTTTCTTTTATACTGTTTCCCCTTTCCTACTCTTTGTTCTTATTTTACTTTCCCTTCTGTACTTTCACATTCCTTTTTCACACCTATTTTTTTCTTCTTGTATATTTTCTTTTATTATTCTAGTTCTCGTTTATCTTTCCTAATTCTCTTTTCCTTCAAGGTGCTTTTGTTGTTCTTGTAAGTGTCTTTTGTATGGTTTTGTTTGTTTTGTTGTGTTGTTTTGTTCTGTCATCACCTGCACAACAACTTGCATGGCATGGTTGGGGTTGAGCCTCAGTCAGCTACCTTGACAGGAGATTCCACCCATGAATGAGACAACAACAATCAAAACCCAATTACAACAGGTGAGTACAACTCACTCAAAGGAGTCCCACAGGTCTCACACTCCCAATTCCACCCATTTCTTTCAGAATCATCCTTTTCAGTGACTAAGATACACATTCATGGGACATTCCTAGAGCATCCAATTCAGGAGATAAAAGGGACTGCACCACTGAGTCCCAAAGAACACTTACTACATTAAAACACCCCACAAAGACTTGGAGGCACAATAGTTCCATCTATTACATAGAAACAAATACAAAGGAACAACAAAAAAGAGTAGACAAAGAAAAAAAAAAACAAATAAAAGAAAAGGAGGAAACTATAGAAAAAGAGCTAAACAAAATGAGGGCAAGATATTTATCAGATATACACTTCAAAGTAATGGTTATAGGATTTCACAACAAACTTAGTGAGAATTACAAGAAACTTAGTGGGAATTACAACATTATGAAAAAGAAAATAGAAACCATGAACAAGAACCAGTCAGAAATGAAGAATACCATATCTGACATCAGGAATACACTGGAAGGGATCAAAAGTAAATTGAATGAGAAAAAGGAACCAATCAGTGGTTTGGAATACAAAGTAGACAAAAACACCCAATTAGAACAGCAAAAAGAAAAAATGAATTAAAAAGCAGCAAGATAGTTTAAGGGACCTTTGGCATAACATGAAACATAAAAACTTCTGCATAATAGGCTTACCAGATGGAGAAGAAAGTGAGAAAGAAATAGAGAACATATTTAAAGAAATAATGGCAGAAAACTTCCCTAACTTGTTGAAGAAAATGGTCACAGAAGTCCAGGAAGCACAGACAGTTTCAATAAAGATGAACCCAAAGAGACCCACTGCAAAGCACATCATAATTAAAATGACAAATGTTAAAGACAAAGAACAGGTCTTAAGGGCAGCAAGAAAGAGATAAAATGTTACCTACAAGGGAGTTCCCACTACACAGTCACCTGATTTCTCAACAAAAACATTTCAGGCCAAAAGGAAATGGCATGATGTATTCAAAGTAATAAAAAACAAGGACATCAACCCAAAACTATACTATCCAGCAAGGCAATAATTTAAAATTGAAGGTGAAATAAAGAGATCCCCAGACAAAAATAAAGGCTAAAGGAGTAAAATGCCACCAAACCAGCATTGCACAAAAAGTTAAAGGGAATGCTTTAAGAAGAAGAATAAAATTGAGGGAGAAAGGAAGAAATTGAGGGTATAAAGGGAAAAATTGCAATAAATGAATACCTATCAATCATAACCATAAAAGTAGATGGACTAAATGCTCTAATCAAAAAGTATAGGGTAGCTGGGCCAGTGTTGCTCAGTGGTAGAACGTGAACCTAGGAACCAGGAAGTGTTTGGGATAAGTAGCATGTAATTAAACAATAATTTGATTAACATTGAGATCAAGGAAGAAATCAAAAACTTCCTGGAAAAAATGAAAAATGAACACAAAACAACAAAAAAATCTGTGAGAAAAAGGGAACACAGTCCTGAGAGGGAAGTTCATAGCATTACAGGCCTATGCCAAGAAACCTGAGAAAGCCCAAATGAACAATCTAATGCTACAACTAAAAGAATTAGAAAGAGAACAATTAGAAAATCTGAGTAAGCAGAAGAAAAGAAAGAATAAAAATCAATGCAGAAATAAATTATATAGAGACACACAAAAAATCTACAAGAGATCAGTGAAACTGACAGCTGTTTCTTTGAAAAGATAAACAAGATTGATAAACCTTTAGCCAGGCTCTTCAGGAAACAAAGACAGAGGACCCAAATAAATAAAATCAGAAATGAAAGAGTTGAAGTAACAACTGACATCACAGAAATACAAAGGATTGTAAGAAAATGTTTTGAACAAGTATATACCAATAAACTGGACAGTCTGGGCAAAATGGACAAATTCCTAGAAACATTCAATCTTCCAAAACTCAATGAGGAAAAGTAAAAAATAAAATAAAAACCTGAAGAGGCCAATAACAGCTAATGAAATTGAAGTAGTATTAAAAAAACTCCCAGCAAACAAAAGTCCTGGTTTGGATGACTTCATAAGTGAGTTTTACCAAAGATTCAAAGAAGAATTAACACTTATCCTCCTAAAACTATCCCCCCAAAAATCAAGCCTCCAAAGCTCTTTATAGGAGGCTAAAATGATCATAATTCTAAAATCATATAAAAACACTACAGAGAAAGAAAATGACAGGCCAATATCACTGATGAACATAGATGCTAAAATCCTCAACAAAATAGCAAATCAGATTCATGAATACATTAAAAAATTCATACACCATGTCCAAGTGGAATTTATTTCAGAAATGAAAAGTTGGTTAAATGTTTGCATATCAATTAATGTGATACACCCCATAAATAAAATGAAAGATAAAAATCACATGATCTTATCAAGACACAGACAAAGCATGACAATACCCATTTATGCCAAAAACTCTCAGCAAAGTTGTAATAGAGGGATCATGCCTCCATATACTACAGGCCATATATGACAAAACTACAGCGAACATCATACTCAATGGGCAAAAAATAAAATTGTATCCCTTAAGATCAGAAACAAGACAGAAATGTATGCTTTCAACACTCTTATTCAACATAGTACTGGAAGTCTTAGCCAAAACAATAAAACAAGAAGAAGCAATAAAAGACACCCAAATTGGAAAAGAGGAAGTAAAACTGTGATTATTTGCAGATGACATATTACACACAGAAGACCTTAAAGACAGCATCAAAAACCTGCTAGACTTAATAAATAAATTCAACAATGTAACAAGATACAAAATTAACATGCAGAAATTGATGTCATTTTTATATAACATTAATGACCTCTCAAAAAAGGAAATGAAAAAAGTCCTATTTACTATTGCAACAACAACAACAAAATAAGGTACCTGTAAATTTAAAAAAACCCTGTACTCCAAAAGTTATAGTACATTGAAAAAGGAAACAGAGAAACAACTGCCCATTAGTAGATGAATCAATACAAAGCTGTGGTGCATATACACAATGGAATACTTTGCAGCTATGAAAAAGAAGGGTCCCTTACCCTTTGAAACAACATGGAAGGACTGGGAAAGTATTATGCTAAATGAAATAAGCCAGTCAGAGAAAGTCAAATATCACATGATCTCACTTATATGTGGAATCTAATGAACAAAACTGACAAACAAAATAGATCCAGAGACATGGAAGCATGCAGCAGACTGATGATTTTCAGAGGGATGGGTGTGGGGAAGTGGGAAGAGATTAACCAAAGAACTTATATGATTATATGCATAACCCATGAACATAGACAATAGTGTGCTGAAGACCTGGGGAGGGGCGGGAGTGAGGAGGAGGTGCTCAGTGAAGGAGGGGAAAGGGAGACATCTGTAATATTTTCAACAATAAAGATAAATTTTAAAAAATGAAATAGAGGAATATACAAACAAGTGGAAACATACTGTGTTCAAGGATTAGAAGAATTAACATAATTAAAATGTCCTTACTATCCAAAGTAATCTACAGAAACAACTCAATCCTCATTAAAATGCCAACAGCAGCAACTAAAAATAAAATAAAATAAAATACCAACAGCGTATTTCACAGATCTAGAACAAATATTCCAAAAATTTATATGGAATCAAAATGACTCCCAAAAGTCACAGCAATCTTGAGTAGAAGAACAAAGTTAGAGAGATCACAATAGTGTATATCAAACTATACTACAAAACAATTGTAATCAAAGCAGCCTTGGTACTGATACAAGAATAGGCATGTAGATCAATGGAACAGAACAGAGAATCTAAAGATCAACTAATGACAATATAGTCAATTAATATTTGACAAAGTAAGTAAGAGCATACAATGAAGTAAAGATAGTTTATTAAATAAATGGTGTTGGGGAAATTGGACAGGTACATGCAAAACAACAAAACTAGACCACCAACTTATACCACATAGAAGAATAAATTCCAACTAGGTAAAATATAAATATGTCATTAAATCATGTAAATCCAAGAAGAAAACATAAGCAGTAAAAACTCAGACATCTCATGTAGCAGTATTTTCTCTGATACATCTCCTAGGGCAAGGGAAAAAAGGAAAAAAAATTAACAAATATGAAAACATCAAACTAAAAAAGATCTGCACAACAAAAAAAACCATCAACAAACTGAAAAGAGAACTCACTGCATGAAAGACATATTTGCCAATGATACATGTAATAAGGGGTTAATTTCCAAAACATACAAAAAACTCATACAAATCAACAACAGAAAGACAAACAATCCAATTAATAAATGGGCAAAGGCCCTGAATAGACATTTCTCCAAAGAGGATATACAATAAACATATGAAAAAATGTTCAACCTCACTAATCATCAGAGAGATGCATATTACTATAATGATGTATCACCTCACACCTGCAAGAATGATTACCATCAATAAATCAACAAACAACAAGTGTTGGTGATGGTGTGGAGAAAAGGGAACACTAGTACACTGCTACTGGGAATGGTGACTGGTGTCACCACTGTAAAAAACAGTATGAAGTTTTCTCAAAAATTTAAAAGTGGAACTGCCATTTGACCCAATGATCTTACTTCTGGGAATATATCTTAATAATCTCAAAACACCAAAAAGAAAGAATATATTCACCCCTATGTTCATAACAGCATTATTTACAATAGCTAAGATCTGGAAACAGCCAAAGTGCCCATCAGTAGATGAGTGGATAATAAAGCTGAGGTATATTTACACAATGGAATAGTATGCAGATATAAAAGCAAAAGCTCTTACACTTTTGACAGCATGGATGGGCCTGGAGACTACTATGGTAAGCAAAATAAGCCAGTTAGAAAAATACAAATATCTCATGATCTCAGTTATATGTGGCCTGAATTTGTAATGCATTTATTAATGGAAGCAAAGAGAGAAATTCACTGTATTACAATAGTAGTAGGGAATTTTAATACCACAATCACATCAATGAATATATTAAAAAAATAATAATGATAAGTGATCTTAAATACACATTTCACCAGATTAACTTAGTAGATATTTTAGAACATTTCATGCAAAAACTGAAGAATACACATTTTTTTCCAGCTGTTCATGGGACATTTTCCAGTATAGATCTCATATTTAGTCACAGAAAAACTCCTCAGTAAATCCAAGAAGTTTCAAATCAAATCAAACATCTTTTCCAATCACAATGACATAAAATTAGAAATCAACTACATGAAGAAAACTAAATAAAACACAAATATTTGGATAATAAACAACATATTCTTAAACAACCAATAAATCAAAGAGAAAATAAAAGAAGTATCTTGAAACAAATGAAAAGGAAAAATCTTTTCAAAATTTATGGAATGCAGTAAAAGAAGTTCTTAGAGGAAAGTTCATAGTTATAGAGGATTACCTTAAAAAGCAAGAAAAACCCCAAATAGTTTTTGTTTTTGCCTATTGAGTATGATATTGGCTATAGGTTTGTAGTACATGGCCTTTATCATGTTGAAGTATGATCCCTCTTTTCCCACTTTGCTGAGAGTTTTTATCAAAAATGGGTGTTGTATTTTTGTTGAATGCTTTTTCTGCATTCATTGATATACACCTAAAGCAGCTGTAAAAAAAAGAAAAGACAAAATCCAAAGTAGACATAAGGTAGAGATTAATGAAGATCAGAGCAGAAATAAAAGAAATAGAAATTTACAAAAAAATAGAAAAGTCCAATAAAATTAAGAGCTGGTTCTTAGAAAGGATAAATGAAAATGAAAAAGTCTATAGGTGAAATCATCATGATAAAAGAGTGAAGCAATTAAATAAACTCATAACTGAAAGAGAAGTAACAAACAATACAGAAATACCAAAAATAAAAAATAAAAAAAAATCAAGCTGTTGGCCAGGGCTGCAGTCTCTGAAAATTTGACAGAGGCTAGAGAATCTACTTTCAAGCCCACTCACAGGGCCTCAGTGCCTTACTGGCAGCTGGCTAAAGTCATCATGAAGTTCTTTGTCAGATAAATCTCTTTGTAGATCTAATCAGAACAAGTGCTGCCAATCCTGGTGCAAAGTGGGAGCGCATTACCTGAGAGTGTGATTAACAGGAGGCAGGAATCATGGAAGGCTATTTTGGAGGCTGGCTTCCACACCTGAATTATGTGCCCTAAAATTTGGTAATCTAGAAATAAATAAATTTTTAGGAGCATATCACTTCCCAAAACTGAACCGTAAAGCAATATACAGATTCAATCAAATTTATATTAACATACTAATGGCATTCTTCTCAGAAATAGAAAAACTAATCCTAAAATTTACATGGAACCACAAAAGACCCCAAATAGCTAAAGAAACTTTAACAAAAAATGAAAGTGGGTGGTATCATCCTCCCTGATTTCAAACTATACCTACAAAGGTAAAATAATAATAAAAAGTATGTTACAGCGTAAAAGCAGATATAACAGATATATAGTTTAATGGAATAGAATAGTCAGAAAAAAGTCTCACTTGCATGTTCAGCAAATCTACAACAATGGTGAGAAGGATATAAATGGAGTAAAGACAGTCTCTTCAATAAGTGTTTTTTTGAAAAATGGACCACTTTCTTACACCATATACAAAAATAAACTTAAAGTAGACTAAAGACTTAATTGCAAGGTCTGAAGCCATAAAAGTCCTAGGAGAAAGCCTGGGCATTAAACTCTTTAACATCTGTCTTAGCAATATATTTTTGGACATGTCTCTGAGGGCAAGGTTAAGAAAAGGAAAAATAAACAAATGGGACTACATCAAACTAAAAAGTTTTGCACAGCTAAGGAAACAATCAACAAAGTAAAAAGACAACCTACTGATTGGAAGAAGATATTTGCAAATGATACATCCAATAAGGAGTTAATATGCAAAATTTATAAGGAACTCATACAACTAAACGCCAAAGAATCCAAACATTTCAATTGAAAAATTTGAAGAGGACCTGAATAGACATTTCTCCAAAATGGACATACAGAAGACCCACAGGCATATGAAAAGATGCTCAACATCACTAAAATAATTGTTTACCTTTTGTTATATCCTTTACAGTTTACTTTTAAACCCAATCATAATAATGTAATTAACCATAGTCTGATGTTACCACATATAACAGGTGATAGTTTTATTATTCCACCAATTATGGCTGAATGTGCAGTTTATATGGCAAAGAGATCTGTCAATACATTGATCTCCAGATTTGATTTGAAATGCCAGGCTGGTGAAGCAAGTTGCCCCTCCCTGCTTCCTTGTCCAGAGTGCATAACTTCTCAAAGCTTCCATTTTTGGAAGAGGATGAGAAACTGACAGAAGAGGAACCTTAGTACACTGCTGGTAGGAATGCAGACTGGTGTAGCCACTGTGGAAAATGGTATGGAGTTTCCTCAAAAAATTAAAAATGGAACTGTCAATCTGGGCAGAATCCCTAAAGATCAAATCAAAAGAATATACACACCGCTGTGTTCGTAGTAGCTTTTTTTACAATAAGCAAGACAGTCCGAGTACCCATCAGTAGATGAGTGGATAAAAAAGCTGAGGGCATTTACACAATGGAATACTATATGTCCATAAAAAGGAGATCTTTCCTTTTGTGACAACATGGTTGGACCTGGGGATTATTATGCTAAGTGAATAAGCCAGAGAAATACAAATAACATATGATCTCACTCACTCATATGTGGAATCTAATGAACAAAATAAACTGACTAACAAAATAGAATCAGCAGCATGGACACATCGAAAACCCTGACAGCCATCATAGTGGAGGGAGTGGGGATGACTGAATGAAAGAAGGTGAAGGGATTAGCCAAAGAACATATATGAATAATCCATAGACACAGACAACAGTGTGGTAATGGCTAGAGGGAAAGGGGGCAGCGTGGGCTTTGTGGAGGTGGACAAAGGGGGGTTGAAACAGAGATATCTATAATAGTGTCAACAATAAAAAATAAAGTTAAAAAAGATATATGCACTAAACAGAAAAAAAGAATATATGTAAAAGGAAATATTTATGACCCAGGATTAAGCAAAGATTCTCAGATTCAGCATCATAAACTTAATGCATAGAAGAAAAAAATCAATAAGGTTTAATCAGAAAAAAATATTTTTCTCTGTGAAAGACACTTAAGAAAATGATAAGACATGCCACATATTGGGAGAAAATTCTACCAAAACTATATTTTTTTATTTTTGAGAAAATAATTTTTATTCAGAATATGTAAAGGACACAAACTTAAATTATAAGAAAACAAACAACCCAGAGTTTAAAAAGGTTGATGGGAGGTATGCTCAGACACTTCAACAAAAAGTAAATTACGCTTAATTGGGTTGTTTGTCTTCCTCTTGCTGAGTGCTATGAGATCTTTGTACACTTTGGAAATTAGTCCCTTATCAGATTCATCCTTGGCAAATATGTTTTCCCAGACTGTGGGGTTCCTTTGTATTTTGCGGCTGTTTTCTTTTGCTGTGCAGAAGCTTTTTAGTTTGATGTAGTCCCATATGTTTATTTTTTCCTTTGTTTCTCTTGCCCTAGGAGATGGATCAGTGAAAAGTCCACTACGTGGGATGTCTGTGACTTTACTGCCTATGTTTTCTTCCAGGATTTTTATGGTTTCGTGGCTTACATTTAAGTCTTTTATCCATTTTGAGTTTATTTTTGTGTATGGTGAAATTTGGTGGTCTCGTTTCATTCTTTTGCATGTATCTGTCCAATTTTCCTAGCACCACTTATTGAAGAGACTGTCCTTACTCCATTGGATACTCTTGCCTCCTTTGTCAAATATTAACTGACCATAATGGCGTGGAGAATATTATGCTAAGTGAAATAAGCCAGTCAGAGAAAGACAAACATCACATGATCTTGCTTATATGTGGAATCTAAAGAACTTAATAAACTGATGAACAGAATAGATTCAATGACATGGAAGCATAGATGAGACTGACGAAGGTCAGAGGGATGGAGGAGGGCGGGTGGGTGGAGGGGGAGAGAGTAACCAAAGAATTTATGTGCATATATACACAACCCAAGGACATGGACAATGGTGGGGAGAGGGACTGGGGAGGGGGAAGGAACGGGGTGGAATGGGTCATTGGGGGGAAAAAGGGACATCTGTAATATTTTAAACAATAATAAAATTTAAAAAAAAAAGTAAATTACGCTAATAAATAATCACATTAAAATATTTTGACACAATTAACTATTAAGGAAACTCAAGTTAAAAGCATAATGAGATACAAGAATCTAATAAAATATTTTATGTAAATTTTAAATCTTTTAAAATTAAAAATCTTCCAGCAACCACTATGAAATGCCTCTATAAATCTATTTGAATGACTACAAGCAAAACATCTGACAATGTCAAGTGCTGTCAAAGATGTGGTACACCTAGAACTTTTACACATTGCTGAAAGAAATTCAAACTAGTAAGCCATTTTGAAAAGCTATTTGGATGTTTCTTATAACCTTAAGCACATCCTTTCATACAACTTTGTAATTATACTCCTAGGTATATACTCAGATAAAGTAAAAACATGTGTAAACATAAATATACACAAATGATTATAGCAGCTTTATTAATAACTGCAATAAAATGTTAGAAACAAAAATGTAGTGTACCTATACATTGAAATACTACTCAACAATAAAATAAATGAACTATAGATGCATACAACATGAATGGATCACAATTGCATTTATCTGAGAAAGAAAAGCCACAATAAAAAATATATATAATGTGTCATTCCATTTGTATAAATGATAAAGGCAAACTTATACCAATGAAGAATAGAAGAGTCTTTGCCAGGGGCTGTGAAAGGAGACAAAGTTGACTACAAAAAGGCAGTATGTGGGATTTTTTATGGTTATATAAATTTTCTATATCTTGATGAAAATGGTTATACAACTGTATTAATTTGTGAAAATTCATAGAACAATATAGCAAAAAGGATAAATTTTACTTCATGTTATATATAGCTCATATAAAAAATGCATGAAAATATAAGGCTGCAGAATATACATTCAAGGATGATTTACTTGCAAGTATTTGTGGGGTTGCTTATGTACATTTAGTGATATAGTAGCTATGTGGAGTGGATGGGAACTGGATCTGCCTTACTTTACTACTGTGTATTTTTGGGAAAATCATCATGTAATCACTATGTGCCTTAATTTTCTCATATTTATGGTCGGGGTAATTACTTCCTCGTTTGCCTCACAGGCTTGCTTTGATGACTACATTAGATAATGGATGTAAAAGTGCTTAAAATTAATAAAGGTCAATATTTATAAAGTAATTTTACTGGGATACTGGAATTTGGTAGGTATGTTGTAAATGATTATTGAATTAAAGGTGATATAACGAATGGAATCTTTCTCTTAATCCTATTGTCTATTTAAAGGTCTGTGTTTTCTGTTATATAGCATAATCACAGAATGCTTACTCAGTGCCAAAAATAAACTCAATGATGAAGGTGTATCCATGAATTAAGTGTACACTCTGCTCTCAAGAAATCAGAGTCTATTTAAGGAAGCAGATAATATAATAACTAAAAACAGTATTGGTTGGACACTTTTTCTCTGTAAGGACCTTTTAAAAATAACCAATATACAAAGGTAGGCAGTAACAGAGGGAAAAAGAAGTAATAGAACTGCCAAACTGCAAGAAGGCAAGAAATAAGATGGCACTAGTAAGCCTTTACATATTAATAATTACTCTTAATTTAATGTTTTGAATTCACCAATCCAAAGGCACAGAGTGGCTGGATGGATAAAAACAGCACTCAACAGCATGCTGCCTAAAACAGACTCACTTTAAATTTAAGCACAGAAGGCTAACTTTAGATAAAAGTGTATTCATAGGCTCAAAGTGAAGGGGTGAAAAACATATTTCCTGCAAGTGGAAGCCAAAACAAAGTGGAAGGAAGTAGCTATAGTTATACAGAAAAGACTTTAAACAAAAAAGGGTAACAAGACCAAAATATCATTACATAATGATAAAAGTGTCATTTCATCAAGAAGTTATAAGAATCATAAATATGTGCGCGCACAACATGGGAGCATCTCACAATACTAAGCAAATACTAACAAGCCTGCAGGGAGAATGGACAACCATATATTAATATTAGGGGACTTTGATACACCACTTTCAGTAATTATAACTCATTCAGGCAGAACATCAAAAAGGAAACATTGGACCTGAACCATGCATTCAACAAATTAAACCTAACATACATTTATAGAACATTTTATCCCATAGCATTAAGAGACAATTTATATGATAGTCCACAAAACAAGTCTTAACAAATTAAGAAAATTGAAATCATACTGAATATATTTTCTGACCACATGTTATAAAACTCAAAAACAACAACAAAAAGAAAGCTTGAAAATTTAAAAGCATGTAGAAACACACTCCTGAACAATCAATTGATGAAAGAAGAAATTAAAAGGGGAACAAAAATATATCTTAAAGAAAATGAAAATTGTAACACAACACACCACAACCTATGTGATACTACAAAAAAAGTTCTGAGTGGGAAGTTGAGCAATAAACATCTACATTAAGAAACAAGATCTTAAATAAACAGTCTAACTTTACGCCTCAAAGAAGTATAATAAAAAAGAATAAACAGAGCTCAAATTTAGTAGAAGAAATGAAATAACAAAGATCAGAGCAGAAATAAATGACATATAGGCCAGAAAAACAATACAAAATAAATATTCAAAAAACTAAAAAGTGGTCTTTTAAAAAGATTAAAAAATTGACAAACCTTTAAACTAGCTAAGAAAAAAAGAGAGAAATCTAATAAATAAAATCAGAAATGACAGGGAAGACATTAGAACTGATACTGCAGAAATATGTAAGATCATGAGACTACTATAAACAATTATAGGCCTTATATGCCAACAAATTGGATAATCTAGAAGAAATAAATTCCTAGAAATAGAAAACCTGCCAAGAGGAAAATAGAAAATCTAAACATATTGATAATGAGTATAAGACTGAATCACTAATCAAAAACCTCCCAACACAGAAAAGCCCAAGACCAGATGTCTTCACTGGTGAATTCCATCAAACATTTAAAGAATTAATGCCAATCCTCTTCAAATGTTTTCCAAAAATTGAAGAGATAGAAACACTTCTAAAGTCATTTTATGAGGCCAAAATTACACTGATATCAAGCCGGACAAGGACACTAAAAAAAGAAAACAAAAACAGACTATAGATCAAAATCCCTAATGAACATAGATTTTAAAAATTCTCAAGAAAATACCAGCAAACCCAATTCAACAATACATTAAAAGAATCATACACCATGACTCAGTGAGATTCATCCCTAGGGTTCAAGCATCACTCCACATATGCTAAGTCATAAATGCAATACATCAAATTAACAGATTAAAATATAAAAATCACATGATCATCACAATAGATGCAGAGAAAGCATTTTACAAAATATAACATTTTTATTGATAAAATATGTTCAACAAATTTGGTATAAGAGGAAGAACTCAAAATAATAAAGGTCATATATAACAAATCCAGAGCTAACATTATAGTCAATGGTGAAAAATAAAAGCTCTACCTCAAATAAAAGAAATAAGACAAGAGTGGGCACTCTCACCACTCTTATTCAACATAGTATAAGAATTCCTATCTCAAGCAAGAAAAAGAAATAAAAGGCATCTAAGTCAGAAATGAAAAGGCAAAATTGTGTTATTTGCAGATGGTATAATCCTTTTTAAATTTATTTATTTATTTATTTTTAAATTTATTTTATTGTTGAAAATATTACGGATGTCCCCGCTTTTTCCTATTGACCCCTACCACCCCTCACCTACTCCCTGTCCTAAGCCTTCACCACACTATTGCTTGTTTCCATGGATTATGCATATACACATATAATTTTTTTTAATCTCTCCCCACCCACGTACCCACCCCTCCATTCCCTCTGAAATTCCTCAGTCTGTTCCATGCTTCTATGTCACTAAATCTATTTTGTTCATCAGTTAATTATGTTCTTTAGATTCCACATATAAGTGATATCATGTGATATTTTTCTTCCTCTGCTGTGATCTTATATATAAAAAATCTTAAAGACTATATGAAGAAACTGTT
This sequence comes from Miniopterus natalensis, assembly GCF_054644295.1. Lineage (NCBI taxonomy): Eukaryota > Metazoa > Chordata > Mammalia > Chiroptera > Miniopteridae > Miniopterus > Miniopterus natalensis. The sequence goes on along the minus strand of NC_142103.1, from coordinate 46,299,861 downwards.
GTAATTAATCAATGAATTTAGTAAAGTTGCAGAATATAAAATCAGCATACAGAAATCAGTTTTTTCTATTCATTAACAACAAACTATCTGAAAAATTAATAAAGAAAGCTATCCCATTCAAAATAACATCAAAAACAATAAAATACTGAGGCATAAATTTAATTAAGGAAGTTAAAGAGCTAAAAGTGAAAACAAAAGGATTTGTTGAAAAAAATTGAAGAATATACAAACAAATGAAAAATTATTCCCAGTTCATGGATTGGAAATATTACTATTGTAAAAATGTCCATACTACCCAAAGCCATCTATAGATTTAATGCAATCCCTATAAGAGTTTCAATGGTTTTACACAGAAATAGAAAAAATAAAACAATTCTAAAATTTGTAACCATAAAGGACTATGAATGGCTAAAGCAACTGTGAGAAAAAAGAGCAATTCTAGAGACACCACGTTATGATTTCAAAATATATTACAAAGGCATAGTAAATTTATTTATTTATTTATTTATTTATTTATTTATTTATTTATTTAAAATATATCTTTGTTGATTTCAGAGAGAAGAAAGGAGGGGGAGAGAGAGAGATAGAAACATCAATGATGAGAGAGTCACTGATTGAGCCCGCAACCCGGGCATGTGGCCTGACTGGGAATCGAACCCCGATCGCCTGGATCCTAGGTCCACGCTCAACTGCTGAGCCACGCCTGGCCGGACAGGCATAGTAAATTTAAAAGTATGGTCCTGGCATAAAAATAGGCATATACACCAATAAAACAGAATATAGTGCCTAGAAGTAAATATTGACATAGATGGCCAAATAATATTTGCCAAGGCTAATATTTGACAAAGTAACCAAGAACACTCAATGGAAAAAGGATAAGCACTTCAACAAATGATAGTGGAAAAACTGAATAACCACATGCAAAAAAATATAATTGAACCTTACCTTATACCATTCACAAAAATTATCTCAAAGTGATTAACGGCTTAAACAAAAGACCCAATACTACAAATCTTCCAGAAGAAAACAGAGAGAAAAATCTTTTTTTTGTTTTGTTAATTCTCACTTGAGGTGTTTTGTTGTTTTTGATTTTTAAAAAATATATCTTTATTGATTTCAGAGAGAGGAAGGTGGAGAGAGAGAGACAGAGAGAGAGAGAAACATCAGTGATGAGAGTCATCATTGATCAGCTGCCTCCTGCACACCATCGACTGGGGACCAAGCCCACAACCCGGGCATGCGCCTGACTGGAAATTGAACCGCGATCTACTGGATCCTACGTTCATGCTCAACCGCTGAACCACGCCCAGCCTGGAGGTTATTTTTTTCCATTAATTTTTACACAAAAGGGGAAGAGAGGGAGTGGAAGAGAGACACTTCCATTGGTTGGCTCCCACAGGTCCAACTAGGGCTGGAGATCGAACTTGCAACACAAATACATGTCCATGACTGGGAATCAAGCCCACAACACTTAGGTGGGCTGATGCTCTAACCACTTAGCAACACTGGCCAGGGTGAGATGAATCTTCTTGATAATGGTTTTGCCAACATTTTTCTGGATATCACACTAAAAGCACAAGCAACAAATGAAAATCATCCATTAAACCTACTTGAAACTAAACACCTTCCTGGGGGTTAAAGAAACAACAGAAGGAAAAAGCAACTGTGGTGTTGTGATTTATCAAAATGGATCAAAGACCTAAATGTGAGACCTGAAACAAAGTTACATAGAAGAAAACATAGGTACCAAACTTATGGACCTTGGTCGTAGAGAACATTTTACGAACTTGACCCCAAAGGCAAGGGAAATAAAGGCAAAAATAAGTGAATGGAACTATATCAAAATAAAAAGATTCTGCACAGCAAAAGATACTGACAACAAAAGTAACAGGCAGCCAACCAGATGGGAGATGATATTTGCAAGCAGTAGCTCTGACAAAAGTTTCGTTTCCAAAATATATAAAGAACTCATAAAACTCAACACCAAACAAACAAACAACCCAACCAAAAAGTGGGCAGAGGACCTGAACAGGCACCTCTCCCCAGAAGACATATGAACAGCCAATAGATATATGAAAAGATGTTTGACCTCACTAGCAATTAGGGACATGCAAATCAAACCACAATGAGATACCACCTCACACCTGTTAGAGTGACTATTATCAACAAGACAAGCAATAACAAATGTTGGAGAGGTTGTGGAGAAAAGGGAACCATCATTCACTGCTGGTTGGAATGCAGACTGGTTCATCCACTATGGAGAGCAGTCTGGCAATTCTTCAAAAAATTAAAAATAGAGCTACCATACAACCCAGCAATCCCTCTCCTGGGTATATACTAAAAAAACTCAAAAATATGTAATCCCAGATATATTCATGTTCATTGCAGCATTATTCACAGTAGCCAAGACATGGAAACAACCAAAGTGTCCTTTGAAAGAGAACTGAATAAAGAAAATGTGGTAAATGTACACAATGGAATATTACTCAGCCATAAGAAAGGGTGAAATACTGCCATTTGTAACATCATGGATGGACCTTGAGAATATTATGCTAAGTGAAATAAGTCAGTCAGAAAAATGTAAAAACCATATGATTTCACTCATATGTGGGATATAAAACTGAAACTTTTGGACACAAACAGCAGTGTGGTGGTTGCCAGAGGGAAGGAGGTGGGGAGTGGGGGGTGAGGAGAATCTTAGTATATGGTGATGGGAGAAGATATGACTTTGGGTGGTGGGCACACAGAGCAATATACAGATCTTGTAACATAGAATCCCACACCTGAAACCTATATGTTCATAATAACCTTTGTCATGCCAATAAGTTTAATAAAGTATTATTTAAAAACACAAAACAAAAGAACCAAATGAAAATTCTAAGTCTGAAAAAAAAATAGGAATCCCAAATATCCCATTTTTCTCACAGAGTTCTTAATACCTTTGTAATTTCACAAATGACAAAGATGTTTTTAGGTGTTCTGTGTGTGTGTGTGTGTGTGTGTGTGTGTGTGTGTGTGTGTGTGTTAATAAGGTGACATTTGAAAAGCATATCAGGATGGGCGGTAGTCACCAGAGAAACCAGAATCAATCACTAATGGTAAATGATTTAATCAACAATGCCTATGTAATCATATCTCTATAAAACCCCAAACAGAGAGAATTTGGAGCCCTTCTGGGTTGGTGAACACATGGAGATGTGAGGAGAGTGGCCTGCCTTGCTAGTGCACAGAAGTTCTGCGCTCCTTTGCACATACCTTGCCCTATATATCTGTTCCTGAATTATATCCTTCTGTAATAAACCAGTGATCTAATCAGTAGAATATTTCTTTACAGTCCATGAGCTGCATTAGAAGATTAATTGAACCCAAAGTCAATGTTGTTGGATCCTCCTACTGATAGCTGGTTAGTCAAAAGCACAGGTGACACTTCATGTAAACAGTAACAGAACTGAGTTGAATTGTATGAGACTCAGCTGGTGTTGCAGAATTGTGCAGTGGTATAGACACCACCCACTCCTGCATTGAAAATTGTCCCAGAATTTTTATCAAAATAAAGAATGGGAGAAAATATTTGGAAACTATATATTGGATAAGAGACATATCCACAATACATAAAAAATTCATATAACTCAATAACAACAAAAACAACAACAACAACAAAAACAGACTAAAAAATAAACAGTGAAACTGAATAGACCTTTTTTATTCTCCCAAAAATGCATCTAAATGACCAACAGGTACATGAGGAGATGCTCAGTATCACTAATTATCAAGGAAATGCAAATCAAAATTAAAATGAAATATCATCTCACAACTGTTAGAATGGTTATCATCAAGAAGACAAGAGAATATAAGTGTTGGCAAAGAAGTGGAGAAAAGGGAACCTTAGTACACTCTTCGTGGAATTATAAGTTAGTTAAGCTGCTATGGAAAACCGTATGAAGATTCCTAAAAATTTTAAAAAATAGAACTACTATATGATCCACCAGTCCCACCTCTGTGTATGTTTCTACAGGAAATTAAAACAGGATATCAAAAAGATATGTTTATAAAATGTTTTTGATATCCTATATTTATTGCAGCATTGTTCTAAATAAGGAAGGTATGGTAACAACCACGGTGTCTATGAACAGATAAATGGATAAAGGACATGTGAAAAAAGAAAGACAAGTATTTACTTATATGTAGAATCTAAAATAGCTGACTTAGTAGAAACAGAGAGTATAATTTTTATTAACATGAACTGGGGGTACATGTATTGGAGAGATTGTGTTCAAAGATACAGACTTGTAACTGGAAGATAAGTTCTATAGATCTAATGCACAGCATAGTAATTAGAATCTACAAAAGTGTATTACATTTTAAAATTGCTAAGTAGCTAATTCTAAAATATTCTTACCACAAAAATTAAATAATAATTATTTGACATGATAGAAGTGTTAGCTAAAGCTAATATGGTAATCACATTGCAATATATCGATTACCTTATCAACCTAATTTTACACCTTAAATTTTCACAATGCTATATGTAAACTATATCTCACATACTAATTAAATATATATGAATAATAAATGAATCTTCATAAAATAATAGTGTATTTATTACAGCATTTAAATGTACATGGGCATATATATGTGTATACATCTATATATTTAAATTTTATGATAATGATAGCACAAAACATAAGAAGGAAATTAAAGTTCTATATAGTCCTTGAATTTTTTGAAAGTGGTAAATATAGTAATTTTTAGTTTTTGTCAAGGATGCATGTTGTAATCTCTAGAATAATCTCTGAAAAATAATCCCAATAATATATAATTAATAATAAAATATCAAAGAAACTGGGAATAGTAATAAATTTGATTAGTCGAAATGAAGGCAAATTAGGTGAAAGCAGGAAACAAAGCAAAAATAGTAAAAATATAAAACAATAGTGCATGGTAGCTATAAACCAAACTTTATCATAGCTTATATTAAATGTAATAGCCTAAATACTCCATTTCAAAGGCAGACATAACAACTGTATAAAAATCCATAGAAATCAGTGTATGCTGTTTACTGAGGCATATCTTAAATAATGAGACACAGAAATTTTGAAATAATGTACACTTGAAACTAATACAAAATAATATTGAATTTAAACTGTAATTTTAAATTTTTCAAAAATTAAATAATGAAAATAATGTATGAAAAATTTATAATGCAAACACTATCTAGAAGAAAGCTGGACTAGTTATATTCCACACAGGAAAAATAAATCACTCAAGAATTATTATTAGAGATAAAGAAATACTTTATTTTTTAAAGTTTTAATGTATCTTTATTGTTGAAAGTATTACAAATGTCCCCATTTTCCCCCATCGATACTCTCCACTCTGTACCCCCCTCCAGGCCTTCACCACTCTGTTGACTGTGTTCATGAGTTATACATATATGCATATAAGTTCTTAGGCTAATCTCTCTCTACCCACCCCTGCTTTCCCTCTGAGATTCATCAGTCTGTTCCATTCTTCTACATCTCTGGATCTATTTTCTTTGGTTTATTTTGTTCATTAGATTCCACATATGAGTAAGATCAGGTGATACTTGTCTTTCTCTGATTGGCTTATTTCACTTAGCATAATACTCTCCAGGTCCCACCATGCTATCTCAAGGGGTTAGGGATCCTTCATTTTTACAGCTGTAGAGTATTCCATGGTGTAAATGTCTGAGAAGATGCTCAATATGATTTCAATCTTCTTGAACTTGTAGAAACTTATTTTGTGTCCTAACATATGGTCTATCTTTGAGAATGTCCCATGTGCGCTTGAGTAGAATGTATATTCTGCAGCTTTAGGGTGAAATGTTTTGCAAATGTCAATTAAATCTATCTGAAAAGAGAATTACTTTTAAAAAATACATATGTACATTCCACCAGGAAGGTAAAATAATTCTAAATTTAAATGTTCTTAATAGCATAGCTTCAAAATCTCTAAAATAAATGTTGTGAGAATTAAAAGAGAAATAGACACATAAATTTTAACACATTTATCTCAGTAACTGATAAAACAAACAGATCAATGATCAGTAAGAATCTAGAAGGCTTGATTTCCTTGATAAAAAATTAGGTCATATATAAATAAGTCCTCTGCCCAACAACTGTAAAAAATTACCGTATTCTAGCCAATTTCAAAGTATAAAAACCATACAAAATATTTTTTCTTACTATAGACTAATTAGGGGAAAACAATAATAAAAATTAGAAAAACTCCATATCACTGTAAATTAAGCAATGCACTTCCAAATAATCCATTGGTTAAAAAATTAACTACATTGGAAATTAGAAAATATTTTGAGCTAATAAGAACTGAGAAGTCCCTAACAAAACTAATGAAGTAAAATATAAATAGGAACAATAACAACAGCAATATCAATAATAACACCTAAAACTTTAGTTAATGTCACCTAACACATTAATCTTTGAATATTTTCCAGGTTCTTTATTAATCCCTTTACATACATTACCTTGGGGGTTCTCAACACTGGATAACTGCTAAAATTAAATAGTGAGCTCTTATAAAGTGATCTAGACTGATTAAATGAAAATATCTGCAAGTGGGTAGCAGTCATTGTCATTTCTATAAAAAGACCTTTGGTAATCTTAATACACAGGCTGGACTAAGAAGTATTGCATTATCTAATTTAATCATTACAGCAAATGTATGAGGTATTACTATTATCAATGCCTTTATTTTTATAACTGAAAGCTGAGATAAAAAAGAGGTTAAATAGCATACTCTGGCTTATACAGCTAGACAAGATAATTAGTTAGCCAATTATTTCTTTCCACAACTTGGGAAATCTGTGGCCTCTCAGCCTTCTGATGGCCACATTGTACTGAAATAAAGGCTTTGAGCACCCCTACCACTGAATTGCACTGTGGTCCCTAATGACACCCAAAACACCTGTTGAGTTTAGGAAAAGGCCAGAATTTTAGTCAAATCAAGTCATAACATACACTTAATCCACCTTTCACCAATCCCTTGTCTGTGTATATTTTGCAAGAATGAAAGTTTCCACCAGTTTAATGAAAACTTTCCTGGCTATATTCCCAGGTACACTTTCTCATTTGCTGTACTATGGAGTGTTAAGACTTCTATGATATGAGCTTCAGGTCAGAGACTACACGTTATTTGCTTCAGTATTCCCAGAAGTTAGCTCAGTGCTTGCCACATGTAATGTGCTTAGTAATGGTGAATGAATAAGTAAATGAATGACTGAATAGATGGTAAGGGAGCTTCTCTTACAATTATTGATGTAATCGTAAGTCTTCATCAGCGTGGAAGCTTTCAACGTATTACCTTCTCTACCTTTGATAAAAGTTAAATAAGTCAGCCCTGTGGATTTTCTCAAGCTCCAAGTGAAGGGATAGTGTGTTGAAGGGCAAACTTGTCTTTTTTGATATAGATGTCAAAGTTAGGAATGTTCTCCAAACTTCTTTAATTGGCTTCTGGTTTTCTATAATGGTCAATACTTACTTGGTATTTACCAAGTGCCAAGGTATTTTATCTGAATTGAGTCTCAAAACAACCTTATAAGGTAGATACTATTACTCTCCTTATTTTATAAATGAGAAAATTGAGTTTATAAGAGGTTAAATTATTTGCCCAAAGTTACCTAAGAGTAAATCTAGATTAATTTTCATTTAAGCATGAGTATAAAATGCAATTATGAGGCTGCATTGCTTCTCAAATAATGATAATAATAGATAAACCTAACATATCCTGGGCACTCATTTGTCACACACTCTAAAAAGTATTTCACATGCATGATTTTATTTACTTCTCAAAACCAACTGTGAGGGGTAAGTACTTTTATTATTCCCAGGCTTTACTAAAAACAAACTTGAGTTTTATTATTTTTTTGAACAAGGCTTGGCTTCTTGTAAGCACCATGAAAGTGTAAACTATTATTTTTCACCCATACCCAACACCCTTACTCTTTGGTAAACATCAGCTAGTTCTCTGCATCTATGCATCTGTTTCTATTTTGTTTTGTATATTGATTTGTTTTTCTTAGATTTCTCATGAAAGTGAAATCATATAGTATTTGTCTTTGTTTGACTTATTTCACTTATCATAATAATGTCTAGATCCATCCATGTGGTCACAAATGGCAAGATTTTATTCTTCTTTATTACTAAGTACTATTTCATTGTATATATAGCACACCTTCTTTATCCGGTCATCTATGTATAGACACCTAAGTTGCTTCCATACATTGGCTATTGTAAACAAAGCAATAGGAATGCATATACCTTTTCAAATTAGTGTTTTGGGTTTCTTTGGGTAAATAACCAGAAATAGAGTGGCTGCACCAATTTGCAATCCCACCAACAACAAACAAATGTTCCTTTTCTACATAGTTTCACCAGCACTTATTTGTTGATTTTTCAAGATAGCCATTCTGACATGTGTGAGGTGGTATCTCATTGTGGTTTCGATTTACATTTTCTGATGATAAGTGATGTTGAGCATCTTTTCATATGTTTTCTGGCCATAAGTTATGTCATATTTGGAGAAATGTCTCTTCAGGTCTTATGTACATTTTTCCTTGGATTTTTTTTGGTGTTAAATTGTATGAGTTTTGCCTGGTTGGGCGTGGCTCAGTGGTTGAGCATCGACCTAGGATCCAGGAGATCGAGGTATGATTCCCTGTCAGGACACATGCCTGGGTTGAGGGCTTAATCCCCAGTCACGGTCATGCAGGAGGAAGCCAGTCAATGATGACCCTCTCATCATTGATGTTTCAACTCTCTCTCTCCCTCTCCCTTCCTCTCTATGAAATCAATAAAGATACATTTTTAAACAATTGTACGAGTTTCTCATGTATTTTAGATATTAACCTTTCATTGGATATACCATTTGTAAATATATTCATTCTTCCATTCAGTAGGTAGTCTTTTCATTTTGTTGATGGCTTTCTTCACTGTGCAAAACCTTTTGTTTGATATAATCTTGTTTATTTATTTTTATTTTTTAAAATGTATATTGATTTCAGAGAGAGGAACGGAGAGGGAAAGAGAGAGATAGAAACATCAGTGATGAGAGAGTCATTGATTGGCTGCCTCTTGCATGCCCCCGACTGGGGATCGAGCCTGCAACCTGGGCATGTGCCCTCACCGGGAATCAAACAGTGATCTCCTGGATCCTAGGTGGATGCTCAACCGCTGAGCCAAGCCTGGCCGGGCAGGTGGAGTGTTTATTTTTCTCATTGCCCTTCTTGCCTAAGGAGATATCCAATGAGATATTGCTCAGACCAATGTAAAAAAGTTCACTTTCTATGTGATTAAATAGGATATTCAAATTAATCCAGACCACTTCTGTATCTTTCTTTCATTTCACTCTCCCCATCTTTAACCTAAATTTATAGTGACCTTCTTTCAAGTCCATAAGAAAAATAACTTCTTTTTCACTTGACACACACTGCCTACTCTATTTAAATTACTTCTACATATCTTTCAAGTTTCTGCTTAAACATTATTTTCTCAAGGAGGCTTTTCCTTACTTCAGCCTAACCCCTAGGATTAACTCATTACCACTATTTTACATTCTAATAAACATAAACACTTATATTTTTTCTTCAAAAGACTTAAAACCACTTGAAAAACATAATATAACTTTAATTTACATTAATTGTGAGACTATTTGTTAAATATCTGTTCCCTCTATTGAATAGTAAGTTCTATGATGGTTGGTACCAAATGTCTTAATTATTGTCCTATATCAAGTTCTTGGCACATAGAAGGCAGTCCGAAAATACATGTTGAAAGAATAAATAAAACCAGACCCTTAACTATAGATTTCTTGCTTCTGGTAATGCACTCCCAATCACTAGATAATTGAAACATGTGTAAATTATATTCTCACCGCATGACTACCTCTCAAGACAATGGATTTTATAAAATTTATTCTATTAAGTAAAATAATATGTATATATTTATATTTTTTCTAGATATTTTATTTTCTAGAAGCAAAGGAAGTCTGTTTATTTTACTTTAGCAGGATTTGATTGGAAAAATACTTTTTTCTTCCTCTCTGTATCATATGTGGTGTTGTAGACTTTGATCACTTTCCTTATCAGCAATTGTCTTTCTGGTTTAAGGAATCTCAATATTTTACATTTGTTTTCTCTGTTTAAGGGCACTCCTAAGCTCCTCTGATTCTCTGATCCTTTTATAGTGGCATTTTATTTTAGATGATCTAAGTAAATGAACCAAATAACTACAATGACATTCCAATAGATGGCATCAACAGTAGAATTCTTAGAGAATAGTAAAAAACAAACAAAACAAAACAAAACAAAACAAAAACAGAAGCAATAGCTCTTTGGCCAGATAATACATGTTGATTTGTGGGATATGTTTCTCCTTGCTTAGAGTTCCTTTCAGAGTGATACTATGTAGGTTATGAAAATAACTTTAATCATTTTTTTACCTAATTGTTAGGTCATATCTCTACAATCCATTATTTTAAGCATTTAATATAGTTTGGCATTTATCAAAAAATCTCTTCATTCTTTCCAAAGTTTACTTATCTTTCCATAAGAATGCTTAATTAGAATTTATAAAAGACATATAGGCATTATCTATTAAAAACAAGAATATTTAGGTCATCACATTATGAAAAAGGTGGGATCAGATTGGTGGAATTACTATTTCCTGGTGTTTCAAAGGAAATGTTGAAGTTAAAATGACATTGACAAATTGCTACTATTTATTTAAATGGTGTAATGCAATCTACCAGTAGTTCTACAATCTGTGTTTTTAAGTAGTTGCCCTGACCAACTAATGCAAGCAAATTAGCCTCCTGGGCACTGACTGTATTCTCTGGCCAATTAAATGTCATAAACTGGCATTATTTGATATATAAAATATACTATCTAAAATATTCTGTTGAATATGAATGGTAAAATTATAATGCATCTTTATTTTTAGCTCAATGACAATCATTTCTATAAATTACATGCTTAAAATAAAGTTCAAACCAGAAAAACAAACAAACATGTGAAGCAGCATAATGACTCTCCTAGATACAAATCAAAATCCTTTCCACTGCCTGAAAGAATTTTCCTTTTAAGCTCAAATTCGAGTCCTTGGTCTCCATTGCAAAATATTTTGTCTTCCTAGTTACTGTCTTATAAATCAAGTAAATTTAATATTAAGAAGAAAGCATATAAGGCAGAGTCTGTGAGTGATAACCATGCTTTATTTGTAAGGTTTATCTAAAAGTAAAACACAGGCTATTTCTGTATAGCATGCTAAAGTGACAAAAATCAATCTACATGAATGTATCTTTTCTTCCAAACTGTCGAAAGGTCAATTAGCAAGCAGCAACTTGTTCAACTTCGGGCGAGTTCTATTCAGTTACTAGGTTCATCTCAACAATCAGACCCAGTTATATCTGACTGCTCAGTGATCCTACATATGATTAATCAAAACGGTAATGATGAAAGCCTGAAATACAATTTTTCAAAAGCTCAGGTTTCAAAATACTTTAAGTGACAATGGCTTATATATAGCCTATGAGTTTAGCAAGGTTGTTAAGGCCTCTACAGGAAAAGCTTATGAAGAAAAAAAGAAAACTTCTTTATTAGGGAAAAAAAGGCAAGTTTATTTCTTTTACAAATCAAGCAATATGAATAAATGTTATTAGAAGGTGTTTTTGTTCTCACAGTAAATATTTTTTTGCAGAAAATGTGGTTATTGATAAACAGGAGCATTCTTTATTTCTTTAAATAGAAATTATTATATGTTGGCATGATTTATTTTATTAAAATTGTACTTAATTGTATTTTTCAGTGTACTTCATTGCTATGATTCTATCCCTTCCATTCCTTCATGATTATTCAAATTTGTTTTAACCAGTAATTCAATGCAACCCAGTTATTAAACACACATTATTTATAAATAATTGTATTCTAAGTGGTAGGGGAAAAATTCTCATTATCCACCCAACAAGAATTTACTAATGTGTTGGAGGTGAAAAATTATATATACATATATTTATGTACAACTTTAATATATGGCTATTTTAAATTATTAAACTAGTGGCCAAAATGTTTTATTAATAATTGCTGATACCTTACTATGTACCAAACACATTGCTAAACTTTTTACATGTATTACCTCATTTTATCCTCACAATTACCCTATAAGTCAGATTCTAATTTTAAGAAACTAAGACATAGAAAAGTTATATCCAAGTTTGAATTACATGCTATGATTACATAAGCAAAGAAAGAATGGGATATTATTCGAAGTCAAAAATTGTCAGTTTTGAGAAGACTTGTGAAAAAACAATTTTATATCTCTGCAAGGGGATATTGTGAGAATGGGCATCCAAAGAAAAGAAATCGTTTTTGCAAAATTCTTAAACCAAGAAAGTTTAGAGTTTGTAGAATTGCAAATGTAAGTAAAATATAGTGACTAAGAATGTGGACCCTGGAATAAGAGTACTTGGCTTCAACATCCTGCTATTAGCTTTATGACCTTGGCAAGACACTTAAATTTTCTGTGTGTCATTTGACTCATCTGTAAATGGAACTTATAATTGTATATTCCATATATGACCTTCCTAGAATTAAATGAAATAATTTATATAACATTAGAATAGAGCTTGTCACACAGTAAGAAATTTACAATTTGATTTATTCTTATCAAATGTGGTGAATAGCTTAATGGGACTGACCTAATAATAAAGCACAATTCTACTAAACCTCAGATGCATATTTTCTTTTGTACTCCATCAGGTGCCTAGAACATAGCTGGAATATACCACATTGCCCTCTTCTCCCTCTGAACCCCTATTACTCTATTTTTCTGTACTGGAAACCCTGTAAATAATGAATTTTTTCATGGTTACCCATTTAAAATATATTATCTTCCCTGAACTCTTATGCCAGCAATTATGCGTGCCATGTTTTTAAGGATTGTCATATTGTAGTTACTTTTTTTACTTTGTCCATGACTTAGTACTCCAAAGGGACTTTAAACTCCTAGAGAGTAGAGAATATGTTTTACATAATCCCTCTAGCAATGAACATGCTACATACTCACAATCTTTTCTTAATCAATGCAGTTTCCCATGGATAAATTACATAGTATATTGGTAATGTTTATTGGTTGATAATAATAGAATTTCCGATTAAGTACTTTCTATTCACATATGTGTCAGACACTATGTTTTATTCATATGTCACCAACTTTTACAACAATTCTGCTTGCAATCATAAAGATCTAGATGAGGGTAATAAATAGTACTAACCTTAAGACATGCAAAATAAATTATGATGGAATAGGAGAATAATCTGAAATAATTATATGTTCATATCTTGAAGAATCAGGGACAGAAAGACCCTTGTTGAGATAGTTTACATTACTGTTTCCTTTACCAAATGGATAAATTCACTCTATTACTCCCACTTTTTAATTCTAAAAATCTTTGCCAGTGTTCTTTTAATCACTTTACAGTGTCCAATCTCCTAGAGCTTTCTGAGTCTTACTTAACTACTTGATATTACTTAACTAATTATTACAAGATTAGTGCTTTTGAATATTATGTATCCAGCCAAGACTATCTTTCCTAATATTGTAACACTGGGGAATTGTAACCTACTCACCATTTTTTGACTTTTTTTTCTGTAAATGCTGACTCTAACTAATATGTAGCTAATATGTAGCTATATGTAGCTAATATGTAGCTATATGTAACTATAATTATAGCAGAATTTAGGAACTAACTTCAGAAGATACAGACTCCGACTTTCATTCATCCTGGTTCCAAGAGGTTTGCTGACCTTCAACTGTAGAAACAGGATGACATAGAACCAGGATGATGAAGACCAAGATGATGCACACCAGACCATCACTTGACCAGTTTCAAGGTCCTTAGCAGAATAGACTGTGCTGGACTTCACGTAGAGTACTTTTCAACCACTTATTTTTTATTTATTTGCTCTGCTTTGCCTCTCCCTCATTATAAAAGTTTCTGCCTGAACTGAGATGTTGAAATGGAATTTGGACAAGGGTCCCCCATCTTCTCCAGTTAACAGTACTTGAATAGCCACTTTCCTTTTTTAACCAATACCTGTCTCAGGAGTTTGACTTTCATGGAGGCAGACAGTTGAACCTTGGTTATGGTTACAATGTTCTTTTATTAACTGCTTTTGCTATTGCCAGTTTTCCCTACCCAGTAGTCTCCTTAGTCTCCACAGAGTTTTATTAATTTTAGTAGTTATTAACTAATCCCACTAAGATGTTAGTTCTAGTCTCTAGCTGAAACCTTTCATGTTATTCATGTAACATTCTAGGTAATTGTTTCCCTATTTATTATAGGGGAGTTTGTATCTTAATAAAGGATTCTGGATGATTTTGAAAGTTTTATACAGTGAAGTCTCCTGAAAGGTGACAGTGTCAGATTGTTTGGAGGAAATCCTTTGAGGCAGAGGACAAGTATATCATGCCTAGAACCCAATAAACCTCAATTTGTGTCTTGTGAGCACACACTTTTTTACTGATTTGAAGTCAGCACTGTTTTACCCTCCAACCTGTGCTCCTTGTCAAGCATTCCTTTTCTTTGATAAGTTTCCGTTCTTTGCATTGTTACAGTCCAATACTGCATCAAGTTTTGGACCCCTTCTTCATTTGTTCATCATTACTTTTGTTCCTGTTACTTCACACCACTTTTTATTTACTTATTTTTCAAATATTATTTTCCACTTTCAACTATACATTTTCCCTAATTAGTAATACAACCACTCCTCATTCTTTTTTTTTTTTTTTTTTTTTTTAACAGCATCTCTTACAATCACTACTACTACAGTTTAGCTGGCTGTTGGTTTTAGTTTTTACTGATGATCCACCTCCTGAATTGAAATTCATTTTTGATGGTTCTTTTATATGCAAGTTCAATAAATTATGAGGTCTTACTTAGTAAATTAGATATGTAATATTAGCTGTGTAAGAACCTGTAAAAATCCATCTCCCAATTAAAGCAATTAGAATACAGGGGGGGGGAAGTTAAGTAAACTGTTTCAGAACTTGGAAAACTAACCTAAAGCTTTCAACAACCCAAGGAACATTTACTTGGGAAAAACTCCCTAACATCAGTGATATCACACTCTCCCCAACTCCATGACAAGCTTGAAAGGGAACAACCTCTCTAGCATGATAGCTGGTTGGCCAAATCAGTAACTAGTAAACCAGATACCTAGTAACCTGCGCCTTTACTCTCCCACTCTTCTTCCCCTCCAAAGTGTGTTACCTTTATCTTTCTCTCTCCTAAAGTCTAAGGGCCCTTCTTATGCCTCTGTAACTTGATTCTTCTACCACTCACTTCTTCTACATCTGTGACTCTCCAAATAAACTTCATCTTATAGTTTGAAAAAAAGGGAGACAAAAATTGGAGCTCCTCAAATATCTTATTCTCTGAACATTGTCATTATTTAGCCTGTCCGGGATTTCCCTAGATGAGCTCTATTCACAGGTCCTGTAACTGATTTACCTAACTTAAAGCTCACCCAGTCAAGAAAGCCCCACTCCAGGGCATTTATTAAAATGAATTATTGTTAATTATTTAACACTGTAGCTGCCAGAGGTAGCAGTATGAGTTGGGGAAAACAACAGCTCACTAGAAAACTTTGAAAGTAAGACAAAGGAATGAAGTGATCTTTGGTGTCTTTATGAAACTCTGACATTGTTCTGAGATTCTAGAAGGTCATGAGCATGTGAAGGGCCCTGTAATGGCCCGATCTCTCTTCCATGGTTGACCTTGAAGCCCTGTGCAAACAAGAAGTGAAGGGTAATATAGTGTTGTCTACTTCCTGAGTATTGATGTTATGGCAAACACACACAAAGTACTTCAGTAAAGAATGGAAGATTTATTGGTTTGAGGCACTACAAAAATTTCTAAACAGTTATTAGATGACCACTAAACTAACCAAGAACATATTTCAATCATGAAACAAGCAAAAACTAACAACGACACAAACAAAACACAAATTATTTAAAAATCTGGATGGAGGATATATAATTTCAAAATTGCTACATTATATTATTATTATCGTCATTATATTATTATTACTATTTTATTATTGATTTCAGAGAGAGGAAGAGAGAGGGAGAGAGAGATAGAAACATCAATGAGAGAGAATCATCCATTGGCTACATCCTACTGGGGATCAAGCCCACAGCCAGGGCATATACCCTAACTTGGAATCAAACTGTGACATTCAGGTTCATGGGTAAAGCTCAACCCAAGAGGCACACTGGCCTGACTACATTCTATTATTTTAAACATACACTTTTCTCTTTTGTCTTCCTTTTTATTGAGTTTATTGGGGTGACACAGATCAACAAAGTTATACAGGTTTCAGGTGCACAGTTCTGTAGCACATCATCTGTACATTATATTGTGTGATTACTCCCCCAAATCAAGCCTCCTTTCATCACCATTTATCTCCCCTATACCTTTCTCCACCTCCCCTTACCACCACTCCTCCTGACAATATCCATATTGTTGTCCATGTCCATGATTTTTTTTCTTTCTTTTTTTTCTTTTTTGCTTGCTTATTCCACTCCCCCATCACACAGCCCCCTTACCTTCCTGGACAGCTGTCAGCCTGATTTCTATCCATGAGTCTTAATTTTGCTTGCTATTTCATTTTGTCCATTATATTCTACATGTGAGTAAAATCATATGGTACTTGTCTTTCTCTGACTGGCTTATTTCACTTAGCAGAAACAGGGCAGGGGGAAAGACCCAGTAGATAGAAATTCCCTAAAGAAGACCATATGTTGGATTTACTTGATACAAATATTTAATCTTCTATTATAAATATGTTAAAAAGCTAGAGGAAATCATGTCAAAAGTATTAAAGGAATGTACAAAACAATGTTTCCCCAAATAAAGAATATCACTAAACAGGAAAAATGATTTTTAAAAACTAGATATTTCTGAAGTTGAAAATTGCAATAACTGAAATAAAAATTTTCATAGAGGGGACATTAGGAAATTTGGACTCTTGGGAAGAATCAGTGAAATTGGAGATAGGTTAACTGAGATTATCCAGTCTGGGGAACAAAAAGAAAAATAAAAGTAGAACAATAAACAGATCATCAGTAACCTGTAGGATACCATCAAACATAACAACACATGTATAATGAAAGTTCAAGGAGAAAAGAGAAAGAAACAGAACTATTGAAAGAAAACATGGCTGGAAACTTTGAAATTTGATGAAAAACATTAATTAAAACATTCAAGAAATTCAGTGACCTCTAATTAGAGAAAATTCAAGGTCAATTTTTACCTACACACATCATAATCAAACCCAAAGACCAAAGACAAGTACAGTCTTGGTAACAGCAAGAGAAAAGTGACTCATTACATACACACAGGATCTTCACTAAGGTTAACGTTGATTTCTCATCAGAAACCAGAAGGCAGTGGCTTGACACATCTAAATTTCTGAAAGGAAAAGATTGCCAATAAACAATACGATCTTTCAAAAGTGAGAGAGAAATTAAGACAACATTAGGTAAACAAAAAAGAAAGCCATGATGTAGAAATAGAAGAATAAAAAAGTCATAAGACATACAGAAAATAAATAACAAAATGACAGAGGTTTTCTCTATTTTATCCATAATTTCATTAAGTGTAAATGGAATAAACATTCCAATCAAAAGGTGGAGCTTCACAGAATAGACAGGTTGAAAGTAAAAGGACAAAAAAAATTATACTATGAAAACAGTAACCAAAACAAATCTCAAGTTGCTATACTAATATTATACAAAAATGCTTTCCTAGATAAAACAAAAAAAGAATTAAAGGGATTGACAATTCAAAAATAATAGTAGGAAACTTTAATAATACACTTTCAATAATAAATAGTACAACTATTTAGAAAATAAACAAGTAAACAGAAAATGTGGAATAGAAAATCATGTTAATGTGACACATCCTAGGTAAAATTTTAAGGTTTTACAGATATTTAAGCAAAAAGAATGGATTCAAAATGTGTGTAATTTAGGTAATGGAACAAATAATATGTTTTACTCTCAATTAGATTGGCCACATTTTAAGGCAATTTTGTAGCATTCTCTTCTATTGTTCCTCTATTACAGTCAAACTTGACAACTTTCTCTACCCCAAACCTAATTTTCCTACCACAGTATCTTGGCTCATACTGAACCCAGTACTTGGACTTCTTTCTACTCCAAGAATGCCTGTTGAAATAATACAAATGCTTCCAGGAGCAACTCAAAAGCCTTCTCATGCTAGTGCCTCTCTTAAGTGCCTCAACTAAATAATTGTAAAATCAAAATTTTCCTGTGTAAATTGGAGGTTGAATTCTACTTTTTTTTTATTAAATATTTTTTACTCTCTTTAGTCATTTTTAGTTTTTCATATTCTCATCATGTTACAGGATGGGGACTGGGCCGAAGTGGGTCTATATTGGGCCCGCTGGGAGGCTGTGCTTGACTTGGTGCAGGAAAGGTTTTACAACACAAATCCAGGTGATTTTGAGAGTATGTTTATTAAAGCTGGGGCAATGAAACAAAGGTAGAAGAATCAACAGGAGAAAGCCTAAGAAAGACTGCTTTGGCTCGCTAAGAAATAGAAGTCACAGTAAAAGAAGTGAGCTCACTGGGAAATTAGAGAAAAAGGGGGCCTTGGAGACAGGTTCAGGGGGTAAGTCTGGGATTAGCTGCCACTCCCCTCTGCTCCCTTGGTTGCAAGTATTGTGATGTTCCTTAGAGTTTAGGAGAAAGAGAGCAGAGGTATAAGGTGTGGGCATGGTCCAGCAAGAGTACACCCTGGGTAGACTATGTTTCTTAAAGCTGGAGGCAGTGAAGAAAATAAAGGGCTTTGGTAGAAGAAGCAAAAAGAGAAAGTTAGAGAAAAAGGGGGCCTTGGAGACAGGTTAAGGAGGTAAGCCTGAGCCAAGCTGCCACTGCCCACTGCATCCCTGCAAGTCTCATGGGGACTCTTAGAGAAAGAAAACAGAGATGCAAGGCCTAGGCATGGTCTAGAGGCTTTTAATCCTTCTCTGGCAGCCAGGAATCCTAGAGGAGCTCACAGGGGAGGGTCTCAAAATACTATTCATTAGCTTTTCAGGTGTGTCCTTACTTATGTTGATTCATCAAAATGTGCGATTACCTTGGCCAATGTAGCTCAGTTTGTTGAAGTGTTGCCCTACACATTGAAAGATCATAGCTTTGATTCCTGGTCAGGTCATGTGCCTAGGTGGCAGGTTGGATCCCCAGTAAGGGTGCATATGGAAGGCAGCTGATAAAAGTTTTTCTTTCACAGAAATGTCTGTCTCTCTCACTCTCTCTCTCTTTCCCTTCTCTAAAAATCAATGAACATGTCCTCTGGTGAGGATTTAAAAAATAAAAGTGCATATATAGTGGTCAGAGGTTATTTTCTGCTTAGATTTATTTATTTACTTACTTACTTACTTAGTTACTTATTATTTATTTATTTTTTTAAATCCTCACCCCAGGACATATTCACTGATTTTGAAAGAGAGGGAAAGGGAGAGAGAGAGAAACATCATTTTGGGAGAGAAACATCAATCGGTTGCCTCCTGCACATTCTCTGTCTGGGGCCAAGAATCAAACCTGCATCTTATGTATAGACCCTAACAGGGAATTGAGCCCAGGATTTTTCAGCGTACAGAAAACACTCCCACCAACTGAGCCACACAGGCCAAGACTGGCTAGTTTTATTTTTAAAGACCACCATCAAGAAGATCATTGAAAAGGGGTTGGGACTGAGGCTGTTTTGTCCCAGGAAGGTCTGGAATGTGTAAACCATTTGCTCCTATGTGTCCATGATTCAGAAAAATAAACCCTTGTGATTGGTTAGATGACTATAAATTGCTCAGATTAATTGGCCTTGCTTAATTATATTGTCTCAGTTTCCCTTATTCCACTTGTTAAGGAATTTCCTTAGCTTCTTACTATCCTACCTCGATCACATCTCCCTTACTAAATAATATATTCTTAAGATTTTGAGATATGTCCTGCTTATTTCTGTACTCTACATAACCTTGACCATGGTCCCTTGTGCTTAACAGGTATAAAATAAAAGCTAATAATAAAAATGAGTTAGTGAATCAATAAACGAATGAATATGAACATTGTAGATTCAAAAAGCAAGAGATTGTAAGAGAGAACAGTGTGGTTGCAATGAGAAAATCTGAAATATAGTTTAATTTTATTTTAATTCTTAGATACTTATGAAATTGTATCTTACAGCAAAATTTGATTTAATATATAAATTTTAAAAAAGATGCTATTATATCATCATCATTATCAACCTTACTAACTATTGTTAAAATGCATTGCTATGCTAGGCCTTAATGAATATTTCATTGTCAAACAAGAGAACATAAACGTTTAAGTAAATTTTCCCGGCCAGTGTGGTTCAGCTGTTGAGTATCGACCTATGATCCAGGAGGTCACAGTTTGATTCCCAGTTAAGGCACATGCCTCGGTTGGGGGCTTGATCCCCAGCAGGGGGCATGCAAGAGGTAGCTGATCAATGACTCTCTCATTGATGTTTCTGTCTCTCTCTCCCTCTCCCTTCCTCTCTCTGAAACCAATAAAAATATATTTTAAAAAAATTTTGCCAGGCCGGGCGTAGCTCAGCGGTTGAGCATCAACCTGGGATCCAGGCAATCGGGGTTCAATTCCCGGTCAGGCACATGCCCAGTTGTGGGCTTGATCAATGACTCTCTCATCATTGATGTTTCTATCTCTCTCTCTCCCTCTCCTTTCCTCGCTCTGAAATCAATAAAGATATATATAAAAAAAAAAAATTTAAGTAGATTTATAAAGAATAAATTTACATTAACTTGAATGGTGACATTTGAGATGTTTTAAATGAACATTTAAATGAGCATTTAATAAAAATTATTTGTCATAATATGTTAATTAAATATCCATTATTTTTATTAGACCACTTACTGAGTTTAATAAATACATCAAAGACAGAAATCTGGTTTTATAAGCTTCCTTCATGGAGAAACATTTATTTTTAAATCCAATTGATTTTAAAAGCAACATTAAAGTTGTGACCTAGTCTAATCCAATCAACTGTATTCTAGTCACAAAATAAATATCATCCTCTTTTTGAGAATTATTAAATTAACTTACTGCATCTTAGCTATTTGTAGCTTACTTACAATTCATGTTACATTTGGAATTCTCAGAATAACTGAAAACTTAGAACATGCTAATGGACTGTGTGCCTACTGCTCCAAAGATAGGGCTTTTCTTGGCATAAATGAGACATCTATAAAATTTGATGACTGAGCCCGCATTTATTTTTGTGTTCCTGTACCCTCAGCTCCATTACCTCCTAAACAAATCTCTATTCATGTGCTCGGAGTCATTAATTATTCCTTCTCTTTCTCTCCAAGCCATAGTGACAGGCAGTCCCTTCATTTATTATAAGGTTAAAAGGAACTGAGATCTAGGTAACTAACATATGAAAGGGAATCCACTTAAACTAAATGATAAATTGTTTCTGGTAGCAATTTAGGTATCAGTCAATGGAAGTGGTAAGAAGTTGTGCCCTGGTTGACTAATTGTTGCCCTTCAAATGACACTATTTATGTCACTTCTTACTCTTAGACTGCAATGTGAGGAATTTCTTTCATACCAAATTGCCTTTGAAATCTTTAGGTGCTTAACATTCTGAAAAATGAGCAGTCTATACCAAGGTAACTCAAACAGTTTAATTCTTTTATTTAACAACAAAAATATATATATATTTCTTATATCTGAAATTTTAGAGTTACCACTTATAATAATTTGACATGAGGGAGAGGGAAAAAAGAATAATTTTGTGGGGAGTGTTCCAATTTGTAAGCATCAGAATAATATTGTAAACATAATAAAGTGAACATAAAAGAAAAAATTAAGATATTTTCTTTATAGTGAAAATCTTGGATCATCTGTTGCTTTTAGTTGTCAAAATTTTTGTTTTTATTTTTTACTACTTTTATTTTTATTCTTTAATTTATCTTATTGTTGAAAGTATTACAGATGTCCCCTTTTATTCCCCCATTGACTCCCTCTCCCCTGTTCCTGCCCCATCCCTTGTCCTTCACCGAGCTATTGTCTGTCCATGGTTATGATCATTATCTTTTTTAAAATTTATTTTGACTATTGGTAAATTGTTTATATGTCCCCCATTTTCCCCCATCACCCTCCTCCTCCCAGTTTCTGCCTCACCTCAGACCCTCACATACTATTGTCTGTGTCCATGGGCAATGCATATATGCATATAAATTCTATGATTAATCCCTTCCTTCCTTTCTTCCAGCCTTCCCTCTGAGATCACTCAATCTGTGCCATTATTCCATGCCTCTGGACCTATTTTGGTCCTTAGTACATTTTGATCAATATATTTCTCATATAAGTGAGGTAATGTGATATTTGTCTTTGACTGGCTTATTTCATTTTGCATACTCTCCAGGTCTCTCCAAGCTGTCTCAAAGGGTAAGATATCCTTCATTTCTACAGCTACATAGTATTCCATAGTGTAAATGTCCCACAGTTTTTTTATCCACTCACCTATTGATGGACACTTGGGTTGTTTCCAGATCTTAGCTATTGTAAATAGTGCTGCTATGAACATAGGGGTGCATATATTCTTCTTAATTGGTGTTTTGGGATTCTTAGGCTATATTACTAGAAGTGGGATCACTGGGTCAAATGGCAATTTCATATTTAATTTTTTGAGGAAACTTGATGCTGTTTTCCATAGTGGCTGCACCAGTCTGCATTCCCACCTGCAGTGTACTAGGGTTACTTTTTTTCTACATGCTCATCCGCACTTGATTGTTGATTTACTGATGATAGTCATTCTGGCAGATGTGAAGTGGTACCTCATTGTCATTTTAATTTGCATCTCTCTGATGATTAGTGACTTTGAGCACTTTTTTATAGTCTCTTGGTTATCTGTATTTCCTCTTTGGAGAAGTGTCTATTTAGGTCCTTTGCCCATTTTTTTTTTTTTTAATTGGATTGTTTGTCTTCCTCTTGTTGAGTTGTATGAGTTCTTTATATATATTTTGGAAAATAACACTTTATCTGATATATCATTAGCAATTATCTTCTTCCATATGGGGTCCCTTTGCAGGGATGGTATCTTTTGCTGTGCAGATTTTGTTGTCATTATCTCTTTAATGTACATTGTTCTGGAACATTAATATTTTTTTGCCTTTCATGACATTGACATTTTAAAAACTCTGTTTTTGTAAAAAATTTCCTTAATTTTGGTTCATCTGAGGATTCCTCATTGTGAGATTCAACTTACATATTTTTTTTCAGGAACATCACAGAAATGAGGAGGTGTCCTTCTAAGTCCATCATATAAGTGGCACATGGAACCTAACTGTCCTATTACTGGTGATCATAATATTCACCACTTGTTTAAACTGATTTCTGCAGAAGTTCTCAATTGTAATTACTATTTATACCTTTGTTTTCAGTACCTGTCTTATGGCTAGATACTTTGGAACCATGTGAATATTCTGTTTCTCATTATACTTTCACTCAATAATTTGAACACTTGTTGATAATTTTTGCCTCAAAACAAGTATTATTTTGGTGTTGTCAAATGTTGATTTTTCTAATTCCTTTATTCCCCACTCACTTATTTATTCTTTTATTTATTCATATCATCATAATATTATTATTTGAATTATATAATAAATAATAAGATGATTTTCCTAATTGTATTATTTTATTATTAATATGTAATAGAATTATTTTGGTTTTAGGGAAACAAATCTACTCTCTAACAGTTTATCTTTTTTAAACATTTCACAAAAAGTGGCGATTATACAGTATTTATCTTTCTCTTTATGACTTAATTCACTTATCCATAATGCATTTGAAGTCCCTCTATGTTGTCACAAATGGCAGGATTTCCTTCTTTTTATGTGTGAATAATATTCCACTTATAATTATCTATTTATCCACCTATCACACATTTTTGTCATCAGTTCATCCATGAATATAAACTTAGATTGTTTGCATGTCTTTCCTGACTATTGTGAATAATGCTGTAATGAATGTAGGGGTGCAGATATGTATTTGAGATAGTTATTTTATTTAATTTGGATATGTATCCGGAAGTGAGTTTGCTGAATTATACCAGTCCTATTTAAAAAAAAAAAAAAATTGAGAAACCCCTTTATTGTTTTCCATAGTGGCCGTATGAATTTATATTGCACGAGCATTCCAATTCCTCCACATCTTCAACACTTGTAATCTCTTGTCTTTTTTATAATGGTTATTCTAACAAATGCAATATTGCATTTTTCTTTTAATTTGCATCTCCTTGATTATTAGTGATATTGAGCATTTTTTATGTATGTGTTTTCCATTGGGATGTCTTCACTGGAAAAATGTTTAGTCAGATCTTTGGCCATTTTTAAATAGAATTACTAGTTTTTTGTCATTGAAATGTATGAGTTTCTTACATATTTTGGACATTAATAAAATTCCTAATATATGAATTGCAAAAATTTTTTCTCATTCTGTATGCTGTTTCTTCATTTTGTTGATTGTTTATTTTGTTGCAAAGAAGCATTATAGTTTGATAGAGTCTCACTTGTTTTTGCTTTAGTTGCTTCTGATTTTGGGGTTATGTCTAAAAACTCATTGCCAAGACCAATGCCAAGAAGCTTTTTTCCTAGGTTTTCTTTTTGCCTTTTATAGTTTCAGGTCTTACTTTTTAATTTTTTAAATCTTCACCTGAGGATGTTTTTTCCATTGCTTTTTAGAGAGAGTGGAAAGGAGAAAGGAAGAGACAGAGACAGACAGACGGGGGGGGGGAGAGAGTCATCAATGTGAGAGAGATACATTGATTATTTCTGGGTATGTAATTCTGTTCCATTGGTTTACTTGCTTGTTTTCATGACTACACCATGCTCTTATGATCACTATATCTTTGTAGTATAGCGTGAAATCAAGGCCTGTGATGCTTTAAGCTTTGTTCTTCTTTCTCATATTGGTTTGGATATTCAGGGTCTTTTGAGGTTCCATACAAATTTTAAGATTCCTTTCTCTGAAAAATGCTATTAGAAGTTTGATATGGATTGCAGTAAATCTACAGATGGATTTGGATAGTATAAACACTTTAACAATATCAATTCTTTTCATCCATGACCATGGGATGACTTTCTATTAAGTTGTGTCTTTTTCAATTTCAATTTCTTATTATTTCAGTGTACAGGTCTTTAATATCTTTGGATAAATTTATTTATAAGTATTTTAATGTTTTTGATGCTAATGTAAATGAAATATTTTTTTTTTCTTTTTCAGATAGTTTGTTGTTATGGTATACATATGTAACTGATTTCTTTTTCATTTTTAATGCTTAATCTCAAAACAAAAATGTCCCCTACAGAGAACATCAAAAGACAAATTACCTTAATGTCACTTTACAATTAATTTTATTTTATACTTTTAACTTTATTTGTATTGTTGGCACAATTACAGATGTCTTCAATTTCCTCCCTTTTACTCACTTCCTCCCACCCTCTACACCTACTTCCCTTTGGCCATCAACACACTTTTGTCTGTGTATATGGATTATACATATATGTTCTTTGGCTAATTCCTTCACCTTTTTCATCCACTACTGTCAGTTTGTTCCAAGTGTATATCCTTCTATTTTGTTCATCAGCTTATTTTGCTCATTAGATTAAACATATAAGTGAGATCATATGATGTTTGTCTTTCTCTGACAGGTTTATGTTCACAACAGCATTAATTACAATAGCCAAGATCTGGAAACAACCCAAGTATCCATCAGTAGATGGGAGGATTAAAAAAACTATGGTACAGCCCTGGCCAGTGTGGCTCAGTGGTTAGAGTTTATAGCCTGCATATTGACTGATCATGGGTTTGATTTCCAGTGAAGGTAATGTAACTGAGTTGCAAATTAGATCCCCAGCCCTGGTCAGGGCCCACATCAATGTTTCTCTCTCTCTCTGTGTCTCTCTCTCTTTTCCCCCTCCCTCCCTTCCACTCCCTTGCAGTCTCTCTAAAAAAAAAAAAATTAAAAAAAAATCAATGGAAAAAACAAACTAAACAAAAAAAAACCAAGCTACATTTGCACAATGAAATACTACAAAGCCATAAAAAAAGAAGGCAATCTTGCTTTTTGCAACAACATGGATGGGCCTGGAGATTATTATGCTAAATTTAACTAATTTCTGTATGTTGATTTTGTATCCTGCTACATAACTAAATTCACCTATTAGTTATAACAGTTTTTTTGTGAAATCTTCATTTAAAAAAATATATAATACTCCTTTATCTCCATTTATAGGCAAGTTTACTTCTGTAATTCCTGTTAAGCATGGCTTTATTTCTTTTTCTTGCCTAATTGCTGTAGCTATGACTTCCAGTATTATTTTGTATATGAGTTGTGAATGTGTACTTCCTTGTCTTTTTCGTGATTTTAGGATAAAGGCTTTCAGTTTTTCACATTTAAATATGATGTTACCTCTCTTAACTATTTAAAGTTAAAAAAAAAAACATCATGTTGGCAAATTACTCTAAAATAGTTCAGAAAGCAATATTTATATGCATACGCATATATAGATACAGATACAACAATGTTCTAGATGGAAGATGAAGATAGGGCACAGTAGAGGCACAAAAATAGTATGACTAGACAAATGAAAAAATCCAAAGTAGAAGACATTAAAAACTACTTGAGAAAAATAATCATTGAAATGACCACCTACTATTTCTAACTAAGAAAATCAGTAACTCCAGTTACCACTACATGAAGATCTTACCATCCTCAAATTTAGGAAGTAATTTAAAATCCTAATTTGGGCATACTAATTATGATCTTTGGCTTACTACTTTTGAAAATGTGCATTTACCTTTCTGAAAGGAACTGCATTCACTAAATACTGACTAAATAAAAAGGCTCTGTTTGGGCAATTTGGAAGACTGGATACACGAGAAGTTTTCAGAAATATTTGTATTCAATTACCTATGTGTATTTTCTTAATTGAATTTACTGGAATGATATTAGTTTGCAAAACCATGCAAGTTTTAAGTGTACAACTCAATAAAACATAATCTGCACACTTCATCTTGTGCCCATCACCCAAAGCAAAGTCTCTTTCTGTCCCCATTTTCCCCTCTTGCACAGCTCCACCTACCCACCACCAACTTTTCCCTGTGGTTATCATCACACTGTTTTCTGGAACTATGTCTTTGGTATATATATTTTTTTGTGTGAATTCTTTCACCTTCTTTTATCTAGTCCCCCAACCCCCTGACAGCTGTAAGTCTGTTTCATGTATCCATGCCTCTGTTTATATTTTGTCAGTTTATTTTCTTCCTTAGATTCCATATAAGTGAGATCATATGGTATTTGTCTTTCTCTGACTGGCTTATTTCACTTAGCATAATAATCTCCAGGTCCATCCATGCTGTCACAAAAGATAAGATTTCCTTCTTTTTTATGGTCACATAGTATTTCATTGCTTTAATGTACTACAACATTTTTTAACCACTGATGAGTGGACACTTGGGCTATTTCCAGATCTTGGCTATTGTAAATATCATTGCTATGAACATAGGGGTGGGTATATTCTTTCTGATTGGTGTTTCAGGATTCTTAGGATATGTTCCCAGGAGTGGGGTCACTGAGTCAAAGTCAGTTCTATCTTTAATTTTTTGAGAAAACTCCATACTGTTTTTTACAGTGGCTAAACCAGTCTGCATTCCCACCAACAGTGCACTAAGGTTCTCTTTTCTTTACATCCTCACCAGCACGTGTTTGTTGATTTACTGATGATAGCCATTCTGGCAGGTGTGAGGCCTTATCTCATTGAGGTTCTAATTTGCAACTTTCTGATGATTAGTGACCTTGAAAATTTTGTCATATGTCTCTTGGCCATATGTATATCCTCTTTGTGGAAGTATGTATTCAGGACCTTTGTCCATTTTTTAACTGGACTGTTCATCTTCCATGGCATATTTTAGCCATGGCCTTATTTTTGGTGTGGTTTATTTTCTATCTTTCTCATAGATTAGGGTCTACAGATGCATGCAGTTTCCATTGAATCTATAGTTCCTGCCTTATCTTCTGGGAGATTTCTTAAGTGCCTGATGTTAAGAATATCTGCAATACTTGTTGAATTTCCTCTAAAACTTCCCTTTAAGAGGATATTGTTTCTTCTAAATCCATGTCTTTTCTTTTAGATTAATTTTTATGGATTGAATATTAACCACCCTACTTGGGATTCCATCAGCCCAAACAGCTCAATCAACCAGCTTATAGATCTCGGGTGGAAAAAGTACACCTCTGGGTTCTTCCAGGCAAGTAAGGAGCAATTGGAGCTGAAGAGCATGTTTCAGAGGGACTTCTAAATGTAATTGCTGCTTCTCAGGGGAAAAGTTATTTGTGCATGCAATTTACAAAGTAAATCTCAGGCCAACAGTGGAATGGGGCAGTCTGGCATGTAGAGAAAATTATGCATAAGTTTACAATCCTCAAACCGGCATTTTAGAAGTTGAAGAAACACATGTTTTTGTAATTGTCCAGTTACTCCAGTAACTGTCACCATAGTTGATTGTTTCTTGAGTAGTTTTGTATTTAGCACTGAATATGTAGCCCTTGTATCTATGAGGAAGCCAATTAACTTGTTCCCCATTGTATCCAAGGTTTCTGTGGGGAAATAATAATAGGTCAGATATGTCTAAGGGAGCCCCTAGGCCTCCAGGTTCATCATTCTTTTCTAAAATTTCTCAGCAAGGGTTTCTATACTTTTTATTTTTATTTTTTAGTTCCTGGCAGTCTTCAATGGCCTTCCTCTTTGCAATACATGCATTGATTGGTGCCTAGTGGGTTTTTCCCTTTTCCTTTCAAGTCCCACCATTCCTTCTGGTTTCCCACACTCTTTCTAATAAAACTGGAGCCTGCTTTAATTTCCTTGTATCCTAGGCATGGTAAACCTTAAATGCTATGTCCACCAGTTGGGAGAAATTTATTTCCAATGTCTTATCTAAACTTTGGAGCTTCCTTCTTATATCTGGGGCATTTTTCCCAATAAAAGTCACCTTTATGGTCCAGAATATTTTCTAGTGCTTATGAGTTAGCATCAATGTGCTTTCAATAGTCTGATAGATTCTTTTTAAAAATTCGGAAGGATCTTTTTTTGGTTTCTGCTGAATGGTGCATATCATATTCAGATTCTTTTCCTAGGCATCCTTTTCTTAAGCACTTCTAATACACACCTGTGTAACATTCTAGGAAGACTAGGTCCCCGCTTATTGGGTCACAGTTGGGTTCTGTCAAAGGAATTGCCCTGGATGGGTTGGGGGTACTGTTGTGATTCTCTTGATGGACGTGGTGAGCCTCTCC
This sequence comes from Miniopterus natalensis, assembly GCF_054644295.1. Lineage (NCBI taxonomy): Eukaryota > Metazoa > Chordata > Mammalia > Chiroptera > Miniopteridae > Miniopterus > Miniopterus natalensis. The sequence continues at coordinate 46,270,404 of NC_142103.1, read as the reverse complement.
ATTAGCTTTATTTATAACTAGCTGCCTTTAATCTGCTGTTAGCAGGATGCTAAGGAGAGCCTGTATGTATGTCCAGTTTGGATGATGAGTGGCAAAAATGAAGGTGATAAGGTCTGCCATTTTCTGAGGATTCTTTCCGTATGAGAAATTAGGATTCTTCCAATTCAGTAAATCTTATGTAGAAAGGGCCCAATAGTAACCAGCAGGCTGGCCTCCTGGGTTTATTCTGCCTGTACAGTATCACTTCAAATGGAATTGCCCTGCTCCAGAAAGGGATGCTCTCTGGCTAAATTGGGTGCCTTGCTGGGTCTTCAAGGGGTTCAAGGGGGAGATCATGTCTTCATCATACAAGGGTGGAGCTGTCACCCCTCTGGACATTATTTCAGGGGTATCTAGCAGCAGGGGTGTTGGAAAGGGAAATCTTTCTCCTTCTAACCCTGGGTATCCCAGGTTCAAGTCATTAAAGAGACTAATTTCTTCATTTTAATTTTCTTCTTATGCCTTACTATTAGGGAGAAGTTTTGAAGACAGTTCCCTTCTCTGAATCATTAGGTTGTCCCACTTTTTGCTGAATCCTTATTGTGTAAAAACATAAACACCCAGACATAGAGATTTCATACCATTTCCCTATCTGTTGTCAAAACAATTCCAGTCATATGATGGTGTAGTAATTTAGGGAACCATTCAAGGGCCATTTTTCCCATAGTCAAAAGTATACATAGGACAAGCTGTGTTAAAATAGAAAAACAATCCCTTCTTAGTCTTTGGATCATATGGGCCAATCTGATAAAATTCAGCCCAGTGGGCTTCGTTCAGTAGTTGAAACAGAAAAACCCTTGATGTCACAAAAGTACAAACCCAAATCATAACCATAATAATACCCTAGACAAAGTGGAAACATATAAACAGAACTTGTATTCACAATTCCATTATTTCAAATGAGTGCTCACAAGCAAGTCTTAGTGACTTATCTCATGCCAACTGATACTACAAGAGGTCCTAAACTGGACCCCAATGGCATGAAGCCCAAGTGGCAAAACCCAAGAGGCAGGGATAGCCTGTCAACTAGTACTGCACATGGCCCTAGCTAAACCTAAATATCACAAAGTTCAAGAGGCACAAAGCCCAAGTGGCAGAGATTGAGGACCCTTGGTATGTATACCCATTCAACTTACACAATCTTGGAATTTATATACTCCCACAAAACTTCTTTCCCTTCACCAAACAAGTGTTTCAAGTCATTGACACCTTGAGAAGGAGTGCAGAGAAATTACCTGAGAAAACTCTTAGCAGCTTCTGGGAAATCCCCACAGTCCCTCTCTCCAGGGTTTGGCCTGCCACAGGCAGCTGGGACCACAGCCTGAGACCTTCAGGACTTACTGAGGTTCATGTGGCCCTGATGGAATCTCCACAAACTTTAACTGAACAGCAACAACAAAAAATGGAAGTTCGGCAACCTGCTACAATGAAAGCCAACCTCCTGAGGCTGGTACTGGTGCAAAAGGAAAGAGGTTTTAATAAGGAGCCACATAACATGGGAGAATAGCAGACTCCCATTTCAAAGACCAACCAATTTTTATGCTCATGCCCACCATTCTTATAGAGATAAGAAGGGGAGGGCTTTTCTCTATCCATTTATTTTGCTGGCTTTTGCTGCACTCAGTGTTAGAAACTCCCCCTGCTGCCAACTTGGCCAGTGGGGAAGACTCCCTGGTGCTCTGACTGACTGTCTATAGTAGCATAATCACTACCATTTGCATGCATTTTTATGAGAATATTTATTCATTTAATTCTTATACTCATTAAAAACAAAATTACTTAATATAAAAACTCTTGTCATATGTGATGGCTAAAACAGAGATTAACGCTGAGATTTGAAGTCTTTTAGAAAAAAAATATTTTCAAGAACCAAGTGAATCACTTTCCTTTTGAAGTTTCAATGCTTTTGTATTACTGATCTCACTGAATATATACCTATAATTCACTGGAGAGACATATAGAAAATGTATACATATGTTACATTTTTGTACCCACAGATGGACATTTTTATTTTCTTGATTCATTTTTTGTTTTATTTTTTCTTGGTTAAGTGTATCTGAGTGTGGAGTTGGGGTGCCTCCAGACAATGTCAAGTAAAAGACCCAAACCCATATGTAAATGCAGAGAATAATCTAGGCATTCTGGAGGAGCTGTCTTCATTCTGTACCTAAAGTAATTTATTCCAGTTGATTCTAATTCTGATGCATAAAATGCGATGTTATTCTCTTAGGGTAATTTGTGATTTAATACAGCAGTTGGTAATGTAAAAAGAAATCTGGAGATATTCTGAGTTGTGTTCTGTGTTTGCCATTAAATTGATATACGGCTTGGGATAAGGCCCGTCCCATATGTATAAATTAACATGGATGTGAAAGAGACACATCTATTAGCTGCCTCCCACAAATGCCCTGACAAGTGTCAGGAATTTAATTTGCAACCAAGGTACATGCTTTTGGCCAAATTGGAACTCATAAACCCTCAGGATCTGGGCTGGTGCTCTAACAACTAAGCTAAACTGGTCAGGGTAATTTGGGATCTTTTCAATGGAAATTGACATGCCTCAATGAGTGGATAAGTATATAATATTGTGAGAGGAGGCAAAAATCATAGAGATAGTTTGAAATGCTACCACCCTGAGATTTGCTTCCTGGTAGACATATATAGTCCCAGATAAGAATCAATAGATTAGAAGATCTTGTAGTGAATTTTTAATGCCAAATTTATGATGGATAATGTTTACCCACAAAGATACATTTCTGTGTCATTCAAATCCTGATTCGTGACTCAAGAAAAATGTAGAAATACAAAAAAGAGTGACAGTTTTATAAGGAAAACCTTAAGTCTGCTCTGATGTATAAAAAGCAATTATTTCAGAGATTAAAGATGGCTGTGGACTGAGTGGAAGCTTCACTGACACTCTCCCACAACCAAACTGTAATTACAACTAAAATATAGGAAAACCACCCTGAATAACCAACTGCAACTAAAAATGAGATGGAAAGCACCCTCATAACAAAGAAGGAAAAGTGGAGACCAAATAGAGACTGGTAGGGAGTGTGGAGGCATGAGAGGGCTGGCTGGGCTCCCACAGGTAGCAGCTAAATGTCCAGAGGGATTTCTCAGCTATGGGGGTTCCCACTGAGGACTCTGGGGCTGAAACCCCAGGCTGAGCTTCCCAGCCAAGAGCACCAGAACAGAGAAAGTTGCCCACGTAACATCTGGCTGTGAAAATCAGCAGGGGGTTGATCTGCCAGGGAGAGACAGTTGGAAATGCAAGCATCCTTTTAAAGAGCCAACACACAAAGTTTTGTGTAGAGCCACTCACCTTGGGATCCAGAAGAGGGAGGGCAGAGTAGACTGGAGCTGTGTGTGGAAAACCTAGGGTTTTGGGCTCTGGAGCCTGAGATCCGAAGGTACCTGTCTGGATTCCTGTGCTGGGTCATTCCTCCATACTGCAGAAGACATCTTTCTTAGGCAGACAATTTGCTACGTTTGCCTGGAGGGGTGGGGAGCAATTGCCCCACCCTACTGGAAAACTTCTTGTCTTACCCAGAATAGTTTCTACAGCCTGAGGCTCATTAAAAGAATCAGATTAATGAGCCTACAGGCAGAGGCAGACCTCAGAGTGTTTTGAGTCTTTGCCTGATCTACTTCTGTACAAGCGCCTTGGGAAAGCAGACTTTGGTGTACATCTTGGTCCTGTCCAACTGCACCCAGCACCAGCAGAGGAGACCTCAAGCTCAGGGTTGTTGATAGTACCAAACAGGGTACTCAGGGCCAGTCACAAACTGCTTCTGACATAGCCTGCATCAGAGACCCTCTAAAAAGACTGAGTCCTAGTAGATCTACTTAATACATAGAAACAAACCCAAATGGGCAGCTAAAATGGGGAAACAAAAAAACAAAAACAAAAACAAACAAAAAAACAAGCTCCAAATGAAAGAACAAGAGAATTTTCCAGAAAAAGAGCTGAGGAAATGGAGATAAGAAATCTATCATATATAGATTTCAGAATACTGATTGTAAGGATGCTCAACAGCATGAAAAAAGACATGGAAACTATGAAGGAAATTAAGAATGACATAGTAGAATTAAAAAATACATGGGAAGGAATAAACAGCAGATTAGAGGAAGCTGAGGGTCAGGTCAGTGAATTAAAAGACAGTAAAAAAAAATCACTCAATCAGGGAGACAAAAAGAAAAAACAATTAAAAAACAGGACAGTCTAAGGAAGATGTGGAACATGAACTGTAACAATATTTGCATCATAGGAGTGCCAGAGGAGGTTGAAAGTAAGCAAGAGTTAGAGAACCTGTTTGAAGAAATAATGGCAGAAAACTTCCCTAATCTGGTGAAGAAAAAAGTCACACAAGTTCAGGAGGCACAGAGAATCTCAAGCAAGAAGAATCTAAAGAGGCCCAAGCCCAGATACATCATAATTAAAATGCCAAAAGTTCAAGACAAAGAGCATCTTAAAGGCTGCAAGAGAAAAGCAATCTATTACCTACAAAGGAGCTCCCATAAGACTTTCAGATGACTTTCTCATCAGAAACTCCACAGGCCAGAAGGTTGTGGCAGGAAGCATTCAAAGTAATACAAAACAAAGATATGAAAACAAGACTATGCTATCCAGCAAGACTATCTTTCAAAACAGATGGTGAAATAAAAAGCTTACCAGACAAAAAAAAAGCCTAAAGGAGTTCATCACCACCAAACCAGCATTACAGGAAATGTTAAAGGCAATGCTGTAATTAGAAGTAGAAATAGAGAGAAAGAGAAACATAAGCATAAAGAATTAAAATGGCAATAGATAAGTATCTATCAATAATAAACTTAAATGTTAATGGAGTAAATTCTCCAATCAAAAGGCATAAGGTGAATGAATGGATAAAAAACATGACCCAAATATATGCAGTATACAAGAGACTAACCTCAAAATGAAAGACTCACACAGGATGAAAGTGAAAGGATGGAAAAAATTTTCCATGCAAATGGAAATGACGGGGGGGAAATCTGGGGTAGCAATACTCATATAAGACAAATTAGATTTCAAAATGAAGACCATAATGAGAGACAGGAAAGGTTACTACATAATACTAAAGGGATCCATCCAGCAAGAGAATATAACCCTGATGAACATATACACAACCAATATAGGAACACCTAAATTTATAAAAAACAAACAAACAAAAAAACTCTTGAAGACTTTAAGGGAGATATTGACAGCAAGACAGTCATACTAGGGGACTTTAACACTTCACTGATTTCACTGGATAGGTGTTCCAGACAAAAAAGTCAACAAGGAAACAGTGACCGGAAATGACAGACTAGATCAGATGGATTTAATAGACATTTACAGAGTATTCCACCCCAAAGCTGCAGAATATACGTTCTTTTCAAGTGCACAACAGTAGATTAATGGATAAAAATGCTGTAATACATTAACACCATGGAATACTATGCAGCTGTAAAAAGGAAGGATCACTTATCCTTTAAGAAAGCATGGAGGGAACTGGAGAGTATTATGCTTAGCAAAACAAGTCAGTCAGAGAAAGACACGTACCACATGGTCTCACTCATATGTGGAATGAAATAAATAAAATAAAATAATGATCAAAATAGACCCAGAGACATAGAATCATGGAACAGACTCAGAGATCTCAGAGGAAGGTGGGGTATGGGAGTTGTTGATGAGAGATTAATCAAATAATTTATATGTCTATAAGCATAACCCATGAACACAGACATTGTTGTGGGGAAGGCTTGGGAGTGGGGGGGATGTGGGATAGAGGGTATCAATGGAGGGAAAAATGGGACATCTGTAATACTTTCAACAACAAAGATAAATTAAAAAAACACACACACAATTATTTCATTAGATATGTTAACTATTCATTCAAATTGGTAACAATACAATTAACAATAAATATTTGTTATCAGTAACAACATTTTCATCACATTTATCACAACTCATTAGGACAAATAAATAAAAATAAAAATTCCCTGTTGTATCGTTCTAAAATTTTATTAATATCTGGTGGTGGGTATTTCAAGTTCAAGAACAGAACAGTGAAAATATTTAGGGAAAGTAAACTGTCTTGGTGTATTTAAAAGTAACCTACATTCACACCTTCTTAATTGATGTTTGCATAAAATTTGCTGTTGTCATGGTATGAAAAAAAATGTATACATTTTTATGGTCCACATACTGGTGGCTTTTCTCTTTTTTTGGATTTCAGTTACAAATGTAATTAACTAGTTTTGTGACACTATGCAATTTTCACTTTTCCTCTCATAGCTTCAGTGTCTTCACAGAACCTAAATATGTCAATAAGAACTGAGGAAGTTGAAGCAGTAATAAAAAAAAAAAATCTCAGCAAACAAAAGACCAGGTACAGATGCTTCACAGGGGCATTTTACCAAACATTCAAACAAGAACTAACACCTACCCTTCTCAAGTTAGTTCAAAAATTCAAGAGGAAGGAACACTTCCAAGCTCTATTTACAAGGCCAGTGTTATCCTAATTCCTAAACAAGATAAAGACACTACAAAGAAAGAGAATTACAAGCCAATATCCATGGTGAACATAGATGCTAATATCCTCAACAAAATATAAACAAATCGGATCCAGCAACATAGTAAAAAGATCATACAATATGGCCAAGTGGGATTTATTCCAGGGATGCAAGGCTGGTACAATATTCACAAATCAATAAACGTGATACCTCACATAAAAAAAAAATAAAAAAAAAATTGAAAGACAAAAATCAAATGATAACATCAATAGACACAGGAAAAGCATTGGAAAAAATCTGGCACCCATTTCTAATAAAAACACTCAGCAAAGAAGAAATAGAGGGATCATACCTCAACCTAATAAAGGCCATATATGACAAACTTACAGCTAGCATCATACTTAATGGGCAAAATGTAAAACCATTTTACCTAACAACAGGAACAAAGCACGGATATTCACCCTCACCACACTTTGTAAAAAAATGTGCTTTCATTGATTTCATAGAGAGCAAGGTGGAGGGAGAGAGAGATAGAAACATCAATGATGAGAGAGAATCATCAATCAACCGTCTCCTGCATGCCCCCTACTTGGGATCAAGCTGGAAACCCAGGTATGTGCCCTGGCCTGGAAACAAAGGCTGATTTCCTAGATCGTGAGTGGAAAATCAACCACTGAGTCACAGCCCCTGGGCTCGATTTCACCATTCTAATTCAATATGGTACTGGAAGTCTTGATCCACAGCTATCAAACAAGAAGAAAACATAAATGGCATCCAAATTGGAAATGAGGAAATAAATCTGTCATTATTAGCAGATGACACCATATTGTGCATAGAAATCTTAAAGACTCCACCAAAAAACTCCTAGAATTAATAACTGAACTCAGCAATGTAGCAGGATACAAAATTAATACTCAGAAAACTGCATTTTTATGCACCAATGATGAATTTTCATAAAGAGAACCAAAAAAAAAAGAAAAAAGAAAGAAAACCAGAAATCAAGTTATACTACAAAGCAAGTGTAATTAAAACAGTCTGGTACTAGCACAAAAACAAACATATAGATAAAACAAAACAAAACAAAACAAAACAAAAAAACAGAGAACCCAGAAATCGACTCAAGTCATTAGTTTCAATTCATATTTGACAACTGAGGCAAGCAAATACAATAGAATAAAGACAGCCTCTTCAATAGATGGTGTTGAAAATATTGGAATGGTATATTCCTAAACAATGAAACTAGACCACCAATTTATACAATGCACAGCAATTAAACTCAAAATGGACAAAGACTTAAAGGGTAGATCATGAAACCATAAAAATCTTAGAAGGAAACATAGGCAACAAAATATCAGACATCTCATGCAGCAGAATTTTAGCAGATACATCTCCTAGGGCAAAAGAAACAAATAAGCAAAACAAAAACAAACAAACAAACAAAAATGGGACTACAACAAAATAAGAGACTTTGCACAACAAAAGGAACAATCAACAAAATGAAAATGGAGCCCTCTGTATTGGAGAATATATCTGCCAATGATACATCCTATAATGGTTTAGTTTCCAAAATATATATAGAACACATACAACTTAAAGGAAGAGAAACAATCCAATTAACAAGGGGCAAAAGACCTAGACATTTCTCCAAAGAGGGCATGTAGATAGATGGCCAACAGACATACAAAAAAAAATGTTCAAAGTTACTAATCATCAGAGAGATGCAAATTAAAATGACAATGAGGTATAACCTCACAACTGCCAGAATGGCTACCGTCAATAAATCAACAAATGACACGTGCTGGCGAGACTGTAGGGAAAAGGAAACTAGTAAGCTGCTGGTGGGAATGCAGACCGGTGCAGCCACTTTAGGAAACAGTATGTAGTTTCCACAAAAATTAATCAGAGAACTGCCATTTGATCCAGAGATCCCACTTTTAGTAAGATATCCTAAGTAAGGCAAAACACCAACCAGAAAAAAATATATGCATCCCTATATTCATAGCAGCACAATTTACAATAGTTAAGATCTAGAAACAGCCCAAGTGCCTCTCAGTAGATCAGTAGATAAAAAGGTTGTGGTACATTTGCACAATAGAATATTACTCAGCTGTAAAACTAAAGGATCACTTACCCTTTGAGACAACATGGAGGGATCAGGAGAATATTATGCTAAGTGAAATAAGCCAATCAGAGAACAACAAATATCACATGATCTCACTCATATGTGGTATATAATGAACAAAACAAACTGATGAACAAAATAGATCCAGAGGCATAGAAGCATGGAACAGAGTGACGAATCTCAGAAGGGAGGCTGGGGTGGGTGGGTGGAAAGAGATTAACCAAAGAAATTTTATGCATATATGCATAACCCATAGACATTGACAATAGTGTGGTGAAGGCCTGGGGTAGGGGGCAAGAGTGGGGTACAGGGGTCAATGGTGCAAAAAATGGGACATCTGTAATATTTTCAACAATAAAGATAAATTTAAAAATAAATAAATAAATAAATAAATATAAATAAATAAATACAGGCTTCCAATGTACTAGCATTGTATTTAGAAGCAATGCTCAGCCTTAACTCCTCCATATTGGTTATTATGGGCTTATCAGAGATGAAAGAGATGTATGAGATTTTCATCAGGGGCTAAGGTGTTTTCATAATCGCATGAAGATCCTGGAGTTTAGACAAGAGCAATAGTGAAGAATACCATGGAATGAATATCTCACTACATAGCATTAAATTCATTTGTTCCAAAACTCTGGTCATGCCACGTAAAATGCATCAAAACTTTAGATTTCATTTGGTTGTCCTTGATTTACAGTTTCACAAAAAACAAATAAAAGCAACTCAAATATAAGAATCCTAGAGTTTGTAGCATCTATTGTTAGAGTACATTGACACTGAAGGGCAAGATGGAATTCCCTCAAACCTCCTCAAAATTGTACCAATAGTACTGGAAATCATATTCCTGGAATTTTTGTTTTTATTAATTTATATTTATCATAGAAAGTATTACAGATGTACTGTATTTTTCCCATTGACCCCTTCTACCCATCACCCACTCCCTGCCTGAGGCCTTCACCACACTATTGTCTGTGTCCATGGGTTATGCACATACGAATATAAATTCTTTGGTTAATCTCTCCCCATCCGCCCACCCCCGCCTTCACTCAGATTCATCATTTTGTTCAATGCTTTTATGTCACTGAACCTATTTTGTTCATCAGTTTATTATGTTCTTTAGATCCCACATATAAGTGAGATCATGTGATATTTGACGTGGCTTATTTTGCTTAGCATAATATTCTCCAGGTCTATCCATATTGTCCCAAAGGATAAGAGATTCTTCTTCTTTAGAGTTGTATAGGATTCCATGGTGTAAATATCCCATAGCTTTTTTATCCACTCATTTATTGTAGGGCAACCAGGTTGTTTTCAGATTTTAGCTATTGTAAATAGTGCTGGTATGAACAAAAGGATGCATATATTCTTTCTGATAAGTGTTTCAGGGTTCTTAGGATATATTACTAGAAGTGGGACCACTGGATCAAAAGACAATTCCATTTTGAATTTTTTGAGGAACCTCCATACTGTTTTCCATAGTGGCCGCACCTCTCTACATTATCACCAGCAGTGTACCAGGGTTTCCTTTTCTCCACATCCTCACCAGCATGTGTCATTTGTTGATTTTTTGATGGTAGCCATTCTGACATGTGTGAAGAGATACTTCATTGTGGTTTTAAATTGCATCTCTCTGATGATTAGCATAATATAGTGGGTTGATTTCTGGGGTCTCTGTTCTGTTCCACTGATCTATATATTTGTTGTTTTACCAATACTAAGCTGTTTTGATTAAAATAGCTTTGTAGTATAGTTTGATATCCGGTAAAATGATCCCTTTAACTCTGTTGTTCTTTCTCAAGATTTTTGGTGCTATTCAGGATGTTTTTTGGTTGCATATAATATTTTTATATTTGATCTAGTTCTATTAAATATGCTCTCAGTATTTTAATTGGAATCACATTGAATCGATACATTGCTTTTGGTAGTGTAGACATTTTAACGATGTTAATTCTTCCAATTCATGAACGCGGTATATTCTTCCATTTGTTTATACATCCTCTATCTTTTTTTTTTAGTGTTCTGTAGTTTTTTGAGTACAGGTCTTTTACATCTTTGGAGGAAAGGAGAGGGAGAGAGAGAGATAGAAACATCAATGATGAGAGAGTCATGACCGGGAATCAAACCCCGATCGCCTGGATCCCCAGTTCGAAGCTCAACCACTGAGCCAAGCCCGGCCAGGCCCAAAGTATCTTATTTTTAAGTTTCAATGATAAATGACTTTTTTTTAGTTTCTCTTTCTAAGAGTACATTATTGGTGTATAGAAATGCCATTGTTTTTTGGATGTTAATTTTGTATCCTGCTACTTTGCCAAATTCATTTATTAAACTGAATAGTACTTTGTGGAATTTTTAGGGTTTTCTATGTATAATATAATGTCATCTGCGAATAATGACAGTTTTAATTCCTCCTATTCAATTTAGATGCCTTTAACTTTTCTTCTTGTCTAATTCCTGTGGCAAGGACTTCCAGTACTATGTTGAATAAGAGTGGTGAATGCTGACAACCCTGTCTTGTTCTTGTTTTTAAGGGAAATAATTTTAGTTTTTGCCCCTTGAGCATGATGTTGGCTGTAGGTTTGTTGTACTTGGCTTTTATAATGTTGAGGTATGATCCTTCTATTCCCACTTTGCTGAGATTTTTATCAAAATCAGGTGCTGGATTTTGTCCCATGCTTTTTCTGCATCTATTGATATAATCATATGATTTTTATCCTTCATTTATATATATGGTACCAAAAAACAGCTAAAATAGCCTCAGTAATTTTTGTAAATTTGTTTCATGTTTATTAGAGATGTACCTTTTTTTTTATCCTCTTACCAATCTCCTCCACCTTGTATGTGCCTCGACCCCAGGCCTGCGCCACACTAGTGTCTGTGTCCATGAGTCATGCATTTACGCATGTAAGTTCATTGGTAAATCTCTCCCAACCCATCATCTTAGCCCTGCTTTCCCTCCGAGATTCCTCATTCTGTTCCATGCTTTTGTGTCTTGGATCTGTTTTGTTCATCAGTTTATTTTCTTCATTATATTCCACATATGAGTGAGATTATGTGATATTTGTTTTTTTCTGACTGGCTTATTTCCCTTAGCATAATACTCTCCATTTCCATCCATGCTGTCCCAAAGGATAAGAGATCCTTTTTTTAGAGCTGAATAGTATTCCATGGAATAAATGTACTACAGCCTTTTTATCTACTCATCTACTGATTGGCACTTGTGTTGCTTCCAGATCTTAACTATTGTAAATTGAACTGCTTTCAACATAGGGGTGCATAAGTTCTTACTGATTAGTGTTTCTGGTTTCTGAAGATATATTCCTAGAAGTGAGATCACTGGGTCAAATGGCAGCTACATATTATATTTTATACATATTATATAAAAACAGCTAAAATAGCCTCAGTAATTTTTGTAAATTTTTATTTTATGTTTATTAGAGACTCCATATTGTTTTCCATGGTGCCTGCACCAGTCTGCATTCCCACCAGCTGGATACCAGGGTTCCCTTTTCTACACATCCTCCCCAGCACTTGTCATTTCTTCATTTGTTAATGGTAACCATTTTGACAGGGATGAGGTGATATCTCATTGTCATTTTAATTTACATCTCTCTGCTGATTAGTGACAATGAGCATTTTTTCATATATCTCTTGGCCATATAAGTCCTCTTTGGAACAATGTTTATTTAAGTTCTTTTCTTATTTTTTAATTGGGTTGTTTGTCTTCCTTTTGTAAGTGTATGAATTCCTTGTATATTTTGGTTGTTAATCATTATCAGATGTGTCATTGGCCAATATTTTCTCCCATACAGTAAGCTCCTTTTTCATTTTGTTGATGGTTTCCTTTGCTGTGCAGAGGCTTTTTAGTTTGACATAGTTCCATTTGTTAATTCTTTCCTTTGCTTCCCTGTCCCTAGTAGATGTATTGGCAAACATATTTCTGCAAGAGATGTCTGAGATTTTGCTGACTATGGTTTCTTGTAGAATTTTTATGGTGTCATGTCTTATATTTAAGTCCTTTATCCACGTTTAGTTTATTTTTGTGTATGATGTAAGTTGGTGGTTTAATTTGTTTCTCTCTTTTTTTTTTTTTTTTGCATGTACCTATCCAATTTTCCCAGCACCATTTATTGAAGAAGGGTCTTTACTGAATGTTCTTGCCACCTTTGTCAAATATTAATTGACTGTAATGGCTTGAATCTTTTTTTGGGTTCTCTGTTCTGTTTCATTAATCTATGTCTGTTCTTGTGACAGTACCAGGTTGTTTTAATTACAATGGCTTTGTAGTATAACTTGATTTCTGGTATTGTAGTCCTTCCAACTTTGTTCTTCTTTCTCAAGATTGCTGTGGCTATTCGGTGTCTTTTTTAATTCCATGTAAGTTTTTGAAGTGCTTTTTCTAGATATTTGAAACATGTCATTGGGATTTTAATAGATATTGAATTGAATCTATAGATTGCTTTGGGTATTATGGTCATTTTAATGATGTTACTTCTTCCAATCCATAAACAAGCATATTTTTCCACTTGTTTATATCTTCCTCTATCTCTTTTTCAGCTTTCTGTAGCTTTCCAACTATGGGTCCTTTACCTCCTTGGTTAAGTTTATTTTTAAATATCTTAATTTTTTTTTCCTGCTTTTTATTTTTTAATTTTTATTTTTTTTATAATTTTTATTTTTGTTTAAAGTATTACAGATGTCCCTTTTTCTCCCCAATGACCCTTTCCCCCCCGTTCCTTCCCCCTTCCCAGTCCCTCTCCCCACCATTGCAATGGGAAAGTTGACTGCTTTTTTAGTTTCCTTCTCTGAGCGTTCATTACTGATATATAAAAATACCATTGATTTCTGGGTGTTAATTTTGTATCCTGCTACCTTGCCAAATTAATTTATTAAGTGTAGCAGTTTCTTGGTGGAGTCTTTAAGATTTTCTACATACAGTATCATGTTATCTGCAAATACAGACAAGTTTACTTCCTCTTTTCCAATTTGGATACCTTTTATTTTTCTTATCACTGTGACAAGGACTTCCAGTATTATGTTGAAAATGAGATGTGAAAGTGGACACCCCTGTCTTGTGTCTGTTCTTAGGAGAAATGGTTTTAATATTTGCCTATTGAGTGTGATGTTAGCTGTAGTTTTGTCATATATGGCCTTTATTCTGTTGAGTTATGATCCCTATATGCCCACTTTGATGAGATATTTTTATCAAAATGGATGTTGGATTTTATCGAAAGCTTTTTTAATATCTATTGACATGCACATGTAATTTTTGTCTTTAAATATGTTTATGTGATGTATCACATTTATTGATTTGCAAATATTGTTCCAGCTTTGCATTCCTAGAATAAATCTCCCTTGGTTATGGTGTGTGGTCTTTTTAATATATTGCTGGATCCAATTTGCTAGTATTTTGTTGAAGATTTTAACATCTATGTTCATCAGGGAAATTGACCTGTAACTTTCTTTCTTTGTAGTGTCTTTATTTGGTTTTGGAATTAGGCTAATGCTGGTCTCTTAAAAATAGCTTGGAAATGTTCCTTGCTCTTGGAATTTTTGGAACAGTTCAAGGAGGATAAGTTTTAGTTCTTTTTTTAATGTTTGGTAAATTTCCCGGTGAAGCTGACCAGGCCAGGGCTTTTGTGTGCTGAGAGATTTTTTTATTACTGCTTCATCTTCATCAGTAGTTATTTGCCTCTTCAGGTTTTCTGACCCTTCCTGATTGAGTTTTGGAAGGTATTTTTCTAGGACTCTGTCCATTTCATCCAGGTTGCCAACTTTTCAACATATATTTGTCATAGTACATTTTTTTCAGTCCTCTGTATTTCCATTGGGTCACCTCTTTTGTTACTTTACCTCTTTCATTACTGATTTTGTTTATTTAAATCCTCCCCGTTTGTTTCTTGATGATTCTGGCTAAAAGTTCATCAATCTTTTTTATCTTTTCAAAGAACCTGCTCTTGGTTTCATCGATCTTTTTTATTTTATTTATTTTTGTAGTCTCTGACATTTATTTCTGCTCTGATCTTTATTAATTCCTTCCTTCTACTTACTCTGGGCTTTTCTTGTTGTTCTCTTTCTATGTTTTTAAGTTGTTGGTTTAGATAGTTTATTTGAAGTTTTTCTTATTTTTTGAGGTAGGCCTGTATTGCTATGAACTTCCTTCTTAAGGCTGCTTTCATTGTGTTCCATAGATTTTGGGTTGTTGTGTGTTCATTTTCTTTTGTTTCCAGGAACTTATTGATTTCTTCCTTGATCTGTTTGGTAACCCATTCATTGTTTAATAACATGTTATTTAAACTCCATGTGTTTGAATGAATTTTAGTGTTTTTATTTTAGTTTATTTCAAATTTTATGCCGTTGTGGTCCTAGAAGATGCTTGATATGATTTCAATCTTCTTGAATATGTAGAGACTTGTTTTGTGTCCTAACTTGTTGTCTATCTTTGAAAATGTCCCTTGTATGCTTGAGAAGAATGTATATTCTGGAGCTTTGTGGTGGATTGTTTTGCAAATGTCAATTAAATCCCTGTGATCTAGTGTGTCACTTAGGGTCACTGTTTCCTTGTTGATTTTTTGACTGGAAGAGCTATCCATTAAATTCATTGTGATTTTAAAGTCCCTGCTATGAATATATTGCTGTTGATCTCTCTTTTAAAGTCCTCCAGAACTGTTTTTTACAGATTTCACTTCTATATTGTGTGCACATTTGTTTATCAGGGTTATATATTTTTATTGGATCAATCCCTTTAGTATTATGTAGTGACCATTATTGTCTATCTTTATAGTTTTCATTTTTAAAAAACTTAAATGTACTTATTTTCTCATATCTTGTAATATTTCCACACATCAAAATTAAACATATTGCTATATTTAATATTTTTAAATATTTTATTTTTTAAAAATGTTTCTTTATTGTTGAAAGTATTACAGATGACCCCTTTCTCCCTATATTGACCCCTTCTACTCCTTTGAAGTCTATTTTGTCAGATATGAGTATTGCTATCCCAGCATTTTTTATTTTTATTTTTTGCACTTGCATGGAAAATTTTTTTCCATCCATTCACTCTCATGCTCCATATTTTCTTCTGAGGTTTGTCTCTGGCAAACAGCATATATTTGGGTCATGTTTTCTTTTTCACTCAGCTACCTTATGTCTTTGATTGGAGCATTTAATCCATTTATTTTTAAGGCTACTTGTGATAGGTACTTATCTATTGTCATTTTAATTCTTTATGCCTATGTTTCTCTCTCTATTTCTATTTCTTATTACAACAGTCCTTTAATATTTCTTGCAATGCTTCTTTGGTGGTGACAAACTCCTTTAGCTCTTTTTTTGTCCAGGAAACTCTTTATTTTGCCATCTCTTTTGAATGATAGCCTTGCTGGATAGAGTAATATTGGTTTCAGATTCTTGTTTTGCATTACTTTGTATACTTCATGCCATTCCTTTCTAGCCTGTTGAGTTTTTTATGAGAAGTCAGCTGACAGACTTATGGGAGTTCCTTTGTAAGTAATAGATTCTCTCACTGTGTTTAAGGTTCTCTCTTGTCTTGAATTTTCCCTTTTTAATTATGATGTGTCTGGGTGTGGGTCTCTTTGAGTTCTTGCTTGGGACAATTTTTCCCTCCTGAACTTGTACAACCATTTCCTTCACCTAATTAAGAAAGTTTTTTGCCATAATTTCTTTAAATGCATTCTCTACCCCTGGTTTATTCTCTTTCCCTTCTTTTCCATGCAAGTGCAAAAAATAAAAATAAAAAATGCTGGGATAGCAATACTCATATCTGACAAAATAGACTTCAAAGGAGTAGAAGGGGTCAATATAGGGGGAAAGGGGTCATCTGTAATACTTTCAACAATAAAGAAACATTTTTAAAAAATAAAATATTTAAAAATATTAAATATAGCAATATGTTTAATTTTGATGTGTGGAAATATTACAAGATATGAGAAAATAAGTACTTATGATGTAAACATTGTTCCATTTCATGCTGCCCCACAGCTCCCTTAACCTGTCCTCCTGTTTTTAATTATTTTTTTCTTTTTGGAATTTGTATTGAGTAATTTTTTCTATTCTGTCTTCTAATTCACTGATCTTATCCTCAGCTTCTTCTAACCTACTGTTTATTCCTTTTAATGTATTCTTTATTTCTGCTATGGCACTCATAATTTCTGACTGGTCATTCTTCATAGTTTACATATCTTTTTTCATGCTGTTGAACAACCTTATAAATCAGTATTCTGAATTTTATATCTGATAGATTGCTTATCTCCATTTCATTTAGCTCTTTCTCTGGAGAATTTTCTTGTTCGTTCATTTGGGCCTTGTTTTTTTGTTTCCCCATTTTGGCTGTGTATTTGGGTTTGTTTATATGTCTTAAGTAGGTCTTCTAAGAATCTCAGTCTTTTTGGAGGTCTCTAGTTCAGGCCAATGTCTGATGCTATTTCTGACTGGCCTTTATTGCCCTATTTGGAGCTATCAACAATCGACCACTTATAGATCCCTCTGCTGGGTCTGGGTGTTTTTGAACAGGACCAAGATCCATACCAAAGTCTGCTTTTCCAAAGCCCAGGTTTAGAAGAAAATCAGGCAAAGCCTCAAAGCTCCTTGAGGTTCACCTCTGCCTTCAGGCTGATTAGTCTGAATCTCTTCATGAACCTCAGGTTGTAAGCCATAGCAAGTATAAACTCCATAGAGTAGGGTGAGAAGTTTTCCAATGGGTAGGCCAGTTGCTTCCACCCCAGGCAAAAACTGCCTGAGTTGCAAAGGTATGCCTGAGAAATACATCCTCTGCTGTAAGAAGGAATGACTCTGCACAAGAATCCAGAAGACTGATCCTTGAGCTCTATCTGCAGAGTCCATAACCCTGGGTTTTCCCCACACTGCTCTATTCCATTCTTCCCTCCCTCTGCCAGACCCCAAGGTGAATGGCTACACACAAAATGTTGTGTGTTATCTCTTTAAGAGGGTGCCTGCTTGAATTTCTAGCCATCTCTCCCTGGAAGACAAAAATCCTGTTGCTTTTCACATCCAACTGTTATGTGGACACTTTTCTAAGTTCTGGTGCTCTGGGCTGGGAAGCCCAGCTTGGGGTTTAGATCCCAGAGTTCTCAGCAGGAACCCCCGACAGCTGAGCTATCTCTTTGGACTTTCAGCTGCTGCCTGTGGGAGCCCAGCCAGCCCTCTTGCACCTCCACTCATTCTACCAGTCTCTATGTCATCTCCACTTTAGGTCCTTGGTTATGATGTTTGTTTCCAGCTAATCTTGAATTGATTATTATAGTATATGTTTTTTCTATATTTTAGTTGTAATTCCAATTTGGTCCTCAAAGAGTGTCAGTGTAGTTTCCACTCGATTCACCACCATCTTGGAATCTCTCTCCCTGACCTTTGGCTCAGAAATCTTGAGAAAGAAGAACAAAGTTGGAGGTATCACAATTCCTGATATCACACTGTGCTACAAAGCCATTGTAATGGAAACAGGCTGGCACTGGCATAAGGACTGGCATATAGATAAATGGAACAGAACAGACATCCCTGAAACCAACCCACACTTATATGTCCAATTAATATTTGACCTAGAAGGCAAGATCATACAATGGAGTAAAGACAGACTCTTCAATAAATACTGTTGGGAAAATTGGGCAAGTACATGCAAAAAATGAAACTAGATCACCAAATTACACCATAGAGTAGAATAAATTCAAAATGGTTTAATGCAGGTTGTAAGTCCATAAAAATCTTAGAGGAAAAGATAGCCAGTAAAATCTCAGGCACCTCCCATACCAGTATCATTGCAGATATTTCTCTTAGGGCAAGGGAAATAAGGAAAAAAATAAACAAATGGAACTACTTCAAACTAAATAGCTTTTGCACAGCAAAAGAAACCATCATGAAAATGCAAAGGGAACCCATGTATGGGGGAATATATTAGCTAAGGATATATCCTATAAGGGATTAATTTCCAAAATAAATAAAAAACTTATACAACTCAACATCAGGAACACAAACTGCCCAATTAAAAATAAGGCAGAAGTTCTGAATAGACACTTTCCCAAAGAAGACACACAGATTTGCCAATAGACATATGAACAAATGCTCATTGTCACTAACCATCATAGAAATGAAAATTAAGCCACAAGGAGATATCACCTAACATCTGCCAGAATGGCTACAATCAACAACTCATCAAATGATAAGTGTTGGCGAGGATGTGGAGAAAGGGAAATCCTAGCACACTGCTGATGGAAATGCAGACTGGTGCAACCACTGTGAAAAACAGTATGGAGTTTCCTCAAAATTTTAAAAATGGCACTGCCTTTTGATCCAATAATCCTACTTCTGGAAATATATCCTATGAATCTGAAACACTATTTTGAAGGAATATATGCTCCCCTATATTTTTTTCAGTAGCCAAGATCTGAGAACAACCCAAGTGCCCAACAGTAAATGAGTAGATAAAAAAGCCATAGTACTTTATCTTTAATATAAAGAGGTGACAAGGTAAAAAATCAAAACAAAACACAGGGCTCTTTCAATTCTCACATTTTATGTGTTTGCAATTACAATTAACCTCATAGTGGGGTTATAAGAATTTTGGACAGGTGCCTTAATTTTTTTTTAAAAGTATGATACAAAATCAAGGCTTTAGTTTTATAAATCAAATTCCATTTTTTCATCAACTCATATTACAATTGAAGAGCTACTTCATCATTCCTGTTGACAAGTCAATGGACAGTTGCTCCTAAAATTTTCATTTTAAGTTTCTCAGGCTCTATGTCTCTCGGCAGATAAACAAATGCAAGCACAAATTCTCTGTGTGTATGGACGTATGTGTATTGAGGTGTAGGGTACCTTAGAAAATTAAACATTCTCTTTTGTAATGTGAATAGTTAGGATTTAATTTAATTTTCATATATGACTTGTTTTTGTAGTTTTTCTTAAAAGAGCCTGCTCAAAGTAGAAGTAACATAGTGTAAAAATGGAGAAATCACCCTAAAGTAAATGAAATGTTACTTCTGTCTGTCAAGTTCTTCAAGATGTTTTTTTTAAGTATTATCATTGACAAAGTACTACTACGAGGAATCTACACTCACTTTGTGTTTCCATCTGGATTTCAAAGCAGATCTTCAATGAGTTAATTAAAAAGGAGTATCGTTTTCATAGTTCTTCCATATTCTTTCCCAAACTCAGATTCCCAGCAATAGTAACCAAGGTGTAGAATAACCAAAGCCATTCACTACTGAATTTCTTGTGCTAATTGGGTACAGAATGCTTTCCTGTCTGTGTAAATGGCTTGCATATGCAACCCTCAATTCAGTAGGTTTAAATTAAAGAACATGTATAAAAAATTTGAGAGGGTCTTCTGCATCATAGACTATATTTTTCTTCTTTAAAAAACTTATATATTTAAATATATACATAAAACCATGCATTTGGAGTTAACATATTTTACATGTTTTGGCACGTGGGGGAGGCAAAAGATGTTTTAACTAATATTCTAGAAAAAAATTGCTTTGATCTGTTCATATATTTAAATCATGTAACAATGCTCATTGTTACAGAACTATCAAAAACCAAAGAAAGATCCTGACTAGGTGTTTTAAAATGGGCAGTTGGAAGTAAGTAACCTCTTAAATAAAATATTAGTTTAAAGGTAGGATGGCTGTAGCACATGTTCTATGTTAAGTTGATATGGACTCGATTAGTGATATTTCAGGTGTGTTTAAATCATGTACTGTGATGATGTTGCCTTCTGTTTATCTTTTAAATCATCAGATTACAATTTGACACACACAAAAATATTTTATATTTTTATTTTCTTTGTTTTAGTATGGTGCTGGAAGGAATATAAATAGTTTGGGATAGATAAATTTAGGAGTAACTAATCATATTTATAGAATTAAATACTGTGGTTGCTTCGACTGGAAATATACTAGAAATAAATATTGTTGATTGAAACATGTTTAGAATTTGAATAACCTCTTTTCTAACCTATAGATCCATACTGGACATATTTTTAAGACAGATAATTATTTGTTCTTATAAATGTCTCTGTTACTCTTACAAGGATAGTTCAATGTGCTGGGATCTGAAAATATTTTTTCATACAAGGAATAGTGAATTTTACTAATATTTGGCTTGAAGGCCAAGAATGGAAGTCCCTCTTCTTTTGGCCATTGTATAAACTGTTTGACATAGTTTTAATTTACAAAATTCAAGTATTGTCAAATGAGAAGAGTTTGCACAATTTATATTAAATGATCCAACATGTTCAAAATTATGGAGTCTATTGTCAACAATACCAATTGAGAGTAAACATTGCCAAACTGGGTTCCATGGGAAACTAGTCAGAAGGGAGTCATTCATTTATATATTGGCAAGATATTATGGTTAGTTTTGCCACAACAACCCAGAGCAACTTTTATGGCTCTATTTTATCTTAGGTCACTACTACCAGCCAAAAATAGTAAACAAAAATTATAAATAAATAAAAATAAAAGTATTTAACATACTTGGATAATTGCAGTTATTTAATTTGACTTGATTCATTTTCCTGTAGTTTTATGTACAATTTTTTGGTCTAATGAATTAGAGGAAAGCCACCATAGAAAATAAGAGTTGTGTTTTGACTATGTGGTTCTTTTTGGATTAAATATGTTGCAACTAGTTTATTTTTTAATTCCTCTCACAGATAAACAGTTTAGCTTTCCAATGGAAATTAGTGCAGTTCATTTCAGAAGTCCAGAAATCACACTCAAATGCATTCCTAGCCATGTTGTGATAATCATATCACTATCATTCTGTTACTGTCACATTCTTTAACCGTAACAGTTGTATTAAAAATTGTATTAAAAATTGAAAAGTAAATAAATAAAAAATATTAAGCTCAAAATAAACAAACCTTTTCAGCATTTTGATTAGTTTTAGTATCAGTTGCTTTGAAAATTAATTGATTTCTTTAAGAAAAGAATCCCAGTTGGATTACAAAATATAACCAACCACTACTTTAGGAGATAAAGTGCAGATGCTCTGTAATAAAGGGAGCTTGAAATTCATGTGGGTAATCAACTTTGTGACCTCAAAGCTGCTTCACTGCTCACAGGGATATTCATTTAAGTGAGAACCCACACCTGGTAATAATGATTAAAATGTGCTGGAATATTTAAGATCCTATCATGCTGATATTCTCAGTGGCAAGTATATAGCATACATTGGGATTGAGCATAAAAGGATCACTACAGCTGAGTTCCAGGTATGAAGGAGATTTATGACAACCTAGTGATTATAACTTTCTTTAAGTCTAGAATCCTTACAATAATTCACGTGAGGGACCTAACAGCACTGTCGTTGTTTGCAAGAGCAATGGACATACATATAAGAAAGCTTTGTTTCTGAGAGCATTAACAATACAGATAATTGCACTTACTAGCTCACATGTCATCTTGTGTTTGGAGATTAAGGCTACATGGCCACTTCTCTGCTGCATGTTTTCTGAATTCTTACTTTAACAATAACTTTCATATTTTTTTAGAAATAAAAAGAAAGGTACCCCATTATTTCAATTCATTTGGTATGCCCCCTTTCTCTCTTTTTTTAAAAATATAATTGGTACATAATGTTATATAAATTTTTGTTTCAAGTGTACAGTTTATTGATTTGACATTTTTATACCTTACAATGTGATGTGTCATACACACATAAAACATGTATACTGATTATTCAGTAGACAATGCTTTTCAAGATAAGATGTATGATCATCATTTATCTGTGTACATTTAAAATTTGATGGTGAATAGCATATACCTACAGACAAATATTAAGTCTAACTTTCTTGTTTTCTAATTAGACTATCTGAATGATTAAATGCTAAACAAAACACCTAGGGAAAGGTCTTCTGAACCCAATAATGATGTTCCTATTATAATACCATTTGATCTCTTAAATGAACTGATGAGTATATTCAATCAATAATTACTATATCTGCTATAAATGAATCATCAATCTTAAGAGAAAATAAAAATTCTAAAAATATAATCATTATAATTTATTATTTTTGACAACAGACACTCCTTGTTTTGATCATGCAATCCCATCCCTCTATAATCTCCTCTTCTCTTCCCTATGCACATTTTAACTGTCACTCAAGATAATTTCAAATTCCACTTATCCCTTGAATATTTGTGAATCCTGTCATGTTAAAATTCTCTATTTTAAAATTGTGTAATTTATATAATGAGTTTTGTATTCCCTTATCCTATCTCTATTGTTATCTTGAACTATGGCTTAAAAATCCTATGTTATGTAAAGTTTTACTTATTTTGTCTGCTGCCCCTATTAGAATTTAAACTCTTTTTTTTTGTAAAGGGGCTCTTATTTACTTATGAAATTTTGTAGTAAAATTTCAGCATTTAGGAAATGCTTAACAAGTTATAGGCATTATGCTTAGAGTTTTCCAGGCATTATCTCATCTTCATATTAAAATGCTTAGCCTAGTGTATAAACCTCATATACTTTGTATATCATAGGATGGGCTCTTTACCTATATCATTATAGAGTGGTGTTTAAGAATCAACATTTAAAGTCAGACATTCCTAAAAATAAATGTTGGCTCTGCTCTTTACTTGGTCAAGTAATTTACAATTACTTACAGGTATAATAAATTGTATAATACACATAAAAAGCTTGACATAGTGACAAAAATCATATAGACTTCATAATTGGTAGTTGTTTATTAAAATAACTATTTTTGACCCAATGAGGGTCATCATTCTGAAACTCAGTTCTCAATTTTAAAAGCCAATGGTTGTTAATATTGAGATAAACTGCTCAACTTTGTAAGACATATTTTAGCAGCTACTTGGTAGAGGTCAGGAAATATGAATCTTGAATATCATCTTTTATATACTTGTCTTTCTCATAAAAATACATATTTGAATGTTAAAACAATGTTTGACTTTCTCTCAGATAGGGCAATATTGTCATTAGAAATGTTTTTTGTTATAGTTTGAATTTTTGAGCTATAATTTTAAAACATACATTAGATTTGTAAATATGTCTGTGGTATTATTTCAAAACACTATACTCTCATATATCACTGAGCACAGGAAACCATAGAAGAAAAGTACAAGATTCTGAAAGTAGCATATGGATATCTTGATTACTTAACAAACAAATAAAGTGAAAAAAGAAAAGGCTTTTAGATGTTCAGTTTCTGGAAATTATTTAGTTAGTTTAACTCCTAATCCTCCCCCTAAAAAATTATCACCAATGGCATATGAGACTGGTCTATATTTCAAATGTAATATATGGGTGTGAGACACAGAGAGGCAAAAAGACAGAGAAAGAAAATCCTTCAATGCAGTTTACCATGTAATGACTTGGATTTCACCTATGGGGACAAGTGTCACCTAAGTGTTACTGGCTGCCTAACAGATCAAAGAGAAGAAAAATAACAGAGTTTAAAATGTCAAATGCCTGCTTTTGCCTTTCACATGTATATTTCAAAACAAAAACCAGGCTTTCAAAATATGAAAATTTGGTAAGTTAAATGTGTACTGCAGCTACCTTATTTCAGGCTTGTGTTTAAATTGGATCCAAATGCTTTATTGACAGATGTGGAGCACATCCAAATAGTTGCTTCTGGATAAAGTTATTTACACTGAAGTTTGACCCAAAAGGACAACAGAGCAGATAAATACCCTGGGTAATATCAACAGCTCTACTTTGCTCCAGATCATTTGGATTTTTAAAAAACTTTCTGTAAATTTCAAAGCTTCTTTCCCTCAGCATTCATGCTAGCTTCCATGAAAATAAAAATCTAAAACCCATACCTTTTATATCAAAATATCAGGAAACAGGATCTTAGCATTTGGTTTCTGTCTCAAAGGCCTTCAGGAAAATTGGACACATACCATTATCTATTATAGTTAGAGGCCAGCAAGGTCACCAATGTGAAGGAAGCAGAGTCATTATTGCATTGTAAGGTCAAGTTAAAAAAAAAATGTTGAAGTTAGATTGCAAGGAGGAAGGATTTAATTTGGTCAGCCAAATATGTGCTCATAGAGTATGAATATACTTATGTAACGTACATTATACTGTGAGTGTTTGTTCCCAATCCCTTACACACTGTAGTCCAAGAAGTGTCCAGGTTGCGAGAACATTTTCCCAGTTCTTCTTGGTTCGATTTAAATATAAATCTTGAGTTAACCATGAGTTTAAATTTACAACGTTTTAACAAAAGTTTCAAGGAAAGCTAGAAGTTTAGGGGAGATAAATTTGTTTTTAAATCTTTAATTTAATGTGAGATTTTAGAGGAAGTCTTCACCTAAGCATGAGGCATTTAAAAGAAATAACATTAAAGCCAATATCACAACACAATAAGATGTTATCCAAGTCCATGTCATGCTAAGAGGGAAAAGATTTCTTTAAAATAGTATTCAATACAACAATTTCCTCATGTATTAAAAGAATTAGCTTCTTGTAGCTGAACTGTAACAGGTAACATTTCTTTCCATTCATCCCCTACCCCTTTTATAGTAATATTGCTTTCCATATTATTCAAGTGGAAAACAAGACAGCCTTGAAATTGGAAGGACAGATCTCTCCAACACACACATTATTTGCAAATGAGCCTTCATACCATTGCATTAAACAGAAGCTTGCTTTTATATCATGTATAGGATTTAAATTCTTTGACACAAAGTAAGTGTATTTTAACAGTTGTCAATAGCTATAGTGAGTACCTCTCACTGAATACAACCCTATAATTTGGTAGTAGTAGATATGCTAATATTTTAAACCATGGTGTTCTTTTTGTTTCCCTGTGGCAGTGATAACCTTTGAATTACAGCTGTGCCGTTGATCTAGATTGCTGCTCATTTTACCAGGAAAATTGTTATTTATAAGCTCCAAGGAACTTAATACTGATGTGGAGTTCAATCTGAGACAAACAATGGGATGTTTACTAAATTGAGTAAATAGGTTAACTTTTTATTTTAGAGTTTGGAATGAGAAGAATGCTTATTATATTGTAAACAGGAAAAATGAAAAGAAGGAATTTCTTCATATAGCCAGACACAGAGGAAAAATTGAATTCCAAGCCCAGTGCCCTTTCTCCTGTACTGCAATCCTCTGACATTTATGCCACAAGATGACTAAAGAGGGAAAACATTCTGTTTTGCTTGAGAGAATAAAATGTTGCACAAATTTCTTATTTAGGGAGATCAAGTCAAAGAGGAACTCAATGAAAGCAGTACTAAAGCAACTTTTAAAATAATAAATTATGTTGGTGGTGTTTTTTTTTTACTTCAGTAAGAGTTTCCAATCTTTTTAAAAAGAAAATAAGATAATAAAAATGCTACTGTCCATTTGAAGCATCTCTGTGAAACCTGCCAAAGTCAATGTTTGTATAAAATTTAAGATTGTTATTCCCTTTCCTGTGTGAGGTAGGGGTAGGGGAAATTACATATTTAAATATTTTGCACTAGCAATAATAAAGGTGAATACAACTTTCTGTCCTTTTTTTCTCAGATGATCTAATTTATTTTAGTGACATTAAAAGTAGTAGACCCTGGCGTGGTGTGGCTCAGCAGTTGAACATTGGCCTAAGATCCAGGAGATCGAGGTTCGATTCTTGGTCAAAGCACATGCCCAGTCACAGGGAAGCTGATCAATGAGAACTCTCTCATCATTGATGTTTCTCTCTCTCTCCCTCTCCCCTTCTCTCTCTGAAATCAATAAAGACATATTTTTAAAAAGTAGTAGGTATTTATATGTAAAAGTGTAAGAATATATTCATTATATTTATAGTTTAAACTCAGAGACACTTCATTCTACTATAAATCAACTGAATAGTAAATCCATAAAGATAGACAATTTATCCCACTTAGAATAATAGAGATATTTCTGAGCTTTTTTTTTTTTTTTATCAAGGTTCCTGCTTGGCTATAAAAGAAAACAAAGGTTAGAAGGTTAGAAACTAAAATGTTAACATTGAGTAATTTTATTACCTCTTTGTACTTGGTCCTTACTTGAATTTCCTGCATTTTCTAAAATATATTAGTAGGAGGAGCAAAAGTTATTTTTTAAAATTGCTTGCCTGGTGTTATTATATACTCATATTTCCTTATAGATACACCATTTGAAACTTTTAAAATTTACCATTCTGATTCACAGTTTTGAGAATAGTGAGACAGAAAGACAGTAAACAGAAGTGAAAAACTAGTTATTCTTCCCTATGTTCATTATAAAATATTTCTTATATACCTCCGATGTACACATCACTTTGTTAAGTGCTGTGTAAAATGTAAAGTTGAAGAAAGCACAGTCTCTGACCTTTAGGAATCAAAAATGTTAAATGCTTTCGTAGGTATCTTATAATAGTCATATGTGTTTAAGGGTTGTGGTACAAGTTCAATGTTATAAGAGTAGGCTATGAATATCAGGCGATAACTTTGGATTTTATGTTGTAAATAAAGAGGAGAAATCGGAGGTTTTTAAATGAAGAATATGATCAAAATGATGACTTAGAAAGATGTAATTTTAGCCATGTTTATTGTATAGCATTAGAATAGCAGGAGTTTAGAGCAAAGAGGACACTTAGGAGGCCACTGCAATGTGAGGCACCAGAACTACAATAGTGTTTTCAGTGTGCAAAACCTAAGAAAATACAACCCGTGTCAGTGATTGGTACTGCTGTCTGGTGAAACTGGAGCAGGAAAAGAAGGGATTGCTGGCTAGTCACAGAAAGGATTGAGACAAAATAATCTCTGAGGTTGTTCACTTTGAAAGTGTAGGGAAATATCGTCCTATGACCAATAAAATTCAGTTCTCCCATAGATGTGTAGGGCTGGTGATCAGTTTTACTTTTAGCAGGAAAATTGACTATTTAAAAAAGGGAAAACACATTCCAAGAATTCTGTTACTTAGCAATATCATTTAACAAAAGAACCCAGGCCACGGTATTAGGAGCCTATGGCCATATTCTTAACCCTATTACTAACTATTCTGTTCTCTTTCTCTGTGGGCAGGCTGAGGGAAACCGCACTTCTCTCACAGGGATATTCACTGAGAGGTGGGGCAAGTGATTAGGTCTCCTTAGAAGGAAATTGATGTAGAAATCCTAGCTTCATTATGTTCTGATCAATAATAACCCACTCACAGGGAAACAAGGGCAATGGTTGAAATATCTGAGAAGCAGCAGCTAGTGGAAACCGAACAGGACTATTTTGTGAGAAATAAACTGGTTTTCTGAAGAAGAGAGAAGAGTAAAATCATAAGAAGCGAGTGCTGTCTTGGTGATCTCAAGGTCTGAAATAGTAAATGCATGTCTGTAAGCACCTTTTTTACTTTTCATTTCCTAGGCTGATTAGACCCATTGAATATTACATGAAGCAAACTCATGCTCAGAGGTACGTGGACTGTGGGTTGTGAATGAAAGAAGAAAAATCTAATTATATGACTCTTGAAAATGGACTTCATTTTAAAACATCTTGAATTTTTCTCCCTAATACAATTGAACCTATTTTGTTTTTTGATAGTCCCATTTTAATTTTGTATTTGGTACAAGTAAAAACTAATATTTTATCTTATGGGATATTTTTTAAAATTTACATTACATTCAAAATAAGCAAAATTGAGTAGGAAAGATATTTTTTTGGTAAAAAAGACCAAAAAGAGGTTCTAGGATTGGAGATTATAACACATAAATGTCATAAGTGTATATTCAGTTGTTAATCTTTATAAAACCAAAACAGGCAGATAAAAGTATATATCCAAACAAGAGTATAAACATGCTCACTGATTTTATCCAATAGATGCTCTTTTAATCTACACATTTATTTTTAAAATAGAGCCTTGATAAAATTCACATTTTGTCATTTAATCATCAGATCACTCAACATTATTACAGTTTACCAAAGTAAAGATAAATTCTGAAAGAAAATGTGACTTCTGAATAAGAGTTGTAAAGTGAGTGAGAAATCCAGATGAGAACTGTGTTCTCATCAGCTTGTTTCTCACAATCCATAGGAGGAAACAGGAGGGTGACAACTTAAATTTCATAATCGATTTAACAGATAACAATCCAATTTAAAACACAAAAAATAAATCCAAAACATAAATTGAGGGAAACTGAAGCTTTTTCTCTTTAAAAACCAAAAAGATTGAGAATAATATATTAAATTAAAATAGGAGACTGTCTGAAGAGTCAAGATAAGGAGACAAAGGAGAAAATGTGTAATTCAAAGCATTAAAATTAGTGTTGAACAAGATAATTTGTATAAAGGATTAAAAAGAGGAAAATACTTCACTTATTTCTTTTCTGATTTTGTTCATTTGGATGCTCTCTCTTTGTTTCTTGATGAGTCTAACTAAAGATTCATCAATCTTGTTTATCTTTTCAACGAATCAGCTCTTGGTTCCATTGATCTTTTGTACTGTTTTTTTAGTCTCTATGTTATTTATTTCCACTGTGATCTTTATTTTTTCTTTCCTTATACTTCTTCAGGGCTTTTCTTGTTGTTCTCTCTCTAAGTCTTTAAGTTGTAGGGTTAGATAGCTTATTAAAACTTTTATTTTGTTTTGTTTTTTCAGGTAAGCCTATAGTGCTATGAACTTCCCTCTCAGGATTGCTTTCATTGTGTCCCATACGTTTTGGGTTGTTGTGTGTTCATTTTCATTTGTTTCCAGGAAGTTTTTGATTTCTTCCTTGATCTCTTTGAAAACCCATTAATTTTTTAATAACATGGTATTTAGCCTCCATGTGCTTGAATGATTTTTAGTGTTTTTATCTTAGATGATTTTTAGTTCCATGCCATTGTCATCTTAGAAGATGCTTGAAATGATTTCAATCTTCTTGAACATGTAGAGACTTGTTTTGTGTCCTAACACATGGCCTGTCTTTTAGAATGTCCCATGTGTACTGGAGAAGAATGTACATTCTGTGGCTTTGGGGTGAAATGTTCTGTAAATGTAAATTAATCCATCTCATGTATTGTGTCATTTAGGATCACTGTATCCTTGTTGACTTTTTTGTCTAGAAGGTCTATCCAGTGAAGTCAGTGGGGTGTTAAAGTTCCCTACTATGATTGTATTGCTGTCAATCTCTCCCTTAAAGTCCTCCAGAAGTGTGTGTGTGTGTGTGTGTGTGTGTGTATATTTTTTTTTTAGATGCTCCTATATTGGGTGCATATATCTTTACCAGGGTTAAATCCTCTTATTGAATAGATCCTTTTAATATTATGAAGAGGCCTTCATTGTCCCCTGTTATGACCTTTGTTTAGAAGTCTATTTTGTCAGATATGAGTATTGCTACTCCAGCTTCTTTTTAATTCCCATTTGCATGGATTTTTTTCCATTCCTTCATTTTCATCCTGTGTGAATCCTTTGTTCTAAGGTGGGTCTCTTGTATACAGCATGTATATGGGTCATGTTTGTTATCCATTCAGCTACCCTATGTCTTTTGATTGGAGCATTTAAGCCATTTACGTTTAAGATTATTATTAATAGGTACTTAGTTGTTGCCATTATTATTTTTTATTCCTGTGTTACTCCCTCTCTAATTCTTCTTGTTGCAACAATCCTTTTAGCATTTCTTGCAGTGCTTGTTTGGTGGTAATAAACTCCTTTAGCCTTTTTTTGCCTGTGAAGCTCCTGATTTCACCTTCAATTTTGAATGATAGCCTTGCTGGATAGAGTAGTCTTGGGTTCAGACCCTTGCTTTTTATTACTTTGTATATTTCATGTCACTCCCTTCTGTCCTGAAGTGTTTTTATTGAGAAATCAGCTGACAATCTAATGGGAGCTTTTTTGTATTTATCTTTCTGTCTCTCTCTTGCAACTTTTAAGATTCTTTGTTTTTAAGATTTGCCATTTTAACTATGATGTGTTTTGGTGTGGATCTTTTTGGGATCATCTTGATTGAGACTCTCTGTGTTTCCTAGGCTTGTGTGACTTTTTTCTTTACCAGGTCAGGGAAGGTTTCTGTCATTATTTCTTCAAACAGTTTATCTATTCCTTGCTCAGACTCTTCTTTTTCTGTTACCCTTATGATGCAGATGTTAGGTTTCCTGTTGTCCCAAAGCTCCCTTACACATTCCTCCTCCTTTCTAATTTTGTTTTTCTAATTGCTGCTCTGAGTGGGTGTTTTTTCTACCTTGTCTTCTAATTCACTGATTCAGTCCTCAGCTTCACCTAGTCTACTGTTGAATCCTTTTAGGGTGTTCTTTTTTCAGCTATATCATTCTTCATTTACAATTGATTCTTATTCATTGTTTCAACCTCATTTTTCATGCTGGTGTAGTTCTCATTAAGCTTCTTACAGTTCTCATGTTGCTTGTAGTTCTCACTAAGTTGTTTGAGCACCCTTATAACAATTACTTTGAATTCTTTATCTGATAAATTGTTTGCCTCCGTTTCATTTTGTCTTTTTTCTAGCTATTCTTATTTTTCTTTCATGTGGGGGTTGTTTCTTGGTCTTCCCATCTTAGCAGTTCAGTAGTCCAGGGTGTCGGTGAGGTGGGCCAAATTGAGGGAGCAATTCTGTTTTTCCAGAGGTGGCTCATCATGCCTGATCATAGTGTCGAGGCAATGAGTCAGACAAGTCTGGTTGCAGAGGCAGGTCCGTTGTCCCCAGGTGTGATGTTAGGGCTACTGCTTAGTCCTCAGGCGGCAGAGCCATTTATCCAGGAGTGCCGGGTCAGGCACAATGGGTCATGGCAGCAAGTCCTTGCCTTGGAGTGTTGGGTCATGATGGGAGGACCTGCCACACCCTGTCTAAGCAGTAGGGCCAGTTGTCCAAAAGAAACTGGTCAAGCATACATGGTAGGGTCAGCAGGTCCCTGTGTTTAGGCAAACTACATGTCATGGTAGTCGGGCAGGCTGGGAACTCCACTCCTGGAGAGGGCAAGATGGGCCAGATGCCCTGCTCACCAACATGGTGGGGCAGGCTCCATGCATTACTGGACAAAGCTGTGGGCCAGTTCTCTGATTCCCAAGGTTCAGGCACTGGGAGCCTTTATGGCCTGTGTGTCCCAGGGCTTTGAGACCCAACTGTGGAGCAGTCCATGCCCATCTGTGGCCTAGGGGAGCTGGGGCTCTGCTGCTCTCCAAAGCTTCCTCCCTTGGAGGACACTGTGGCTCCTCCAAAATGGCCCTCTCTCCCACCTGAAGCAGAGAGAAGCACCTGCAGAGCAGAACACAGCTGCTGGCAGCTCCTCCACCAGGAGTGCCCAAACCACCCCCAGAGCTTCCACTCCTGTAGATAGATTCCCTCTCACACCCATGCACACTCTCCCTCACACACACTCACCCACTTACACTCTCACCCTCACCCCAGTCTTGCCCCCTTCCCGCCCACCCCCCCCCATGGTGGATCTCCTTTATGTCTCTTTCTTATTTCCAGATGCTTCTCAATTAATTGCTATGAACAGACTCTCTGATAATCCCAAATTATTGGTTACTAAGTAGAATCCTTTTCTGAAGAAAATAAGAGAGTGGAGGCAATTAAGGCCTAAAAAGATGAGGTAATGGGTTGTGTCGTTTTTATTTGAAGCCTCCTAAAAATCACATCTCATAGGCATAAGTGGCTAACAACTGATCCTTATGCAAGACTGGTCCTATTTAAAATAATCTCTTTCAATCAATGCATACTCCTACAGCTTTTGTATACAAAAGGAGCTCAACACATTCTTGTTGGTTTGGGGTGACTTGACCACAGACATAAAAAAATGCATATGAGCCTGTTTAACTTAGTTTAGAAACTAGCGCTCATATGACCACAGACTTCCATACATGAATCTAGGGATATTATTTCCACTCAAGGACATCAGTCAATATACACAAATTAATCTATACAGCTATGTTAATGGTCAGGGGTCTTAGCTTCCTGTTCTGCATGTTTCGAAATGGTGTCCATGCAGTGTACTCAGTCACGTACTTTGCATTCATGTTTCTGGCCAGTAGCTCTACAAAATCAAAATTTTTTCTATTAATTTTTATTATCTTGTATTTTTGCTTTCTCTAGAAATCTTGGTTGGATTTTTTTCCAATTTCTTCTGTTTTTAATTCCTAAATAGTTCAAGGGTGAAAGCAGCAGTAGGTAAGAGTGCACTAATTGTAATTTTTTCCAGTATGCTCAGCACCACCATTTAAAATGGTTCTCAAACATTTTGAGAGATCTGGGGTAATAGAAGTTGAGATCAAGTTATTTAGATTTTGAACTCTCTATATTTATATCCATCTGTCTATTTATCTAGCTAGCTTACTAGCTATCCCGTTCTCATCTTATACCTACCTTAAAAATTTAAAAGGAAGTATCAAAGCCATTTTGTGCAATCTCTTTAAAGCTTATGAAATAAGTGATTTCTGGACTTTAAAAAGGAAACAACGAAATCACATGTCACCATTTCAGAATTGCCTGATTAGGTCACTCATTGTCTCCCTATGCTTTTTAAATATCCAAGAGAAATATAAATAGAAGGCAAAAGATATAGGGTAAGCTTAAAAGTCTCAGAAAATTACTTTATATAATTTTTGTTTGATACAAACTGATTAATCATATCAAACCACAGTAAAAGATCAGTGTGTTTATTGGAAGAGACTGCTAAAGGAATTAGGACAACAATGACAAATGAGATGAAACCCAATAAATAACAGATTTAATTGTCATCAAAATGAATTATGTATTTAGGGAATATTATTTCATCTAAATAGAGGAGGGTCAGCTTAGATTTCCAACTATCCATATTTAGTCATTCTCTCCTTGGGTACGTACACAAGGGCAGTCAATCCAAATTACCCATCTTATATGGCTCTTTCTCTGTCTCCTGCTTTTTGTTCCCTATTCATTCTTAGTACAAAGCTCAGCCTATAGAAGGAGTGGCTTGGAGGTGCCTGGAGGCATCTTACATCAATGGCTTTTGAGTTCTCTGTTTAACTCTTCAACTGATTAATATTCTGTATAGCCAGAAGCCAGCCTGACTCAGGGCCTGGGTTTAAAAAGCAGATGGATTATGGCCACTGCTTCTCAATTGATTCATTATTTAGGCCATTAATTTTCTTCTCACTGAAAACATCTGGCGTCTGATGCTTGGGGATAAACTGACATTAGCTGCAAGCAAGTTTAATAACAGGTTCATCGTCTATGATTGAAAGTTAAAACCACAGACTAGAGTTCAGAAAGTGTGCAAGTATTTCAAAAGAAAGTACACTGTATAATCTGCTTGGTTTAGAAACATTCTCAGACAAAGAATTAATTTTGTTTTTCTATTTTTCAATAAAATTCCATTCAGTTTTTGGTGATGTGACATCCCCAATTATTTTAATTGAGAGAATAAATACTAAAGAACTTTGCAAACAGTGAAGTGTTATATAAAAGTGAAATTGACTTATAATTTTCATTCCTGACTAGTTTTTTTTGGACCAGAAGATAGAGAAATAAATAACATTATTATTTTAGATCAGTGATTTGCACACTAGTGTGCTTCAAGAATTTTTAAAACATGCAATACCTAACAATTTAGTCAGGGTCACTGACATATTTTCCTTTAGAGTGTCAACATAATTAAATAATAAAATAAAATATAAAATAATACAATAAATAAAATAAAAATGACAACAGCCAACACAACAAAAGCTGTCCAGTGTGAATGAATCAAAATTGTACCTATTTTTTTGTCAGATTTGTAAACCAGCACCCCTCCAACTCCTAATTCAGCAGAAGCTGAAATGATAAGAGTTATTCATTAGGTAAGTCAAGTCTCAATAGAAATGACTGATTACTTTAAAGGTCTGTATCCCAAGACAAATTTAGTTTTCCCAAAAAATATATTTTTTGGTATGCTGCAGAATTTTAATGAGTTTCTGTGTGCCATGAGAAAAAAAAAAAAAAAAGTTGACAATCGTTGTTTTAGATTATAGGATTGCTAATGATAGAACATATATATTTCATTTTTATATCTCATAATAGTCCATGTTTATTGGCCAGATACTCTCCACCTCCAAATACTACTAAATAACATTTTGGTCATTAAGCTGACACTTGTCATACTAGCTAAAAGGTTTCTAATACAACTCTATTACCCCTTTCTTTATCTTTTCTCTTCCTCTGAGACTAAAACTTCTCCCTTTTTAGTGTTTAATAAACATTTGCCTATCAAAATACTAACTTGGAGAAAAGGTTTCGCTCTTAGACATTGACAGCTTCATATAAATGTGTCCTCTCTCTTATAAAGGATTTGCAGTTAACAGCTAATATTCACTGTGAAATGAAAGGACTCTGGCAAAGGAACTTAGATTGATAGTAAAGGGATAATATATATGTGCACACATATATGTATATTTTTCTGTCATTGGCTATTCCTTGCCATCTCTGAAAATACACTTGCATAGATGGCTAGCTGTTCTGCCTCTGTGCCAAGCTGTCTGTATTGGCTGCAGGCAGGTGTTTGGCACCAATATATAAGAAGTCAAATGCCCAGATTAGCTGCCAAAAATAAACAGTTGCGTGGGTGGACCTAGCAAGACATTCACAACAGACATCTGGCTTGGACTATCCTTGTGGGCTATAGCTTCAACATGTTTCCTACCACTACTCCTCTGGTCCATGCAATGCCTGCTGGAAAACTGCCCAAAGGTGAATTTACTAAGGGGAGTGAATGAGCCTACAGTGGTCAGCCTCAGATTTGTAAACCAACACCCCTCCAACTCCTAACTCAGCAGAAGCTGAAATGATAAGAGTTATTCACTAGGTTAGTCAAGTCTCAATAGAAATGACTGATTACTTTAAAGGTCTGTATCCCAAGACAAATTTACTTTTCCTAATTTTCCTTGAAAAGAGATAATGGGGATCAATTTCTGCTTTCCCCCTCTTCTCACAGTTTCTTTCTTTCTTATACTTTATATTTTGATAGTTTTTTTTTTTTTTTTTCAGGGTAAAAATGTTCTAACAGCTACAAGCCCTTAGAATGCATGGTGCAAGTGAAGGATGATAATTGCACCTGTCTTTTAGTGCTAAAGTCCAAAGACAGACACTTTAGGGATTTTTTAAAGACTGGGACAGCCAAAGTCATTTCTGAGACAAAGTTTATCAATTGGTCTTTTTGGCTGTTTGACTAATTTCTCCCCAGTTCTTTTGCCCACTGCTTACCCCTGAGCACCCTATTCGCATCCCTTAACACCACTTATGGAATTTGCAGAGTTGATGAATTTCCTTAAAGTTGTGGAGAAGGAAAAGAATTATTTCAGGTTTAGAGATTTCATTGATCAGTTAAGCTTCAAGAAAGGATTATTTGACCACCATAAGGCTGCAAGGCTACTTATTTTCTATTTTTCCAAATAATTAGATATTTAATGCTATCTACTTATACTTGAGACAAGAAATGTTAGTTGAACACCATCAAAAGTAACATAGACAAAAGCTCAGGTAAAAATATTGCTCATGTAATTGTTCTTAATTTTTGTGTTTCACTTTTACATGGGTCTTTTAGCATTTAGATGAAGACTAGCATTTAGGAGCTAGTGGTATAGACATTATCTGGATTCTCGGTAGGCAGATAAACATGGGTCATGGAATCTATGTTCATGATATTTGCATCCACAGTTTGCTTTAAATGCTTTATTGGCTGCTGAATTCGAAAGGACTTAAAACCTTTCATTGTAATTAACAGAAATGGCCTTGCTCATGGATCTTCATAGATGTGTGTTGTGGTTTGAAAAGTACCATGAAAAAAACATCTCTTGGATTACAGTGTGTCCTTATTTAAACTTTTCCATTGAGGATTCTGCTATTGAAGATTCACTTGTTGGTGCTAAAAACAAATATTCTCTAAAACTTCAATTACTTCTGGAAAGTTAATCTCATACTATAAAATGTTATCAGTAGCTTTTACTTTTAAGTCAAAGGTTTTCTTCCTAAAAATCAGCTCTGCCAAAGGCATTGGAAAAATTAAAGCTTTAAAGGTCTGAGGACAAGATTGAAGGACTGGAACATACAAGACAGGGACAAAGAGCTCTGACCTGGATATACTTAAAGTCTGAGTGTCCTAAGTACCTAGAAGGCAAAGTATAGGAAGTTTTAGAAATGATATAAGAAATTACTAATCTAAATTTTAATTTTGCCTAAAGTATTAAGACTGTAGATCAAATCTTAAATTTCCCATTTTTAGAGTACAATAAATCCTCACTTAATGTTGTCCATAAGTTCTTGGAAACTGCAAGTTTAAGTGAAACAACACAAAAGAAAACCAATTTTGCTGTAGGCTAATTGATATAAGCAAGGGTTAAGTTCCTACAGAATATTTTTGGTCAAAAAAGTCACCAAAGTTCAGGATCGCAGGTAGCCCAAGATTATCTAAGCAGTTTAAGGCACAAGGTGGGAACCAACCCTGGACAGGACATTATTTCATTACAGCATGCCTTCAAATATACATCCACACTCATTTATACTGGGACAATTTAACAAGCTAATTAACATAAACATGCATATCTTTGGGTTATGGAAGGAAACCAGAAGGATCTGGAATAAACCCACACAGATATGGGGAGAACATGCACACTCCACACAGACAGTGGCCCCGCCAGAAATGGAATTTTTTTTTCTCATCAAGGTTATAACAAAACAATGTTGAATGAAATGACATTCTAGGACCTGCCATATTCCACTATTCCACTTTTTATTCACTCTATCCCCCATTACTCTTACCCAAATATTTGCAGAATACGTAATATTAATGAACAGTGTACTTTATAATAACATGTTTTTGTACCTACAATATAACCGGGTATGCACAGCTAATTGTAGGCCTTCCTAATAAATCTAGCTGGGGATCAGTCTGCTATTGGGTATGACAGCTCTTAAGGTAACTAAATACTTCTGTGTCCCATATTAGTTCTCATTTTATAGAGATTCACACCAAGCACTTTATAACCCTGAAAAGAAGGGATGTTTATTTTTGTTGAATTTACAGCATTTATCTGCTAGACCCAATAGTAGGAGCATATGTATTTCTACCCAGTTTCAATCAAGGTGATATCTCTTGCTTTAGTTTCTTGACATTTGGTCACACATACTACCCAGATGAGAAAATCACCATTATATCTCTCAAATATTCCTTTGTTTCTCTTATCAGAAATTTAAGAACCTAGTCTTGCCATGACCTTTTATTTACCTTGAGATGGGTGAGTGTATAAATCATACTATGACTCTTAACCATATTCATTAAGCCTTACTGTTCCCTGAAATTATCTTAATATCTAACTGACTCTAATTAATACCTAGTATATTGTTGATATTCAATTTATGCCTGTCACATGTCATAA
The DNA here is from genome assembly GCF_054644295.1 of Miniopterus natalensis. Classification (NCBI taxonomy): domain Eukaryota; kingdom Metazoa; phylum Chordata; class Mammalia; order Chiroptera; family Miniopteridae; genus Miniopterus; species Miniopterus natalensis. The sequence continues at coordinate 46,232,405 of NC_142103.1, read as the reverse complement.
AAATGAAGATTACACTAATAATGGTCTGATGTAATTCCCTAGACAATTGGGAAGAGAAAGCTACTATGTGGCACAGCAGTCACAATCACTTAGAACAAAATGAAACACTGTTTATCATGTGATTTCTTTATACTCTCCAGATTTTAACAACCTGGAAAAAAAACAAGGGAAGTGGGTCTTCTGGCTGAAGTTGACTGTCCTGAGAATGTGGAAAATTAAAAAGATGGAGCAAAACTTTCAGTCATTGTCTATTCTCTAACTATTTTTCCATAAGCTTCATCAGCCCTTTACTTTCCATCAGTGATTACGGATGAGTTGTTAATTCCCAATTCCCAAACTCAAACGTACCCTGATTTTCTAAAAGTATTTTGTGTTTTTTTTTTTTTAATTTGGGGTCCAAATACAATATATTATAACATTAAACTTACTAATCAAGTTAAGTATGCCAGATAAGATACAGGACATTCTGTATTTTTATTTGCTACATCTGGCAATAATAGAATTGGAAAATGTGTCGCAGTGCAGCAACATGCATAAGAACAAATGCATGCTTTAATGTGTGACCGATCCTAGTTCACACTTTGGCATATAGTAGTTACATAACCTTAGTAAAACCATTTAACCTCTCTAAACCTCAGTGTCATCAGCTGTAAATGGATATGATAAGATTTAGTTTGTCGGGTTTTCTTAGAATAAATTATATCATTCATCAAATTGGTTAGTACAATGCTCAATAACTGTTTTTCTTTTGAGTGTGCCTGCCTATATTAACATTTATAAAGACATTTCAAAGAACCAAAACATATAACCCTGAAGTAAACAAGATACAGTACATGAAGAACTTGAAGAATTTGGTGAATGCTGATCTCTGGCAGGCTCTGTTAACTGCTTGAGTTTCTGAGAACAAAGTAACTACTATAGCAGTGTTTGTTCAATATTGGAGAGGCCTTCTTCAAGTATTTGAGGTAGACAAGTAATTGAATCTTATTAAAACACAAGTTGTGCCCAGCCGGGCATGGCTCAGTGGTTGAGCATCGACCTGGGATCCAGGTGATCAGGGTTCCATTCCCGGTCAGGGCACATGCCCGGGTTGCGGGCTCGATCAATGACTCTCTCATCATTGATGTTTCTGTCTCTCTCTCTCCCTCTCCTTTCCTCTCTCTGAAATCAATAAAGATATATTTAAAAACAAAACAAAACAAAAACAAAAAAACACAATTTGTAATCATAATCTGGTTGCCATGTTTATGGGAGCTTTACTTCTTCTAAACTACAATGCAACTCTCCAGAATTTATTCTTGCCTGTTTATTTTCTGTAAGAATAATTTACCTCTGCATTTCTCAACCCCCTCTTTCATACACTCATACTTACCTAATAACTACAAGACCACTGTATTAGTTTGCTAGTTCTCCCTTCACAAAATGCCAAAGACTAAATGGCTTAAGCATAAATGCATTTTCTCACATTTCTGGAGGCTAGAAGTCCAAGATCAAGATGTCAACAGGTTTGATTTCTTCTGAAGCTTCACTGCTTGGCTTTCAGGCAGTCATCTCCTTGCTGTGTCTTAACAAGATCTTTCCCCTTCGTGTGTGTGTCCACACTGTTTTCCTTTGTGTTCAGATTTCTTCTGCTTATAAGGACAGCATTCAGAAGAGATTGGGGTCCATCTCAGTCTCATTTTAACTTTTTTAGGAATGATTTAAAAATTTTTAAAAATTTTTTGGTTGAATATATTCAGGAAACATTGGTCAATAAAATTACATAGGTTTCAGGTGTACAACTCTATAATGTCATCTGTATAGTATATTGTGTGTTCACACCCAAAGTCAAGTTTCTTTCTGTCACCATTTATCCTTCCTTTACCCTCTTCTACTTCTTCCACCCCCATTCTCTCTGGTAATCAACATACCACTGTTTGCATCCATGAGGTTTTCTTTGCTAATTCTGTTCGCATTTTTCACCAGTCCCCAATCCCACTCCTCTCTAACAACTGTCAGTCTGCTCTCTATATCTATGGGTCTTATGACCCACTGATTCCACTTCTGGAAATATATTGGAAGAAACGTGAAACAATGATTCGAAACAATATGTGCACCCTTATGTTGATTGCAGTGTTATTTACATTAGCCAAGATCTGAAAACAGCCCAAGTGCCCATCAGTAGATCAGTGGGTAAAAAAGATGCGGTACATTTATACAATGGAATACTACTCAGCTGTAAAAAAGAAGGACTTCTTCCCCTTTGCAACAGCATGGATGGAACTGGAGGGTATTATGATACACAAAATAAGCCAGTCAGAAAAGCACAAAAACCATATGATCTCACTTATATGTGGAATCAAATGAACAAAGTAAACTGACAAACAAAATAGTTTCATTTTAATTTAATTAACTCTTTAAAGATCCTGTCTCCAAATATATTTACATTTTGAGGTATTGGGAATTGGAGCTTCAATGTTTGAATAATGTGGGGACCACAATTCAGTCCATGACAAACATCATAAGTGCAATTCATTGACTTATGATTCCTTTCCTTTGCATTGCTCAGAACACAAGAACATGGTTTAGACGCAGGAGGGTTTTTTTTCTGTCTTGGCAAAAACACATTTTATTCTCTCTAAATACAATATTGGTTACTACTGCATGGAAATAGCCATTGGGCTAAAAAAGTAACGCTAGACTAAATAACCCATTTTTATTTCTCCTAGGATGCCATTGATCAAATCATATTCTTTTTTATCATTTTATTCTGTTTTGTTTTAAATATATTTTACTTTTTAGAGAAGTTAGTTTCACAAAAACAAACAAAAAAAAACTGAATGGAAAGTACAGAGAGGTTCCACATATTTCTCTCCATCCCACCCTCCACATAGCCCTCCTCATTATCAACATCCTGTATCAAAGTGATACATCTGTTACAATCAACCAACCTCCATGGACACATAATTATCACCCCAAATCCAAAGTTTATTTAGAGTTAATTCTTGGTATTGAACATTCTATAGCTTTTAAAAAATGCATAATGGCAAATATCTGCCATTATGCTGTCATGCAGAATAGTTTCACTGCCCTAAAAATCCTCTGGCTCTACTTATTCATGTCACCCTCCCTCTAACCACTAACAACCACTTATTTTTTACTGTCTCCATAATTTTCACTTTTCCACAATGCTATATACTTGAAATCATATAGCATGTACCCTTTTAAGATTGTATCCTTTTATTTACTAACATTCATTTAAGGTTTCCACGTCTTGTCTTGGATTCCTAAGAATTAAAACTGTTAGCAGATGTTCTCATTCCAAATTCATGCAACAGCCCAGCTGGTGTGGTTCATCAGTTGGACATTGACCTATGATGCAGGAGATGGTGGTTCGATTCCTAGTCAGGGCACATGCCCAAGTTGGTGGCTTGATCCACAGCAGGGGGCGTGCAAGAGCCTTCCAATCAATGACTTTCATCATTGATGTTTCTCTCTCCTTCTCTCCCTTTCCTGGCTCTGAAATAAATAAAGACATATTTAAAATAAATAAAATATAAAATAATAAAATAAAATTAATTAATTAATGTAACGTAAAGACAAGGGAGGTATATTATTTTCCCATGACCACATAATACCTAAAGGAACTCAAATGTATATTTGGAGCTTGTCTTTCATTTTGAGGAAAAATGAATTATTTTCTTCAAAATACAAAAAAGCTAAAATACATTACTTTGATTTGACATGAGATCCTTTTTTTATTATTGTTCAAAATATTATAGGTGTCCCCGTTTTTCACCATTGACAATTTCCACCAGCACCCTCTTTCGTCCCCAGGCCTTCACCACACTATTGTCTGTGTTCATGGGTTATGCCAATATGCCTTTAAATTCTTTGGTTAAGGCCTCCACACCCACCCACCCCCAACTTCCCTTTGAGATTCCTCAGTCTGATCCATGCTTCCATATCACTGAATGTATTTTGTTCATCTGCTCAGCATAATATTTTCCAGGTCCATCCCAAAGGGTAAGAGATTCTTCTTCTTTACAGCTGCATAATATCCCAGGGTGTAAATATCTCAGAGCTGTTTTTATCCACTTATCTGCTGATGGGCATTTGGATTGTTTCAAGATCATAGCTACTGTAAATTGGGCTGCTATGAACATAGGGGTGCATAGATTCATTCTGATTATAGTTTTAGGATTATTAGGATATATTTCTTGAAGTGGGATCACTGAGTCAAAATGCAGTTCTATTTTTAATTTTTGAGGAACCTTTATACTGTTTTCCAAACTGGTTGGACCAATAAGCATTCCTACTAACAGTGTACCAGGGTTAAACTTTCTCTACGTCCTCTCCAGCATGTGTCATTAGTTGATTTGTTGATAGTAGCCATTCTGACAGGTGTGAAGAGATACCTCATTGTGGTTTTAATTTACTTTCTTTTGATTAGCGACATTGAGCATTTTTTCATATGTCTCTTGGCCATTTGTATGTCCTCTTAGGAGCAGTGTCTATTCAGGTCCTTTGCCCATTTTTTAATTGGATTGTTTGTCTTCCTCTTGTTGAGTTGTATGAGTTCTTTGTACACTTTGAAAATTAACACCTTATCAGATGCTTCCTTGGCAAATATGTTTTCCCATACCATGGGGTTTCTTTGTATTTTGAGGATGAATTCTTTTCCTGTGCAGAAGCTTTTTAGTTTGATGTAGTCCCATTTGTTTATTTTTTCTTTTGTTTCTCTTGCCTTAGGAGATGTATCGAAGAAAATACCAGTACGGGAGATGTCTGTGACTTTAATGCCTATGTTTTTTCTTCCAGGAATTTTATGGTTTTGTGACTTACATTGAAGTCTTTTATTCATTTTGAATTTATTCTTGTGTATGGAGTAAGTTAGTTATCTAGTTTCCTGTTTTTGGAAATACCTGTCCAATTTCCCCAGCACCATTCATTGAAGAAACTACCTTTACATAACTGCATGCTCTTGCCTCCTTTGTCAAATATGAACTGATCTTAATGGCATGGGTCTATTTCTGGGATCTCTGTTCAGTTCCATTGAGCTATATGTCTGTTGTACCAATTCTAAGCTGTTTTGATTACAATGGCTTTGTAGTATAGTTTGATATCCTATAAAGTGATCCCTCCAACTCTGTTCATCTCTCTTAAGATTGCTATGGCAATTCAGGGTGTTTTTTGGTTCCATATAAATTTTTGGAATATTTTTTCTAGCTCTGTGAAATATGCTGTTAGTATTTAATTAGGAATAGCATTGAATGTAAAGATTTCTTTGGGTGGTATGGACATTTTAATATTAATTCTTCCAATCCATGTACATAGTATATTCTTCCAACTGTTTATATCTTCCTCTATTTGTTTTTTAAGTGTCATGTATTTTTCTGAGTACAGGTATTTTACATCCATGGTTAAGTTTATTCTCAAGTATCTTATTTTCTTTTAAGTTGCAAAGGCAATTGGCATTGTTTTTTTAGTTTCTCTTTCTAAGAGTTAATTGTCGGTGTATAAAAATGCCATCAATTTTGGGGTGTTAATTTTGTATCCAGCTACCTTGCCAAGTTCATTTACCAAATCTAGTAGTAAGTTAGTGGAGTCTTTAGGGTTTTCTATGTACAATATTATGTCATCTGAAAATAATGATAATTTTACTTCCTCTTTTCCAATTTGAGTACTTCTTTATGTTTTCTTCCTATCTAATGGCTGTGGCAAGGACTTCCAGCACAATGTTGAATAAGAAGGGTAAAAATGGGCAACGTTGTCTTGTTTCAGTTTTCAAGGGAAATGGTTTTAGTTTTTGCCCATTGAGTATGATGTTGGCTGTAGGTTTGCCATATATGGTCTTTGTTATGTTGAGGTATGTTCCCTCTATTCCCACTTTGCTGAGAGCTTTTATAAAAAAATGAGTGTGGGATTTTGTCAAATGCTTTTCTTGCATCTATTGATATTTTCATATGGTTTTTGTCCTTCATTTTGTTTATGAGATGTATCACATTTATTGATTTGTGAATATTATACCAACCTTGCATCTCCAGAATAAATCTCACTTAGTCGTGGTTTTTGATCTTTTTAATGTATTGCTGGATCCATTTTGCTAGTATTTTGTAAAGTATTTTAGCATCTATGTTCATCAGTGATACTGGATTGTAATTTTCTTTCTTTGTAGTGTTTTTATTTTGTTTTAGGATTAGGATGATGCTGGCCACATAAAAAGAGCTTGGGAGTTTTCTCTTCTCTATAATTTTCTATAATATTTTGAGAAGAATAATTGTTAAATATTTTTTGAATGTTTGGTAACACTGACCTGTAAATCCATCTGATCCAATACTTTCATTTGCTGAGAGTTTTTTTTGATTACTGTTTGAATTTCATTAGTTTTTATGAGCCTATTCACGTTTTCTGATGCTTCCTGATTGAGTTTTGGAAGGTTGTATTTTTCTAGGAATTTGTTCATTTCACTCAGATTGGTCAGGTTGTTGGCATATAGTTGCTCATAGTATTTTCTTATGATCCTTTGTATTTCTGTTGGGTCAATTGTTATATCTCCTCTTTCATTTCTGATTTTATTTCCATCCTCTCTTTTTGTTTCTTGGTGAGTCTGGCTAAAGTTCCATCAATCTCATTTATCTTTTCTTTCTTTTTTTTTTTTTTTTAATATATCTTTATTGATTTCAGAGAGAGGAAAGGAGAGGGAGACAGACAGAAACGTCAATGATGAGAGTCACTGATCAGCTGCAGCCCACAACCCGGGCATGTGCCCTGACCGGGAATTGAACCCCGATCGCCTAGATCCTAGGTCACACTCAACCGCTGAGCCACGCCCAGCCTGGCCTCATTTATCTTTTCAAAGTACCAGGTCTTGGTTTCATTGATCTTTGGAATTGTTTTTTTAGTCTCTGTGTCATTAATTTTTGCTCTGATCTTTATTATTTCCTTCCTTGTACCTCCTCAGGACTCTTCTTGCTATTCTCTTTCTAATTCATTTAGTTCTGTTAGATGGTTTAGTAGAGCTTCTTCTTGTTTCTTGAGGTATGCCCGTAATGCTATGAACTTTCGTCTCAGCACTGCTTTCACTGTGCCCCATAGATTTTGGATTGTTGTCTATTCATTTTTGTTTTTTTCCAGGAAGTGTTTGATTTCTTCCTTGAACTCATTGGTAACCTATTCATTATTTAATAACATGCTATTTTAGCCTCAAAGTGTTTAAATATTTTTGAGTATTTTTATAGTGGTTGATTTCTAGTTTCATTGCATTGTGATCGGAGAAGATGCTTGGTATGATTTTAATCCTCTTGAATTTGTAGAGACTTGCTTTGTGCCTTAACATGTGGTCTATTTTTGAGAATATTTCATGTGCACTTGAGAAGAATGTGTATTCTGCTGCTTTGGGATGAAATGTTCTGTACATGTCAGTTAACTCCAACAGATATAGTGTGTTATTTAACATCTCTACTTCCCTGTTGATTTTTTGTTTTGATGATCTGTCCGGTAATGATAGTGGGGTGTTAAAGTTCCTGAATATGGTTGTGTCGTTGTTGATCTCCCCATTAAAGTCCACTCAGAAATTTTTTATATATTTAGGTAATCTTATACTGGGTGCAAATGCATTTATAGGGGTAATTTCTTCCTGTTGGGTTCCTCCTTTCAGTATTCTGTAATGACCATTTTTGTCTCTTGTTATGGTCTTTATTTTGAAGTCTATTTTGTCAGAAACAAGTATTGCTACTCCAGATTTTTTTCATTTCCATTTGCGTAGAATATTTTTTCCCATTCCTTCACATTCAGCCTATTTGAATGTTTTGCTCTCAGGTGAGTGTCTTGTAGATAGCTTATATATGGGTCCTGTTTTCTTATCCCTTCAGCTGCCTTATGAATTTTGATTGGAGCATTTATTCCATTCACATTTAAGGTTATTATGGGTATATTCTTATTTAATGACAATTTTTCCTTTTATGCTGAGGTACCCTCTTCTCAGTATTTCTTCCTCTTTTTTAAAGTATTTTATTAATATATCTTTATTGATATCAGAGAGAGGAAAAGAGAGGGAGAGAGAGAGATAGAAACATCAATGATGAGAGAGTCATTGATCGGCTGCCTCCTGCATGCCCTTGACTAGAGATTGAGCCCCCAACCCGGGCATGTGTCCTTATGGGGAATCAAACCCCGATCGCCTGGATCCTAGGTCAACACTCAACCTCTGAGTCATGCCCAAGTCGGACTCTTCTTCTTCTTAAAGCAGTCCTTTTAGCATTTCTTGCAATACTGGTTTGGGAGTACTGAACTCCTTTAGCCTTCTTTTGTCTTGGATGCTCTTCATTTCACCTTCAATATTAAATGATAGTTTTGCTGGGTATAGCAGTCTTAGTTGCAGGTTCTTGTTTTTCATTACTTTGAGAACTTCAAGCCACTCACTTCTTGCCTGAAGTGTTTCTGCTGAGAAATCTGCTGTCAGCTTTATGGGATTTCCTTGTAAGTCCCTGCTTATCTCTCACCCACGCCCCTTAATATTCTTTCTTTGTCCTCAACATTTGCTATTTTAATTATGATGTTTCTTGGAGTGGGTCTCTTTGGGTTCCTCTTGTTTAGAACCCTCTGTGCTTCCTGAACTTGTATGGCTTTCTACTTCACCACTCAAGAAAAGTTTTCTGTCATTATTTTTTCTATCACTTTTCCACTTTCCTTCTTTTCTTGTACCCCTATGATGTGATTGTTGTTTCAATTCATTTTGTCCCAAAGTTCCCTTAGATTGTCCTCATGCTTTTAAATTGTTTTTTCTTTTTGCTGCTCTGAGTCTTTTTTCCTACCTTTTCTTTTTTAAAAATATATCTTTTATTGATTTCCCAGAAAGGGAGGGAGAGGGAAAGGGAGAGGGAGAGGGAGAGGGAGAGGGAGAGGGAGAGGGAGAGGGAGAGGGAGAGGGAGAGGGAGAGGGAGAGGGAGAGGGAGAGGGAGAGGGAGAGGGAGAGGGAGAGGGAGAGGGGAGGGAGAGGGAGAGGGAGAGATGTCAATGATGAGAAAGTTATTGATGTGCTGCCTCCTGCAGGCCTCCTACTGGGGATCAAGCTCACAGCCTGGGCAAGTGCCCTCACTGGGAATCAAATCATGATCTCCTGGATCCTAAGTCAATGATCAACTTCTGAGCCACACCTGGCCAGGCTCTACCTTATCTTCTAATTCACTTATTCTATCTTCTGACTTGTTGAGCTTGGTTTTAATTTCTTGAAGCATATTTTTTATATCAGACATAGTAGTCTTCATTTCTGCCTTGTTCTTTTTTTATCATATCTAGCTCTTGTTTTTTTTTTTTTTGTCCTTTCCCTGAGTTCCTAGACTTCCCCATTAAGTGCCTTGTGGTTCTCATTAATTTCCTTGTGCATCTTTATAATCATTACTCTGAATTCTATTTCTGATAACTTGCTTAATAACTCCATCTTATCAAGTTATTTTTCTGACAATTTTTTCTTTTCTTTAGTTTGGGAGTTCCTTCTTTGTCTCCCTATTTTTGTGACTCTTAGTGTTTCTATATTAGATATATTTGATGTCTCCCAGTCCTGTGGGGTGGGATTTTGTAGTGTATGTCCAGTGAGACACAGAGGTGTGTTTTGCTTATACTTCTGAACTATTTGCTCTAGGCCTGTCCCATTTGTGGGTGTCACTTTTGTGGGTTTTTTGGGCTCTCCTGTGTTTATTGGGTTTAGATTGTTGTTGACACATTCTTGGGAGGTCTTTCCTCTCAGGTTGGCTAACTGTGAGACTCAGCCACAACTATATTATGTCAGCTTTTGTACATGTGCTGACAAAGCAAAACAAAACACAATCAAACTGCCAGGAAACAAACAGTAACTTACAAAATATCCTGACAATTACAATGTATACAACCCAAGAGAAAGTAGAATTGGGAGAATGAAGTGAGGATACAAATGCTAAAGGGAAAAAAAAAGGTATTATTGCTAATAGTAAATAAATAAATAATAGTAAAATAAGATTAAAATTTAAAAACAGAGAAGTTCCTGGGAGATAAAAAGCGCAGAGAAAAGCTTCTTAAAGGAAAGAATGGAGAGTAAAAAGTAAGGGTAGTGAGTAAGAATAGGAAAGTGGTTGAATAAGAAGAAATAAAACAATATAGATACCAACACAAAAAACAACAACAACAAAGAAACAAAAGGCAAGAAAACAGAGAATAAAAGGGGAGAAAAAGAAAAGAAAAGAGAAAGAAAGTCATGCTAATAGAACAAGAAGAGAGAGAGAAGTAAAACAAAGGCATTGAAAAAGTCCAATAAGAGATATGGGGAAAACAATAGAGAAAAGCAATAAACTTATTGATTATAATGACAATACCCCATGCATGAAGCAGAGAATATCGATAAAATCTTGAAAATAAAACAAAAAAAAAACAAGACAAAATAAAAAAACCAAAAAACAAAACAAAAAAACAAGCAGAACAAGACAATAAAATTTTAAAAAAGATAACTAACAAATTAAATGAAAAACTACTAAATTTTTGAAAGAAAATTTATTTTCCCTCTTTTGTCTTAAAAAAAAAAATCAGTCAGGTGCATTTTGTCTGGGCAGCTTATGTTGTCCGAGGCTAACTGATTTGTATTCTGATTTCAGGTCTCCTGGGAAGTACTTGTGTGTCAGCCAATGTGAGGAGCTGTCTAGGTTCGGCTCTGGAGTCCTTAGGTAGTTGGCAAATCTGAGGAACTCTGTGGAGCACCTCCACTTTACAGCTAGTTTTCCTACCCCTTTTGATTGCCTGGTGTTACTCTAGAGTCTTCTGAAGAGTCTTTACGGTGAAGGTTGACTAGTGTAGCTTGAAATATCACTCCCCTTACTTAGAGGTTTCACTATGAAGTAATCGTTCTGGGGAAGTTAATCTCTGCTTCAAAGCCAAATTCTCAACCTCTATCATATCCTCCAATTCTAATTCCCCATACAATGGCCTGCTGCAGGTTTAGATTGAATTCAGTCTGCTACTTTTTCTGTATGGGCAGTTTTAGTGGCCTTGGCTCAGTGCTTTTGATTTAAAAAGACTCCATTGATCATGTTGAATGCCCAGCCCCCAGAAGGGGTTTTAAGCTTTTCCTCCAGTTCCCAAATAATAGTCCTTGAGAGTCTTACTCTTGTATTTTCCTTCTGTGAGCTGTTCCCTCTTCCTCTTCTATACTGTGCCTTGCAGGGGATATCTGGGGCTTCAGTGAGCTGAACTTGTCCCTTTCCTGTTGGGGTTTTTACTCCTAGCCTGTGTGAGAGGTAGATGTGCTCCACCCTTCATTTCCCAGATCTAGTTGTCTGACCTCACAGGGCACTCAGTTCAAATTCTCCACCATGCGGACACAAATCCCAGCTTTTACTTGTCTGTCTTCCCAATGCAAGCCAGGAAGGTGAACACCAGTTCAGTAATCAAAAATGCACAAAGTAACCAATAGGCAGAGAAACCACCTTGCAAGGTCTGGTGCTCCCTGGGCCTTGAAACCAAGCAGAAATGGGGCCTCGGAACCAAGCAGAAGTGGTCACAAAGTCAGCCCCAGGTAGGTCTTCTGCACAGCTGATCTCAGTAAAACTGGGGCAGCTCCTTGTACAGTATCCCAATTCCCCTCAGAGCAGCTCAAAAATATCCAATTCACCCCACCAGCAGCTCTGGTGGCTGGAGTCTTGATCTGCCCTACTGGCAGCACCAGTCCCTCTCTGGTGGCAAGAGGTCTTTCTTGCCCTTCCCTGCAACCACACAGTTCAAATGTTTTCTGGGGTATTACACAATGCCTTACAGGAAAGCAGAAGTTCCCTTTAGGTAGCTGCTGAGTGCAGCCCTCTGGCCCCTTTCTATTTGGAAGCCACACCCTGTGTGACAGCCTTTCCATTGGTCAGTACCTGTGGTAAAATTCTTCTGCTCCAGCTGCTGCCATTAGGCCTGTTGTTTCACTGTGAAGGTGCAGTCCCTTATTCACAAGCACACTGTTTCCTTGGCTTCCTCTGCCTGCCATGCACTGGCTCTCTTTCCCTTCTCCTCCACTCCTGGTTTGAGATCCCATCTTTTAGACACCAGTCCACACTCCCAAGGGGATGGAGCTTTGCAGCTTCTAAGCCTTGGGCCTCACAACCTAGCACAGTTTTCCAGAGGGACTTCCCCTTTCTCCGCCCTCCCTTTTTACTAGACTCTGTGATGTTTCTTCTATTCTTCTTACTTGAAATATGTCCATTCAGGTATATTTCTCTTGTTTTTCCAAGTTGGCTATGCAGTATTTTAGCTGAAAATCTAGCCCATAACTGGAAACTAGAGAGCTCTTTTTCTTGTCAGAGTGCTACCATCTTCCCTCTTCCAACATGAGATCTTAATCCAGTACTTTGCTTGGTTGCCATGTCAAAGTCACATTATTTTTAGTGTATAATGAAGCCCTATGCAAAGTATTAGCTTTAAACTCAGTAAATGAAAGGTTTATAGTGCTAATATTATGTGAGTTGCTACATTTCTTTAAAACTTCATTAAAACACCCCTCTTAGAGTCACTAATTGTCAGACTGATTTCCCTAAAAGAAAATATCTAAATCAAATTGTAATTAGAGTACAATGAGGAAAATGATGATGCTTTTACCATTTTCACTGTAGCAGTAAATTTGTCCACAATGTTGGCATAATCAGATGTTAAAGCAATTATCCTTAGCACACTATCATCTTTTTGAAGGATATGCTATCAAATGTTTATAATTTATTAAAAATGAACCAGATAAATCCCCCCTTTTAATGCATGTAAGTAAAGGGCATAAATATTGTTTTTAAACTCACTACTTTATTATTTATTTATATCTTAAATTTGATTATGCACTCACATGAATGTACACACACACACACACTCACAGATATATACACATGCTCATATTGTCACTACTATACATATTTTAAAGAACCAGTACATCTACAAACCTAGAATGGAGGAGACAGAGTAACAAGTACTTGGGACTCAGTAGTTTATGGCTTTTGAAAACTTGAATTCGAAAATGAGTAGATGTGTAAAATATCATGATAGAAATTACAAATGGATGACATTTGGCAGTAGGGTTTTAACTCAATTCCTGTTAATGTTGGGGAAGAATTCAATAGAGAAAAAATTTTTTATCATAAGGATGATGTAGATTTGTGTTTCTTAGCCAAAACCTGTTGAAATAGTTCAACATGTTCTGAGATCAGATTCAGAAATAAAATGATTTTTTCCCAAAGTAACCAATATTATATGTGTTTTCAAAGAATTAGAACTAAATGCATGATCCATTTTCTTATGGAATGTGACTAGAGATCTTTTGTAGAGGTAATGATGTGACACGTGTGTGTGTGTGTGTGTGTGTGTGTGTGTGTGTGTGTGTGTGTTTTGTTTTACTTTCAGCCTGAGCTCCTGTCTAGGTAGTATTATTTCTATTGGTCTAAGAGGCCAGTTTAAGGCAGTAATGGTGTAGAAGAATAAATTGGATTAAGAAACAGTTCTGTAAATGTCTCACAACATTTTTATCCACTCATCTACTGATGGGCACTTGGGTTTTTTCTAAATTTTAGCTAATGTAAATTGTGCTGCTATGAACATAGGGATGCATATATTCTTTCTGATTATTGTTTCAGGATTCTTTGCATATATTCCTAGAAGTGGTATCACTGGGTCAAAAGGCAGTTCCATGTTTAATTTTTTGAAGAACCTCCATACTGTTTTTTATACTGGCTGTACCAGTTTGCATTCCCACTAGAAGTGTACCGGGGTCCCCCTTTCTCCACATCCTCACCAGGATGTGTCATTTATTGATTTGTTGATGGTGAGCAAAGTAGATTTAGTGACACTGAAGCATGGAACAGACTGACCAATCTCAGAGGGAAAGTGGAGATGAGTGAAGGGAGTGGGGAGAGATTTACCAAAGAATTTATATGTATATATGCATCACCCATGGACACAGACTAGAGTGTGGTGAAGGTCTTGGGTGGAAGGTGGTTTTGGGGTAGAAAAAGTCAATGGGAAAAAAGGGAAATATCTGTAATACTTTCAACAATAAAGATAAAAAAGAGTCAGTTGTGAGTTTTTACCCCATGATGTTACTTTGATTCTGTGTTTACTCTCATTTATACATTGGTAATAATAATATCTATCCCACAGAGCTATTGCATGCAAAGAAGAATGCAAAGACATACATTTATGCACATGAAGGTCTCTATTTTTCTGACAATCAGTCCTGTTAAAAAATGTGTAAATTAAGTGAAACAACAATTTTGATTATTATGACTACATAATAAAGTTAGTATCCATATGTCAAGATTTCTGAACCTCAACTGTACTTAGTTAATTAAGTAAGAATTTTACCAGAGCAATTTATTTCAGACTTGGAAGTCTGTCTTGTCCACAATATTGACTTGTGGATCCCAGTATAATCACTTCATCTAGTTCACCTTCTTCTTTCACCAAGCTTTGATAATATAAATATTTCTCTACAGCATGCAGACACTCTTAGGAAAGAACTCACATCAATGGAAAACAAATTAGAAAATGAAAGACAAAATGCATAAAATTTATCTTTCCTGACTACCTGCTGAATTTACTTTGGTCTCAATTTTGAATAAAGGGGGACTCAAAGTAAAGTCCAGATCTCATTACACCTGCTACACCTGCTACCTGAGATCCTGGCCAATCTTTGTAAAAAATGCTTTTCTTCATCCCTACAAGTTTCTCTCCCTCTCTCTCTCTCCGTAGTAATATTAAGTTCTGGAAACATCTTAAAAGATTTAGATTAAACTCAGAAATTGAATATTTAACACAATAGAAAGGAATAAGTTGAAACTGGGCACCACTCATTATCTTAAAAATGAATGCATGCCTCTGCCTTCCAGCTGTGGGAAAGCTCACATCAGAAAGGAGAGGAGATGGAACTTTAAATTTTAAAATGAGAGAAGTCTTTTCTCTCTTAGTAGGCTACTGCAAACTCTCTGAAGTCCAGAGATCAAATCTTAAATTGTCATTTCATTAAGGGCAACTTGCACTTGCAACTTGCAACTTGCACTGTTTGACATTTTTCTTTAATAATAACTAGTCTCATTTCCTCTAGCCATTATTATTGGGAAAATTTTTGTAGAAAATAGAAAGCTTTAACAAAGTTTCCATTAAATCAAAAGGCAACAAACAAACTAAACCAAATGACAATTCAGAGCTGTGGAATGTGTTTTATCTCTCACACTTTTCTTCTTTGCTCTTGTTCCTCTTGTACAATACTTAGTTATAAACCAATTGGTCAGCAGGGAGCTTTTACCTTAATTATAAGATGAAGTAACCTTGCTAATGAAGTCTGAAAGCCTTGTTAGTTCCCACTCCAGACTGGTAGATCTGAATGGGTTCCAAATTCAAATGCTTAGAAAAGGCTGCTGTTGTCTGGTTGTGATGTAAAGGTTTGAAACAGCCCTAATGATTTGAATCACCCTGGTTTTATTTATTTATTTATTTATTTATTTATTTATTTATTTATTTATTTATTTATTTATTTATTTTTTACTTCATCCTTTGCCCTTGGGGTGGAAATAAAATGCAAATATTCCTTGGGTCCCAAGCAGCACTCACTTTTGAATAGTTCATTCACAGGGAACCATTTTCTTGAGGAGGCTTTTTGTCTGATTATTCGCCCTGGCCATTAGGGCTCAGGCAGAGATGTGATGAGCCTTGCAGGAGAAATTAAAGACGATGTAAACAGTAAATGCAGGCATTTTGCAACATAGCTAAAAATAAATTGCACTACAGGCAATTATGCAAGTTTTACTGGATACATTAAAAAGACATTAAATGCACAGCTGTTTTACGTGTCTTTTAAGCTGATAAATTAACTGTCTAATAAATTGTAAGATTTGTCAGCTAATAATGCTATTTTATCTGCTTTAACATATGCCTTCCTAGTTCATGAAACATTATTGTAAGTGCCAAAAGGAGATAATGTGCATTTTACTGTGTTATGTCTTAAGTGGAATGGATCATTGGCCATGAAGAAGTGTGTTAATAAATCTCCTAGGCTTTGTTAATTGCACTCAATGAAGTGTCACTGTTAAAACACAAAAGATGTGGTAGAGAAAGCTGAACATAATGTCTTTCAGTTTTACAATTAACACTTCACTAGGCAAATCAACCAAAAAGACCATAATTTGTTGAAGCCTTATTAATTTACATTTTCCTAGTCAAGGTTATAATTGTGGATGGCTTTAAAGCTATCTTTTAATGCTCATTGCAAAAAGTAACCTTGTTGGGAGAAGGAACATTTTTCCTCCACATGACATGAGATGCCTACCAGGTTCAAGAAAAATAAAGCAGTACTGAATCAAACAACAGTTTTTTTTAGAATCATTCACCATCTAGCATGTGTTTTGTCCTTGACTTGCAAAAAATGCTATTTTGTTTTGTTTGTCCCTAGATGATAAGTAAAGGAGGGTAGTGTACGCTATGAAATTAAAAGACACTATTTCAGAGACCATTAAGTATAAGTCCTTGGACTAAAAAAGTAATAATAATACATTAAAAAGTTTAGATTATGTGAAGCTAGTGTATTCTTTTTCTTCTGAATTCAGGCAAGAGACACAAGTATTAAAAACTTGACTTGAAATTTTTTTTCTATAAGTTTTGAGAAACGTACAATGAAACTCATGTTTACATGTTAGAGCAAGAAGTTTTGTTTTTCCCCCTTAGTGTTAAGGATTTAGCTTATATCTGTTTTGGTTACCTTGTCAGTTTGCAATATTGGCCCTGAAAATCAGGAGTTACATCTTTAATAATACCGTAGCTTTAACAGTGACTTTCACAAATGATGTGTGGGTAAAGTAAAGGGGAAACAATTAAAGTACATACTTCCTTTAACATAGATGGAACTTCATCTTTTGGGCCAAGTATTAGACATTTCATGTGTTTCTTTAAGTATAAGATTTACCAAAATATTTAACAATCAAAAAGCAAATTTGCCTGGCTGGCATTGCTCAGCAGTTGAACATGGACCTATGATCCAGGAGATAGCTGTTCGATTCCCTGTCGGGGCAAATGCCTGGGTTGCAGGCTCAAATCCCAGTAGGGGATGTGCAAGAAGCAGCTGATCAATGACTCTCTCTCATCATTGATGTTTCTATATCTCTCTTTTCTCTATTCCTCTCTTTGAAATCAATAATACATACATATACATATATATATTTAATACATATATATTAAAGCTAATTTGAGGGCAATTTCAGAAATCCTGCATTAGAGTCTCTGTTCAATTCATGACCAATCCACTGATTCCCAATTTATTTATTTATAAACTAAATAAGAACATCCACCTAACAAGATCATTGTTAGGATTAAGAAAGAAGCCAAATTAGCATTAGTTAATCTTTTTAAAAAATATTATTTATTGAATTTATTGAGGTGACATTGGTTAATAAAATTATATAGGTTTCAGGTGTACAATTCTAAAATACATCATCTGTATATTGTATTGTGTGTTTACCACCCAAATTCAAGTCTTCTTCCATCACAATTTATCCTACATATACCCCCTCTTTCTCTCTGGTACTCGCCATACTGTTGTCTGCATATGAGATTTTTTTTTTTTTGCTTAATCCCTTCACTTTTTTCAAACAGCCCTCAATGCTGCTCCCCTCTGACACCTGTCAGTCTGTTCTCTGTATCTAAGAGTTTGTTTCTATTTTGTTTGTTAGTTTATGTTGTTTATTAGATTCCATATGAGTGAAATCATTGTGGGTTAAAATGTAAGTTATGTAATTCTATTATTCAAAGCACTTTTATACCTACCATCTCAATTTATCTCTACAACAATCTTTGAAAAATGTAGGACAAGTATTTCTAAATACAATATTTTCTGTTGGACTGCTGAGTATAAGGTGTTATGCTAGAGGTTATAT
Source organism: Miniopterus natalensis (assembly GCF_054644295.1). NCBI lineage: Eukaryota > Metazoa > Chordata > Mammalia > Chiroptera > Miniopteridae > Miniopterus > Miniopterus natalensis. Next base: position 46,214,519 of record NC_142103.1, on the reverse strand, counting down.
TTCTATATCCAAGTATGATACATAGTTCATATATTTTAAAGGTTATCATCTAGCTGTATAATAATGCTCGTATTTTAGTAGAGATAATGAAAACTCAAGGAAGTGAAATCTTCCTAAGCCTACCCAGTAAGGTTAAGGGGGAAAACCTAAACCTTAAAATATATTTCAGCTCTATAAACCCCTGAAGCTGTGAAACAAATCCCTTAATTGCCAGTCTAATGCTCTTTCACATGCTCACAATGCTTCACTTAGACCACACAGAAAATGAAAATGAAATAAGTCAAATGTTAGAGACCATTGTGGGAGTTCTAAAATCTATGTTGATATTTGGACTAAGTCAGATATAAGGACAAGAATAAAAGAACTTCAAATCTTTTGTGCTAAATTCAGTAAACTATTTGAGTAGGGCCTTCTCAGCTTCATTTCTGGCAAGACCACCCAAAAGAAGTAGGAAGTCCTAATTATCCTCACCACCAATCCTTTTTGTGACAGAGCATGAATGGGATGATTTGATCTTAAATGGAGTTTATACACTGTGCTATGCCGGTCAATCTTCAAATGAGCTTAAAAGAGGTTTTTAAAGAATATAAATCATCATTAGTGGAAACTAGATTGCTTGGGAGTGTATTTTTCCCTTAAACTCCAAAATATTTTGATCACTTTTCTCTCTCATCTACTGCTTCTACATGAAGTTAGAAACTAAGGAAAGAAATAGCATCAGCTCTTTCATTGATGTCTTAATATGCATGTGTAGAAAAGAAAAGAAAAATAAAAAGTTATCCAGTTTGCATGAGATTTTTAAGTGTATGACGGGTATGCACACAACTGAGAATGTTAGAAATATCTAAATTTCTTCATACAGTGAATGAAAAATCTATGCACCATATTCATCACAAGATAAAATCATGTGTTTTAAACAAAATGAATTATAAATAAATAAATCTAAGAACTTAAAAGATAAAATGAAAAAGATGAGAGGAAGGAAGGGAGGGAGAAAAGAAGTGAAGAAGGAAGAAAAATAAAGGAATAGGGAAATATACTATCATATATTAGAAGATGAGACGTGCATGTATTTGGAGTACTTCTTGATGGCCAGGGTCCATATATCCATAAAGCATGTTAAGTATTTAACATTTTAGCAAGCTTGAATGTTGTATCTTCCATTATACACCAGTTCAAGTCCCAAAAGTATAATAATAATTATTATAATTATAATAATTTGTTGAGGGCTTGCTACATTGTAGGTACTCATGTAAGAACTTCACTTGTATTAGCTCATTTAATCTTGGCAAAAAAAATCAAGAAACATGTTATATAAATATTTTTCATTTAATAGATCTTGACAAATAAAAGCACAGAGTGAAGTTAAATAACAATCTGCATTACAAAGCTAGTCACTTGCAGAAGTAGGCTGTCTGGTTCTAGATCTCAAGATCTCAGCCCCTATAGCATACTCACTAAGTACTGCAGTATGCCCTCTTTCTGTTATCTTCCTGGAATATATGAAAATACTGTGCCCTTTGTTCAGGTGTAATGAGTAAAATATATTAAGCCTAGCTTAGCTATAATACATGAGAAAAAGTGAAGAGTGTTTATTTGCAGTAAGTACAATGTGAGGAAGAAGAAAGGTGTATCTTGGCTTCTAAGATGCTAAAGCAATCTTTATTAAAAGAAAATTTTCTAATAGAAAGAAACCGATGAGCTTGCACTAGTTTACATTATTGCACCTACACCTGGAAAACTGTTTAGTTATAGGCACTGCACAGGATATTGAGAAACAAGTGTCTTTTTATAAGAAAATGTCTGAAATAGTACAAGGATGTGAAAGCATGTGAGAATAAGAAAAAATAATAGAACTTGGAATAAATAATGCTAATAAATCCAAGTGCTTTTAAATTCTGAATTTAAATACCGAAGGACTCTTATATGAAAGCAATAAAAACTATATTACCACCAATTAAAAAAATTCAATGTTTATGAGGAGAAAAAATGTAGAATTTATTACTTGGGAAATTAGTGAGTTCTCTGTCAATAAAAGTGATCAAGCAATGATACTGTACATTCACATGCTTAAAATGCTCTAGAGGGGACTCAAGTTTTAGAGTAAGGCACTAAAGGATCTTATTTTAGTCAAATTCAGGCTGCTATAACAAACATACCCTAGACCAGATTCCTTAAACTATAGAAATGTATTTCTCAAAGTTCTTGAGACTATAAATCTAAGATTAAATTTCCAGCATATTCAGTGTCTAGTCAAGGTTAACTTTCTGGCTCATAGATGGTGCCTTCTTGCAGTGCTCTGAAATACAGAAAGGTCAATGGAGTTCTCTGGGTCTCTTACAAAAACACTAATCCCATTCATATGGACTCTGCTCTCATGACCTAAATACTTCCCAAAGGCCTCACCTCCAAACACCATCAAATCTAAGATTTGGTTTCAACACATAAATTTGAGAAGGAAGCAAACATCCAGTCTGTAACAAATCTCAAATGCACTTTAATATTCTAAATTCACAAACAAATTTCTGGCCTCAGGCATCCAAAGACCTGGAAACTTGGGTGTGTTCCTGTGCAAATTTGTGAAGGTAATCTATCTTATTTTTTGATACTAATTTCCTCTGTTGGGATCTCTTTCACTGTTACCTTTAGCTGCTCAATAAACCCCACTCTTACCTTATCCATCACTAGGAGCTCAGGTCTCTCCTTGCAGACCTCATGAGCTATTCCTTTATTAGACTTTTCCCCTAGTCTTGTTTCCTATTCCTTTAGGTGCCACCAATTCAGACAATAATCCAAGCAAAGTGTGTTATAATGGGTTATTGATTTTATCCAAACATAAAATATGTGTGTTCTGTCAGTGGCTTTCCCTATTCAGTCAATCAAGGATTGCAAGGCAGTTCAGAATGGAATCAAACACCAAAAATAGACACCCTTTGTTTTCCAGAGGTAAAATAGGAACAGTAAATTAAGGATACATTAAACATCATGTATATCCCCTTGTTAAACACTGAAGGGCTTGCCTATTGGCAGAAATGACCCATTATCTATCAGTAATACATTAAATAAATTACAGGCTGAAATTACCTAACTGATGCTCAATATATTTGCCAAAACAATAAGCTTTGAGAAAAGTAAATGCAGCTTTATTTCCCTAGGAAATTTCAATAATTCATTTAGTAGATGAATACAAATCAATTTTAATGAAACTTAAGTAGTAGGCCAGACACTCAGTTTCAGGAATCGGAAGAATGCTGCATTATTTTGGTATATTCAGTGGACTCTCTAAAAACCTTTTTTCCCTAAAGATTGTAAATTATACATGTTTTTTCATTGCTCTTCACACTCATTTTAGGATTCAGATAAAAAGCTGAGAAAGAGTTCAGGTTTATGACTACACTCTGACAAGAAACAGAATGCCCTTGCTCCCAGCCATGTACTGGATTTACAGCTAAAATACTGCATAGCCACCTTAAAAAAACAAGAGAAATATACCTGACTGGACATATTTCAAGTCAGGAGCACTGAAAAAACATCATAGAGTCTGGTAAGAGAGAAGGTCACAGAAAGGGAGAGCTGCCTGGAAACCAGTGCTTATCTGTGAGCCCCAAGGGGTAGAGGTTGCAAAGCTCCCACCCCTTGGAAATGTGGACTGGCATCCAAAAACTGGTCTCTCAATCCCAGAATGGAGGAAGGAGAACCTGTGCATGGCAGGCAGAAAGCCAGGGGAACCCTGTGCCTGTGAGGAGGAGACTGCAACTTCCCAGTGAAACAACGGGATTAATGGTGGCAGCCCGGACAGGAGAGTTTTACCCTGGGTGTTGACCACTGGAGAGGCTCTCTCACACTGTGTGGCTTCCTATTAGAAAGGGTCCAAAGGACTGCAATAAGAAGCAACCTACAGGGACCCTCTGCTTTCCTGTAAGGCATTGTGTAGAACCCCAGGAAGCATTTGAACTGTCTGGCACAGAGAAGGGGAAGAGAGTCCTCCCACTACCAGAGAGAGGACAGAAACCACCAACAGGGCCAATCAGGTCTTCAGGCACCAGAGTTGATGTTAGGGTGAATTGGAGATTTTTGAGATGCTCTGAGGGGAGCCTGGATAGCATGAAAGGAGCTTCCCCAGCTTTACCAAGATCAGCTGTGCAGGATAACTGCATGGGGCTAACTTTGTGACCCCTTGTGCTTGGTTCTGAAGTGCAGTGGGGGAAGGGAGGCATCACAAGGTGGTTTCTCTTGCCATTTGTTCCTTTAAGCATTTTTGATTGCTGAATGAGCATCCACCTTCCTGGATTGCATTGAGCAGACAGATCAGCAAAAGCTGGGATTTGTGTCTGCATAGTGGAGAGTTTGTACTGAGTGCCCTGTGAGATCATCCAACTAGATCTGGGAAATGAAGGGTAGAGCATGTCTACCTCCCACACAGGCTAAGAGCAAAAACCCCAACAGAAAAGGGGCTGGTTCAGCTCACTGAAGCCCCAGATATCCCCTGCAAGGCACAGTATAGAGGAGGAAGGGAGAACAGCTCACAGGAGGAAAATATAAGAGTAAGACTCTCAGGGACTATTGTTTGGGAACTGGAGGAAAAGCTTAAAATTTATTCTTGGGGCTGGGCAGGCAACGTGCACACTAGAATCTTTTTTAAATCAAACCCACTGAGCCCAAGCCACTAAAACTTCCCATACAGTAAAGACAATAGGCTGAATTCAATCTGAAACTGAAGCAGGCCATTGTATGGGGAATTAGAATTGGAGGATATGGTAGAGGCTGAGGCTTTGGCTTTGAAACAGAAACTAACTTCCCCAGAGTGAGTGTCTGACAGTGAAACCTCTAAGTAAGGGGAGAAATATCCCAAGCTACACTAGTCAGCCTGCATCCTAAAGACTCTTCAGAAGACTCTGGAGTAAGATCAGGTAACCACAAGGGGGAGGCAAAATAGTTGACAAATAAAGGTGGTCCATAGAGAGCGTCAGATCAGCCAACTACCTGAGGACACCAGAGTCAAACTTAGCTCCTCACATTGGCTGACACACAAGTACCTCCAAGGAGACCAAAACCAGCATACAAAACAGTGAGCATAAGAGAAGATAAGCTGCCCAGATGAAAATCACTTTACTGACTTTTTTCCTTTTTAGAAAAAAGAAAGAAAAAGAAAATTCTTTTTAAATTTTTGTTTTAAATTTTTAATTATTTTTTTAAATTTTGTTTTGTCTTGCTTTGCATGTTGCTTTTTTTTGTGTGTGTGTTTTGGTTTGTTTTTCTTCTTTTATCAAATTTTCATTGATATTCTCTGCTTTATTTCTGGGACATTATGATTATAAGCAATAAGTTTATTGCTTTTCCCTGTTGTTTCCCCCATATCTCTTATTGGCCTCCTTCACTTCCCTTGCTTTGCCCCTCTCTTCTTGTTCCATTTGTATAACTTTCTTTTTACTTTTTTACTTTTTCTCTTCTTTTATTCTCTGTTTTCCCCTTTTTTGTTTGTTGTTTCAGTTGTGCTTGTGTCTTTATTTTATTTTTAATTTTTCAACCATTTTTCTATTCTTACTACCATTACATATTTCCTCACACTTCTTTCTTTTCACATTTTTTTATCCACCTCCTAACACCTAGTAGCTTCTCTTTTTTTAATTTTTTATTGTATTCTATTATTATTTTTAAAATTTTTACTATTAGCAATAATATCATTTGTCTTTCTCTTTCTCTCTCTCTCTCTCTTTTTTTTGCTTTAGTATTTTTGATCTCACCTCACTTTGCTAATTTTACATTCTCTTGTGTTGTTTACATTGTGATTGTCAAAATATTTTGTAAGTTACAGTTTCTTTCCTGGCAGTTTGGTTGTGCTTTGTTTTGTCCACTCAACACCTATATAAAACAGGTCACACAATGTGGTTGTGGCTGAGCCTCACAGTTAGCCAACCTGAGAGGATACTCTTCCCAAGACTGGGTCAAAAATAATCTAGACAAAATCACAACAGGAGAGCCTAAAGAACCCATAAAAGGGACACCCACAAAAAGGACAGGCCTAAAACAAATAGCTCTGAAGTATAAGGAAAACACACCTCTGGGTCCCACTGGATATACACAACAAAACCCCACCCCACAAGACTGGTAGACAACACATATGTCTAATATACAGAAACAAACACTAAATCACTAACGTAGGGAGACAAAAGAGCAACCACCAAATTAAAGAAAAGGAAAAATCACCAGAAAAAGATCTTGCTGAGATTGAGTTAAGCAACTTATCAGATATTGAGTTCAGAGTAATGGTTACAAATATGGTCAAGAAAATTAATGAGAACCACAAGACACTTAATGGGAAGGTCCAAGAACATAATGAAAACAGGAAAAAAGAGCTAGATATGATAAAAAAGAACCAGGTAGAAATGAAGAATACTGTCTGATATGAAGAATATGTTTCAAGGGAATAAAAAGCAGGTTCAATGAAGCAGAGGATAGATAAGTGAATTGGAAGGTAGGGTGGAAAAAACTCAATCAGGGCAAGAAAAAGAAAAAAAAACTTTTAAAAAGCATGAGGACAGTTTAAGGGAACTTTGGGACAACATGAATTAAAAAAACATTCACATCATAGGGGAAAAAGAAGGAAAGGAAATGGAACAAGTGATAGAGAAACTGGTGGTGCAAATAATGACAGAAAAATTTTCTAAGCTGGTGAAGGAGAAAGCCACAGAAATTCAGGAAGCACAGAGGGTTCCAAACAAGAGGGACCCAATGAGACTCACTGCAACAAACATCATAATTAAAATGGCAAATGTTAAAGACCAAGAGAGATATTAAAGGCTGTAAGAGAGAGACAAGCAGTGACCTACAAGGGAATCCCCATAATGCTGACAGCAGGTTTCTCAACATAAACACCCCAGGCCAGAAGGGATTGGCATGATGTTCACAAAGTAATGAAAAGCAAAAACCTGCAACCAAGAGTGTTTTATCCAGCAAGGTTATCATTTAAAACTGAAGGTGAAATAAAAAGCTTCCCAGACAAAAAAAGGCTAAAGGAGTTCACTACCACCAAACCAGCATTGCAAGAAATGCTAAAAACACTGCTTTAAGAAGAAGAAGATATATTGAGAGAAAGGCACATCAGCGTGAAGGGAAAAAATAACATTAAAAAACTACATATTAATAATAACCTTAGATGTAAACAGAATAAATGCTCCAAACAAAAGACACAGCATTGATGAATGGACAAGAAAACAGTACTCATATATATGTTGCTCTACAAGAGACCCACTTGAGAGCAAAATGTTCACACAGACTGAAAGTGAAGGGATGGAAAAAAATATTCCATGCAAATAGAAACAAACAAACAAAAAGCTATAATGGCAATACTTATTGCTGATAAAATAAGCTTCAAAATAAAGACCAAAACAAGAAACAAAGAAGAATACTACAGAATACTAAAGAGGTTAATCCAACAAGAGGAAATAACCCCTATAAATATATATATGCACCTGATGTAGGATTACCTAAATACATAAAATATTTCTTGGTAGACATTAAGGGGGAGATCCACAGCAACAAATTCATATTGGGGGATTTTAAAACCCAACAGTCATCACTGGACAGATCATCAAGACAAAAAATCAACAAGGAAACAGAGACCTTATATGAAACACTAGGTCTAATGGATTTAACTAACATTTACATAACATTTCATCCCAAAGCAGAAGAATACACATTCTTCTCAAGGACACATGGAACAGTCTCAAAAATAGACTACACGTTACTGCACAAAGCTAGTAGCTACAAGTTCAAAAACAGTGAAATCTCATCAAGCATCTCGGAACACAATGGCATGAAACTAGAAATCAACCACTATAAAAAAAAACTCAAAAATATTCAAACACGTGGAGGCTAAATAGCATATTATTAAACAATGAATGGGCTACCAATGAGATCAAGGAAGAAATTAAAAACTTCCTGGAAAAAAATGAAAATGAACAGACAACAATCCAAAATCTATGGTGTCAGGAACCAGCCTGAAAGATGAACAAACCTGAGTTCGAGTGGTAGGAATTAAAGAGACAAAGTTATGGGATCAGGAGGGCTGCAGCCCCAAATGGCTTCAATGCCTTTATTATATAGTAAGTAACAAACAATTAGTAATGAGATGAGGGTGATACAAAGTAGTTCCTTCAAGGCTGCATGAACACTCTCAGAGTAAACACCCTGCCTCCTGCATGAGCCCAGACCTTGGTAATTATCTTTATTTCGGCTCCTAAGGGGAACTTGTGGGGAGGGTTGAGTCCTTGGCTCCAGGCCCTCAGGCTACATGGACCACGTCCTGATATGTAGCAGGCTCTCAATATCAAACGTAATTGTGGGGAGGGTCAAGTCCCTGACTCCAGACCCTCCGGTGGCGTGGACCATGTCCAGACAGGTCACCGGCTCTCAAACTATGGGACACAGTGAAAGTAGTCCTAAGAGGAAAGTTCATAGCATTACAAGCATACCTCAAGAAACATGAAAACATTCTACTAAACCATCTAACAGAACAACTAAATGAATTAGAAAGAGAATGGCAAAAAAGCCCTGAGGAAGAAGAAAGGAAATAATAAAGATCAGAGCAGAAACGATAACATAGAGACTAAAAAATAATTCCAAAGATCAATGAAACCAAGAGATGACTCTTTGAAAAGATAAATGATATTGATGAACATTTAGCCAGACTCACCAAAAAGCAGAGAGAGGAACCAAATAAATCAGCTAGGAAATGAAAGAGGGAATATAACAACGGACTCAACAGAAATACAAAGGATTGTAAGAAAATACTGAGCAATTATATGCCAATAAACTGGACAATCTGGATGAAATGGACAAATTCCTAGAAATCTACAGTCTTCCAAAGATGAATCAGGAAGAATCAGAAAACCTGAATAGGTCAATAATTGATGAAATGCAAGCTGTAATGAATGTGATACATCACATAAACAAAATGAAAGACAAAGGTCATATGATCATATCAATAGATGCAGAAAAGCATTGGACAAATCCCAGCACCCATTTTTGATAAAAACTCTCAGCAAAGTAGATATGGAAAAATCATCCCTGAACATAATACAGGCCATATACAACAAACCTACAGCCAAAAGTATAATCAATGGTCAAAAACTAAAACCATTTCCCTCAAAAAGAAGAACAAGACAGGGTTGTCCGCTTTCACCACTCTTATTCAACATAATACTGGAAGTCCTTGCCCCAGCCATCAGACAGGAAGAAAATGTATCCAAATTGGAAAGGAGGAAGTAAAACTGTCATTATTTATAGATGTCATGTTATTGTACATAGAAAACCCTAAAAACTACACCAAAGAACTACTAGATTTGATAAGTGAATTCAACAAGGTAGCTGGATAAAAAATAACATCAAAAAAATTAATTGAATTATTATTTAAATATATATTTTTATTGATTTCAGGGAGAGGAAAAGAGAGGGGGATTGAGATAAAAACCCCAATGATGAGAGAGAGTCATAGACCCACTGCCTCCTGCAGATCGAGTCCGCAACCAGGGCATGTGCCCTGACTAGGAATCGAACTGCAATCTCCTGGATCAAATGTTGATGCTCAACTGCGGAGCCACTCTCGCTGGGCAAATCGAAGGCAGTTTTATTCGCTAACAATGAACTCTCATAAACTAAAAAAAAATACCATTTACCATTTCAACTAAAAAATAAGATACTGTGGAATAAACTTAGCCAAGGAAGTAAAAGACCTGTACTCCAAAAACTACAGGACACTGAAAAAAGAAATAGAGGATGATATAAACAAGTGGAAGAATATACTATGCTCATGGATTGGAAGAATTAATATTAAAATGTCCATAGTACCCAATGCAATCTATAGATTCAAAACATTTCCTATTAAATTACCAACAACTTATTTCACAGAGCTAGAAAAAATATTCCAAAAATTTATACAGAATGAAAAAAGTTCCTGAATAGTCACCCCTATCTTGAGAAAGATGTACAGAGTTGGAGGAATTGTTTTACCAGACATCAAACTGTACTCCAAAGCCATTGTAAAAAAAAAACACCAGCTTGGTATTGGTACAAAAAGAGATATATAGATCAATGGATCATAACGGAGACCCTAGAAATGGATCCACATCATTATGGTCAGTTAATATTTGACAAAGGAGGCAAGAACATACAACTGAGTAAAGACAGTCTATTCAATAAGTGGTGCTGGGAAAATTGGACAGGTATATTCAAAAACATGAAACTAGATCACTAACTTAATCTATACATAAGAATAAATTCAAAATGGATAAAAGACTTAAATGTAAGTCAGGAAACCATAAAATTCCTGGAAGAAAAAACAGGCAGTAAATTCACAGACATCTCCAGTAGTGATATTTTCTCCAATACATCTCCTAGGGCAAGAGATACAAAAGAAAAAATAAACAAATGGGACTACATCAAACTAAAAAGCTACTGTATAGCAATAGAAATCAGCCTCAAAATACAAAGGAACCCCATGGTATGGGAGAACGTATTTGCCAAGGATGCATCTAATAAGGGGCTAATTTTCAAAGTGTACGAAGAAGTCATACAACTCAACAACAGGAATACAATCCAATTAAAAACTGGGCAAAGGACCTGAATAGACATTTCTCCAAAGAGGACATACAGACGGCCAAGAGACAGACGAAAAAATGCTCAAGGTCACTAATCATCAGAGACATGTAAATTACAACCACAATGAGGTGTCACTTTACACTTGTAAGAATGGTTACCATGAACAAATCAACAAATGATACATGCTGGGGAGGATGTGGAGAAAAGGAAACCCTAGTACACTGCTGGTGGGAATGTAGACTGATGAAGCCACTATGGAAAACAGTATGGAGGTTCCTCAAAAAATTAGAAATAGAGCTGCCTTTTGACCCAGTGATTCTACTCCTAGGAATGTATCCTAAGAATCCTGAAACATTCATCAGAAAGAATATATGTACCCCTATGTTCATAGCAGCAATTTACGATAGCTAAGATCTGGAAACAACCCAAGTACCCATCAGTAGATGAGTGGATAAAAAAACTGTGGGACATTTGCACCATGGAATACTATGCAACTGTAAAGAAGAATAATCTAGTATCCTTTGGGACAGTATGGATGGACCTGGAGAATATTATGCTAAGTGAAATAAGCCAGGCAGAGAAAGACAAATATCACATGATCTCGCTTATACGTGGAATCTACAGAACTTAATAAACTGATGAACAGAATAGATTCAATGACATGGAAGCATAGATGAGTCTGACGAATGTCAGAGGGATGGAGGAGGGCAGGTGGTTGGAGGGGGAGAGAGTAACCAAAGAATTTATATGCATATATGCACAACCCAAGGACACGGACAACGGTGGGGAGAGGGACTGGGGAGGGGGAAGGAACGGGGTGGAACAGGTCATTGGGGAGAAAAAAGGACATCTGTAATATTTTAAACAAAAATAAAATTCAAACAAACAAACAAACAAACAAAAAAAGCTATACAATACTTTTTAGTGCTCTAGAATCTGGTGGTTATCTGTGCTTTACAACACTTACTGAATTTCCCTCTCACTAACCTCTTCATTTTGACTGTTTTAGTCACTGTTTTGTTTCTCAAAGATAAATGTTAAAGTGGAAATTCAAAATTAGTTTTATTTTCCACTAGAGACCATTAGTAGATCTTATTTAAGGATCTTTTGTTGTAGTCCCCCCCCCACTTAATTCTTGTAGTGAATTTTTATTTTGTCTAAATTAAATATAATTATTTTAACAGCATTTATTTGATACCCCATCATGTGTCTAATGATAGTTGTAAGGTTAAAATTAATATCTAGTAAATTAAGATATTCTACCTTTGGGCAGACCCAGAAATTATCATATATAACTTCTCAATTTTTAAATGAACATGTCATTACTACCAACACAGTTGAGGCTATGTCTCCCAATATAAAATTCAATATGTTCAGTATGTGCTCTGTACCTAGCACACAAAAAATGCTTCTGTATTTTCAGCTACAATTTTTGTCTTATGGCACCGTTTTTTTAAACCAAATTGGTATCATTAACATAAGCTTATCCTCATCAGTCTTCTAAATTCCAACCAAAAATGAAAAATGGTTTATTTTTCAGCTTTTCATAAAATCAAAACCTGAACTTTTTACATTAGATGTTATTTATTCAACGTGAGTTTCTCTTCTATAATTTAGTTGTACTGAATAAAATTTACTTTTAAGTTGTATGTGATTCATTTTCTTACTTTTCAATCCGTTAAATTAAAAATCTCATTTTCAATTTTTCATCCTGGCTAATGATCATTCATTTTCTTTATTTTTATCCTTTTTACAGGTTTAACTGAGAGATTTCAAAATAGCATCTAATAAAACTATTTTTTTTTGTTTTTCTGTAAATACTGTGTACTATTATGCTTGCTAAATATTGGACACATATTATAATAGTAATTATTATTATTATTTTAATATTCCCCCGAGGATATTTTTTTCATTGTTTTTTAGAGAGAATGGAAGGGGGAGAGAGAGAGAGAGGAACATCAATATGAGAGAGACACATCGATTGGTTGCCTCCCACATGCACCCAGACCGGGCCCAGTGATAGAGACTGCAACCAAGGTACATGTTCTTGGCCTGAATAGAACCCAGGATACTTCAGTCTGCAGGCTGATGCTTTAACCATTGAGTCTAACTGGCTGGGGCTGGACAACTACATCATAAGAACCTTCTGTACTTGTCTTTATTTGTCTTTGTTGAACACTAATTAATATTGTTTACTGAAAAGCTTTTCACTCAGTTCCCATCATTTTATTTATGCAAGTGACATTTTGTGTTCTTTTAATTGTGAATCTATTGCAGTGAGTGACAAAATACATTGTTTTTGAATGCAAGGTACAAAATTCATTTTCCACAGTTTATCCATTTGAAAGAATTTTGGTGCAAAATGAAATAAATATTCTGCTATGCTCATCTAATTGGGAAAATACAGCATTAATAAAAGGTGGATTATGCTTTGTTAGAAACATTCTCATGTTGTCCTAAGGACATGACAGCCATTTTCCATGATCATAATCCAATAAATGTATGAAAGGTTCAAAAATTTCAACTTTCAATTTTCTGGATTTTGTGAATGTAATTTTCTTCTTCATTTAATGGTGTGGACGGAGTTCCATTTGTTGCTTCTGAGTAGTGAATTTGATAGGAGTACTTTTATTTTTTTCATTGTTTTGATCGGTAATTAAACCTCCATGTAGTTAAAAACTTATTCAGTCATTTCATCTGAGATATTCGAATTGTGAACTTAATGAGAATAACTACCTTGTTAAATTTTTTTGTTTTGGTCAGGACTTAACTTTACATTGAATAAAGAATATCTAATATCCTCCTCTTGTTAATGAATTTTATGGGAATCATACCATAAATTTGCTCAATGTCATTGTTTCTATTTTGTTTTCTTAATTACACACAAAAAGTCTATTTCTTTTGTCTTTACTTCTTTTTTTATGTTACACTTTTATATAATCTGTTTTCATTTTCTGAATGTTTCTTCATGTTAGTAATTTAAAAGATTGAAAAATATAGGTGTATTCAAAGGGTATAAAATTGTACATATTTTTAGTAAAATGTAAATTTTAGCAAATATAAAATTTAAAAGTTTAATATAAATTTAAATATTTATACTTTAATTTGTTCTAAAATATTAAAAATGATTTATTGTATTTACAAGAAATGTAAATTATTTAATGAATATCAAAGTTATAAGTACAAAGTTACTCAAGTAAGTTTGAAATATTTTTATATAATTTTCTGAAACTAAATCTTATCAAATAACTTTATAAAGTAAAGCTCTTTGTATTTCTAGAATTCTAATATTTATCTAGTTGCCAAAACTTAGTATCATGCTTGATTCATGTGAAGTCTGAAACTACATATCTAAAAACACGAGTAATATGAATTATTCAACAAGTTGCACTGAATTGTTTACTGCAAAATGTTCCTCAGCTGATAAAAGTACATACCATGGGAATTCATGAGTATTTCTGTAACCATGGATTGGACGATGAAACAAACCAAAAAAATGAATGTTCAGTACCACAAATTATACTTTGCTATGCAAGTATCTATGACAATTATTACATCTGAAAGAAAATATGTGACAAGATAAGTGATATTTTCATTGATTTAGGTGTCTCCACTGCCTAATTCTTCATCACTGTCCAAAGAAGTGCTCATCTCTAACATTGGAACAATCCACAAACCTTCATGGCACTTGAATGTAGTCATGGTTTGGTTCAAGGACATAGGGTAAGGGATGTGGAGGAGAGTTTCCTTGAAGCTTGAATAGTTCCAGCTGTAAGATTGTATGTTTGAAATTATATTGGACATGCTATGCCAGTACTAAGGACTGAATTTTGAGTGATAGCAAAGTCCATATATTCTTTAATAAATTTATTATTGTGTTTTGAATATGGAAGATGCTCCAAAACAATGTCTAAGGGTAGTAGAGATGAGCAAGGTGGGAAATATTTATTTACAGAATAAAATTAACAAAATCTCACTATGAAACAGACATAATGAGTGAGAGACATGTTGTGAATGATTTCTAGGTATCTGGTTTAGGTCCACTGATGAAATATGATATAATTAATAAAGATGTGAATATAGAGTGTGTAACAGGTTTTGGGTAAAAATGGTGATTTCAATATTGGACCAATATGCTGTTGGAAGTACAATATGATGTTCATTAGAACTAGACTTTGATAAAGAAATTATCTTAGCTAATCAGGGTCAGAAATTACAATAGATATAATATTAGCTGACAAATCTGGGTAGCATTTTCTCCAGACTTTATTACATAAATATTAAATTAGAGGAATAACAGGAACAATACACTTAATAATATATGAATGCTGCAGTATACAATGGGAATCTGTCACAGTGAAAATAACAGAAAACACATTCATCCAACTCTACTTCTTCCAATTTTTAGCCCTAGCATTGTAGATTACTCTACTTGAGCAACTCAAGCAGATTATCCTCTTTAAACATCACATTGTTCATTAGAAAAATGAAGTTAATAAGTACTTAAAACATTTTAGATTACTTTTATTTTAAAATAACAGAAAACCTTGACTCAAACAGCTTAAACAATATGATATGTATTATCTAACATAATAAGAAACCCAGAGATAGAGTGTTTTTAGGATTAGTTTATTCAATGGCTTGGTGACACCATGAAAGACCAAAGTTCTTGCTAAGGTTTTACTCTCCCATTCTAAGCATTTAAGCTAAGGTCTCTTCATGGGGGCAAGATAGCTGAAATACTTTCAAGAATCAGATACAGAAATAAACATGCCCAGAAGAACAAGAACAAGAAGTCCTGTTTCTTGCATGTATCTGTTTTATTTTTTTAAATCATCATGGAATGTTTTTCCTGGATGCTCCCAGACTCCCTCTCAGGTCTCATTGGTCATAAGTGCATCCTATGCCTATAACTAAACCAATTACTGGCCAGGAACATTATATCACTAATCTTGCCTAGACATTGTCATTCATTCCCTGGATTAGAAAAGACATTGTCTTCCTTAAATATAAAACCTTAAGAAGGAAAATGACACCTAAACAAAAATCAAGGTTCTGTCAGAGAAGAGAAAGGGGAAAGCCGTAATCAACAATGTCTACTACAGTGCGTTAGAACATTATTTGAGTACTAAATAAGACAACATATGTTAAAGTGTTCGGCATATAACAACAGCTAAATTACTATAATAAGACTCATAAGAGCAGAATTAAAGTTCATAAAAAAGCAAATAAATTATTTAACATCATTAAAAGGATTATGAGAATAATACCATAGCTGAAACAAAGAAGGTTTATAAAATGTAGAGAATACACCACAATTGATATCATTATGCTTCACTCTTGTTTTTCAGTTATTCCATTCTCTGGGTGCTATGATGGAAAATAATATCCAATAAGAAAAATACAAAATCAGCAAAGCTTGAGATCTATCTGTTGCATTTAATTGTGTGTTATAAGAAAACCAGTATTCATGGGCCACTGACATGTATATGTATGCACAAATACTATTTTGTCATTGATGTATCCACATTTCCTTCCTCCATCATTTACTGATTTATTAGAAAATCTATGCATACAGTCAATGTGTGCAATTTATCAGGAAAAAAAAATTGTTTTTTGCAAGGAAAATGAGAGCCACTGAGTTGTTTTAATGATGACTTTGCTGTGATAGTCCATACAGGTTATGATGAGCAAAACTGGTTTCCCATAGCTGAGGCCTGGAGGAAACCTTCCCAGAAGCTCTCACCTAGATGGATAACACATTATATGTTTTCTCTGGCTCCTTGGATTAGAAAAGCACCTTAGAAGTAATGAAAAAGTGAGCCTACAGATTTTCTGAATTTTCTGTGTTGACCAATTTGAATAAAAACGAAAGTGAAAAGCCAGACTCTTGCATCTTCAACATAGAATTTACCCCATCCAGTTTCCACATTAACAAAATTGAATGCAGGGAACTATCTATATGACACTTGCAGAGGTTTAGGAGTTTGCATTAGAAGGTGAAGATATGTGTGTGAATAGTAAAACATATTATATACTATGGCTAACATTCAGCAAATAGTCTCTCGTATGTGTCAGCCAAAATATTCTGATGTGACTCTAGAAACAAAAGATGTCAAAACACCTGTTCAAACTACAAATACTACACCTGCAAATACTACAACTCAGTGTTCTTTATACTTAAGAGAAGTTTATAGCAACAAAGAGCTTTACCATCCCTATTAGTAAGAAAAAACAAGAACAAACTCTTCTAAAAACATTATCCATAAACCTGCACTGAAACAACGGTTATCTCTAAGTTCAGAAGGCTGAGAGAGATGACTTCTACATAGTATCCTTGGAAAATTCTAATAAAGTTAATTTTTTGGAAGGCAGTTCACTTTTGCATTTTCCACATTCTGGAAAATTGATAAATTTATAGTGTTTCTGGGTGAGTCAACTTTGTTAGAGTGGAAATTATTGTACATAAACTAATCACACTGTGCTTGTGGAATTTTTAAGTGTAGTATGATTAAAGGTTAATATGTTTCAAGTATTTGTCCCATGGATGTTTTAAGAATTCAATTTGATAATATGTTAGAATATCTAGAATAAACCTACTACAAAGTAAATGTTCAATACATTTTTTTCTTTTAAATGTCACTGAAGTTGAGAAGTATTTCTTTTACTTGTTATTAAAGGTTATTTAACCAATATGAGTGAACAAAAATTTAGAGGCTGATAACCTAAGATTGAAGAGGATTTAGATAACCAAATCCAAGATGATTTTTTGAAGATCTAAATGTATATTTTTATATGTATTTCCTGTTCACCTTCCAACATCATTAAAGGAATCCTTAGAGTAAATGACCTGTTTTCAGAGATGGCCCAGATTTAGTCTTTCTCAAGAGGCAAAGTCCGCCCTTTTTGCTAGCTTGAAATATGTCAAGGGTCTTCATAACCAGACAGGATTAAAACTAGATCCACCTAGCAAAATTCTGAAATCCTAGGTTCCCTTGCTAGAGGAGAGGTTAGGCAGTGGGCACAAAGGAAAAAGATTAATGAATCTCCATTTTCAATCTGAGGAAATGAAAATTTGAAACATTTTACCCTCCATTTAACGGTCTATTATAAATTCCAGGAGACAAAAGGCTACTGTCAGATCAATTATTTTAGCTTTGAGGACTTTTGGGTATATGTGCCCTTCTACTCCACAATATAAGGAGAGAAAGTCCACCTCTGACATTTAAGGTAGTATAATATTGACCTTACCAACAACCCATAAACTATGGAGGCACACTTTGAAACCACTGAGGTGACAAATAACTTCCAATATATCTGTTTAATTCACTGTCCTACCAATATTTTCTTCTTATAGACTTGTACAGATTATGCCACATTTAAAACTAATATTTTTGCACAGCTTGCATCATTCACACAGATGATCTGGTAAGAATAATTAAATATATTCTCATTGGGTGGAATTATTTCTTTCTCTTTCCCATCTCCTTCTGGGAAACATCTGTGGGCTAGCTTGTATACAAACATAAGATGAAAGTGCTCTGTGCCATATTATATATGCTCAACTCAGATGCTTTTGTTAATTTGTAAAACATGCCATATGTTAATTGATTGACTTATAATAATTTAAGAGTAGGAAATAATAATATTGGCCCAGCAGAGTAAATTGAGAACACAGGAATTATGATGATAGGATCAATCCATGGCCTAGCCAGGGTAATAAAAGTCTTAAACCAGGAGTCCATGACAGCTAGTCTATTGCTGCTCTTTGATAATGCTTCCTTCCAAAAAAACAATCCTGCAACTATTAATTAAAGCTTTGAAGATTTTAGTATTTACTTTACTTCAAACTTGGAATAATATTCACTCCTTACTCTTACCTTTACAATTTCTTACTATCTAGAACTACTTCCTGCCTAAGTTCAAGTACCACCTCTTACAGGAACACTTTCTTGATTACTTCAACCCACATAGCTCTCTCTTCTTTGAACACATACATACATCATCTAAGTCTCATATTTGATTTTTAATATAACATCATGCCTTGTGGTGCTGGCTTATACTGATTCATGAATTGTTTAGTAGCTATTAATGCATATTTATCTTGTCTCTTCACATACGGTGAAGTACCTTAAGGAAAGAACTTTTATTATATGTGTCTTTGTGTCCTGCAACAGCTAGGTCAGGAACTTGCTTGTGGTGTTCAATTAGTAAATCTGTGTTAAATGCATGTGGAATAAGTTTCATGTTGTCAGATGAAAATATATAGTTTAACTGTTCAGGTTTTACAATCGAATATATTAACTGATAACAGGATCTTATTTTATGATCAATTTTCAGTTTCCTCTCAGTAATAATGTAGGTACAGTGTCTATTTCTTTTAGTTGCCCAAGACTATTTACTATCTACTAATCCATATATTTTCTGGAATGTTACCAAGAAGTATTCACATTGGAAAGTTGTAATACATGTCTTTGGACAGAAACTCAAAATAAATCTAAGGGGTATATATGTGACAATGAACCATGTGGTGGTTATGAACCAAAAAGAGAAAATTTCTTCAAAAATATTTTGTCTTCTCTATTTTCTCCTGGAAATTTAGAAAAATGCTACGTGAGTTTATACAAATCAAAGACTTGCTCATCATTGAAACTTCCTGCTTGTGTTCAATTTTAAGTAAAGCAACACCCACTTATTATTATTACTTACTTATTATTTTTAAACTGTAGAGTTCTTGGGTTAGAATGGAAATGATCTATCCAAACTTTCTTAGAGGTACTTAACACGGGATAGCAAACCATCTGCTGTTGGTTACTTCAAAAGAGGCTCACAGGCTCAATGCTGTATCCTTGTAAGCTAGGCTATCTTATGATGAAGTGTTTCAGATATATTTTTTATTTTTGTTTAAAATATTACAGATGTCTCTTTTTCTCCCCAATGACCCATTCGACACCATCCCATCCCCCTCCCCAGTCCCTCTCCCCACCATTGTCCGTGTCCTTGGGTTGTGCATATATGCATATAAATTTTTGGTTACTCTCTCTCCCTCCACCCACCCACCCGCCCTCCTCCATCCTTCTGACATTCCTCAGTCTGATCTATGCTTCCATGTCATTGAATGTACTCTTTTCATCAGTTTATTCAGTTCTTTGGATTCCACATATAAGTGAGATCATATGATGTTTGTCTTTCTCTGCCTGGCTTATTTCACTTAGCATAATTTTCTCCAGGTCCATCCATACTGTCCCATAGGGTACAAGATTCTTCGTCTATATAGCTGTGTAGTATTCCATGGTGTAAATGTCCCACAGCTTTTTTATCCACTCATCTACTGATGGGCACTTCCGCTGTTTCCAGATCTTACCTATTGTAAACTGTGCTGCTGTGAACATAGGGGTACACATATTTTTTCTGATTAGTGTTTCAGGATTCTTAGAATACATTACTAAGAGTGGAATCACTGGGTCAAAAAGTAGCTCCATTTTTAATTTTTTTGAGGACCCTCCATATTGTTTTCCATAGTGGTTGCACCAGTCTGCATTCCCACCAGTACTGTACTAGGGTTCCCCTTTCTCCACATCCTCTCCAGCACATGTCATTTGTTGATTTGTTCATAGTAGCCATTCTTACAGGTGTGAAATGATACCTCGTTGTGGTCTTAATTTGCATCTCTCTCATGATTAGAGATGTTGAGCATTTTCTCATGTGTCTCTTGGCCATCTGTATCTCCTCTTTGGAGAAGTGTCTATACCAATCCTTTGCCTATTTCTTAATTGGATTGTTTGCCTTCCTCTTGCTGAGTGCTATGAGTTCTTTGTACACTTTGGAAATTAGCCCCTTATCAGATACACTCTTGGCAAATATGTTTTCCCAATCCGTGGGATTCTTTTGTATTTTGCAACTGTTTTCTTTTGCAGTGCAGAAGCTTTTTATTTTGATGTAATCCAATTTGTTTATTTTTTCTTTTGTTTCTCTTGCCCTAGGAGATGTATCAGTGAAAATTCCACTGCATGGGATGTCTGTGACTTTACTGCCTATGTTTTCTTCCAAAATTTTTATGACTTTGTTACTTACATTTAAGTCTTTTGTCCATTTTGAGTTTATTTTTATGTATGGCGAAAGTTGGTGGTCTACTTTCATTTTTTTGGATGTATCTGTCCAATTTTCCCAGCACTAATTATTGAAGAGACTGTCTTTACTCCAGTGGATGCTCTTGCATCCTTTGTCAAATATTAACTGACCATAATGGCATGGGTCTATTTCTGGGGTCTCTGTTCTGTTCCATTGATCTATATGCCTATTGTACATTGATTACAATGGCCTTGTAATACAGTTTGAAATCCAGTAATGTGATTCCTCCCATTCTGTTCTTTTTTCTCAAGATGGCTGCAGCTATTCGGGGTCTTTTTTGGTTCCATATAAATTTACGAAATCTTTGTGCTAGGTCTGTGAAATATGTTGTTGGTATTTTAATAAGAATTGCATTGAATTTATTAATTGCTTTGGGTAGAATGGACATTTTAATGATATTAATTCTTCCAATCCGTGAGCATGGTATATTCTTCCACTTGTTTAAATCTGCCTACATTTTTTTTTCTTCAGTGTTCCATAGGTTTCCTAGTACAGGTCTTTTATATCCTTGGTTAAGTTTATTCCAAGGTATCTTATTTTTTTAGTTGCAATGGTAAATGGTATTTTCTTAAATTTCTCTCTCTGAAAATTCATTGTTTCTATATAAGAATGCCAATGATTTCCAGATGTTCATTTTGTATCCAGCTACATTGCCAAATTTGTTTATCAAATCTAGTGGTATCTGATGGAGTCTTTAGGGTTTTCTATGTACAATATCATGTCATCTGCAAATAATGACAGTTTTACTTCCTCCTTTCCAATTTGGATACCTTTTATTTTTTCTTCCTGTCCAGTGGCTGTGGCTAGGACTTCCAGTGCTATGTTGAATAAGAGTGGTGAAAGTGGACACCCCTTTCATGTTCCTGTTTTGAATGGAAATGGTTTTAGTTTTTGTCCATTGAGTATGATGTTAGTTGTAGGTCTGTCACATATGGCCTTTATTATGTTAAGGTATGATCCCTCTGTTCCCACTTTGCTGAGAATTTTTATAAGAAATGGGTGATGGATTTTGTCGAATGCTTTTTCTGTGTTTATTGATATGAACATATGATTTTTGTCCTTCATTTTGTTTATGTGATGTATCATATTTTTGATTTGCGGATGTTGTACCAGCCTTGCATCCCTGGAATAAATCCCACTTGGTCATGATGCATGATCTTTTTAATGTATTGCCAGATCCGGAATGCTAGCATTTTAGTGAGGATATTAGCATCTATGTTCATCAGGGATATTGACCTGCAATTTTCTTTCTTTGTAGTGTCTTTATCCTGTTTGGGGATTAGGATGATGTTGGCCTCATAAAAAGAGTTTAAGAGTTTTCCCTCCTCTTGAATTTTCTGGAATAGTTTGAATAGAATAGGTCTTAATTCTTTTTGAATGTATGGTAAAACTTGCCTGTAAATCCATCTGGTCCAGGACTTTTGTTTGCTGGGAGTTTTTTGATTACTGCTTCAATTTCATTAGTTGTTACTGGCCTATTCAGGTTTTCTGCCTCTTCTTGATTCAGCTTTGGAAGGTTGTATGCTTCTAGAAATTCGTCCATTTCCCCCATGTTGTCCAATTTGTTGGCATATAGTTGCTCATAGTATCTTCTTACAATCCTTTGTGTTTCTGTTGGTTCAGTTGTTATATCACCTCTTTCATTTCTGATTTTATTTATTTATGTCCTCTCTCTTTGTGTCTTAGTGAGCCTGGCTAAAAGTGCATCAATCTTCTTTATCTTTTCAAAGAACTATCTCTTGGTTTCATTAATTTTTTTTGTATTGTTTTTTTAGTCTCTATGTCATTAATTTCTGCTCTGATTTTTATTATTTCCTTCCTTCTACTTCCTCGGAGCTTTTCTTGCTGTTCTCGTCCTAGATCTTTTAGTTTCTGTGTTAAATGGTTCATTAGATCTTTTTCTTATTTCTTGAGATAAGCCTGTAATGCTATGAATTTTCCTCTCAAGACTGCTTTTGTCGTGCCCCATAGATTTTGGGTTGTTGTCTGTTCATTTTTGTTATTTTCTACGAAGTGTTTGATTTCTTCCTTGATCTCATTGGCAACTCATTCATTGTTTAATAACATGCTATTTAGCCTCCATGTGTTTAAATATTTTTGAGTTTTTTTATAGCGGTTGATATCTGGTTTCATGGCATTGTGATCTGAGAAGATGCTTGATATGATTTCAGTCTTCTTGTATTTGTAGAGACTTGCCTTGTGGTCTATTTTTGAGAATGTTCCATCTACACTTGAGAAGAATGTGTATTCTGCTGCTTTAGGTGAAATGTTCTATGAATGTCAATTAAATCCATTAGGTCTAGTGATTCATCTAAGGTCTGCGTTTCTCTGATGATTTTTTGTCTTGATGATCTGTCCAATGCTGACACTGGGGTGTTAAAGTCCCCAACTATGATTGTGTTGCTGTGTATCTCTCCCTTAAAGTCCCCCAAAAAACGTTTTATATATTTAGGTGCTCCTATATTGGGTGCATAAATGTTTATAAGGGTTATTTCCTACTGTTGGATTGATCCCTTTGGTATTATGTAGTGACCATCATTGTCTCTTGTTATGGTCTTTATTTTGAAGTCTGTTTTGTCAGAAATAAGAACTGCTACTCCAGCTGTCTTTTCCTTTCCATTTGCATGGAATATTTTATTCCAGGTCCTCACTTTTAGCCTGTATGAGTCTTTGGCTCTCAGTTGGGTCTCTTGTAGACAGCATATATTTGAGTTCTGTTTTCTTATCCATTCAGCTACCCTATGTCTTTTGATTGGACCATTTATTCCATTTACATTTAAAGTTACTATTGATATCAACTTATTTAATGCCATTTTCCCCCTTTATGCTGATGTACCTTTCTCTCACTATTCCTTCTTTTTCTTAAAGCAGTCCTTTTGGCATTTCTTGCAATGTTGGTTTGGTGGTACTAAACTCCTTTAGCCTTTTTTTTTTTTTTTTTTTTGGTCTGGGAAGCTCTTTATTTCATCTTCAATTTTAAATCATAGCCTTGCTGGATAAAGCAATCTTGTCTGCATGTTCTTGATTTTCATTACTTGCAGAACTTGATGCCACTTCCTTCTGGCCTGAAGTGTTTCTGTTGAAAAATCAGCTGTCAGCTTTATGGGGGTTCCCTTGTAGGTCACTGCTTGACTCTCTCTTGTAGCCCTTAATATTTTCTCTTTGTCCTTCACATTTGCTATTTTAATTATGATGTGTCTTGGAGTGGGTCACTTTGGGTCCCTCTTGTTTGGAACCCTCTGTGCTTCCTGAACTTGTGTGGCTTTCTCCCTCACCAGCAAAGGAAATTTTCTATAATTATTTCCTCCACCAAGTTCTCTATCCCTTGCTCTCTTTCCTCCTCCTATGGTAGTCCTATAACACTAATGCTGTTTCACCCCATGTTGTCCCAAAGCTCTGTTAGACTGTCCTCATGCTTTTTAAATGTTCTTTTTTCTTTTTGCTGCTCTAATTGAGTGATTTTTTTTCTAATTTGTCTTCTAAGTCACTTATTGTATCCTCTGCTTCTTGAGCCTACTTTTTATTCCTTCCAGTGTGTTCTTGATATCTGACAGCATTCTTTATTTCAGCCTGACTTTTGTTTATGTAATATATCTCTTTTTTCATGTTTTCACTAAGGTCCTCAATTTTATCCTCTATTACCTTGTTTTTCTCTTTAAGTTTCTTGAACATCTTCATCATCAATACTCTGAACTCTGTTTCTGATAACTTGCTTAACTCCATCTCATCAAAGACTTCTTCTGGTGATGTTTCCTTTTCTTTAATTTCGGGGTAGTTTCTGTGTCTCCCCATTTTGGTAGGTCTTAGTGTTTGTATCTATATATTAGATATATTTGCTGTCTCCCAGTCTTGTGGGATGGAATTTTGAATTGTGAGTCCAGTGGAGCCCAGAGGTGTGTTTTCCTTATACTTCTGAGCTCTTTGCTCTTGTGGGTGTCCCTTTTGTGGTGTTTTAATCTTCTCCTGTTGTGGTTGGGTCTAGATTGTTATTTATCAGTCCTTAGGAGGACTCTCCTCTCAGGTTGGCTAACTGTTTCAGCCCCAACCTCATTGTGTAAGTAGTTGTACGGGTGCTGGCAAGTCAGGACAATATACAACTAAACTTCCAGGAAACAAGGGCTATCTTACAAAATATCCTGATAGTCACAATGAAAACAACCCACGTCAAAATAGAACTGGGAGAGTGAAGGGGGAACACACAAAAACAAAGCTTAAAAAAAAAAGAAAGAGAGAAAGAAAAGCATCACTTAGAAAGAGAGATGTATATTGTTGTTAATAGCGGTGAAAATTTAGAAAATAATAATAAACTAAAATGTAAAAAATAGGGAAGCTATTGGGAGATAACAGAGGCAGAGAAAAGATTCTGAAAGAAGGGTCAGCAAAAAATTAAGGGACAGAATAGGAATAGGATAATAGTTGAAAATGAGAAAATAAAAATCCATTAAAGAGAATAAGAGAAACTAACAATCAAACAAAAAGACAGGAAGACAGAAGGGAGGATAACAAAGAATGAAAGAAAAGAAGAAAAAGAAAAAGAAAAAAAAGAAAAAGAAAAAGAAAAGAAAAAGAAAAGAAAAAGAAAAAGAAAAAGAAAAAGAAAAAGAAAAAGAAAAAGAAAAAGAAAAAGAAAAAGAAAAAGAAAAAAAAGTTATGCCAATGCATCAAGGGGAGAAAGAGAGATATAGCCCAGGCAGGGAAGGAGTCTGGTAAGAGATTTGGTGGAAACTATAGAGGAAAGCATTAAACTTGGTTATAATGATAAAGTTCCAGTCATTATGCAGAGATATCAAGAAAGTCTTGATAGTAGAAGCAAGGATAAAACAAAACAATGCAAATAAACAAAACAAAACTAAAAACAAGCTAAGCAAGACAAAATTCTTTTATAAAAAAGAAAAAAATTTAGTTAAAAATGTTTTTCTAAAAATTTTAAAAAAATTATAAAATTTAAAAAAGAAAAAAACAAATAAATATCGCCTCCTTTCTCTTCTTCCTAAGGAAAAAAGAGAAAAAATAAACACAGACACACACACAAAACCAAAACAAAACACACACACACACAAAAAAGAAGAAAAAAAGTCAGTCAATCAGGTGAGTTTCTTCTGGGTAGCTTATATTGTCTGAAGCTCACTGTTTTGTAAGCTGATTTAAGTTCTCCTGGGAGGTACTTGTGTGTCACCCAATGTGAGGAGCCATCTAGGTTTGGCTTCGGTGTCCTTAGGTAGATGGCTGATCTGAGGATCTCTGTGGACCACCTACTCTTGTCAGCTATTTTTCATCCTAATGGTTGCCTGGTCTTGCTCCAGAGTCTTCTATAGAATCTTTAGCGTGCAGGAAGTCTAGTGTAGCCCAAGGTATCACTCCCCTTACTTAAAGGTTTTGCTGTTGGGCACTCACTGTGCTAGAGTTAGTCTCTGCTCCACAGCCAGCTCCTCAGTCCCTACTTTGTCCTCTGATTCTAGTTCCCCATGCTCTGTCCTGCTGCAGCTTCAGATTGATTTCAGTCTGTTGCCTTTTTCCTTTGGGCTGTTTCAGCAGCCTGGGCTCAGAGGGTTTGATTAAAAAAACATTCTGGTAAGTCTGTTGCCTGCCCAGCCCCCAGCAGGGGTTTTCAGCATTTCCTCCAGCTCCTAAACAACAGTCCCTGAGAGTGTTATTCTTGTAATGTCCTCCTGTGAGCTGCTCTCCCTTCCCCCTCAGGTCTGTGCCCTGCGGGTGTGTCTGGGGCCTCAGTGAGCTGGCCCAGCCCCTTTCCTGCTGGGGCAGTGCTCCTCCTTGCAGGAGAGGCAGGCGGGCTCTGTCCTTCCCTTCCCAGCTCTGGTTGGCTGGTCGCACCTCTCAGGCAGTCTTCTGTGCAGATGCCAATCCCAGCCTCTGCTGGTCTGTCCACCCAGTGCACGCTGGGAAGGTGGGAGCCAGTTCAGGGATCAGAACTCAAAAACGCACAAAGCAACACATAGGCAGAGAGTCTACCCTGCCCTGTCTGGCTGTCCACATGGAAAGTCAGTTCCACACAGCTCCCTGCACTGCTGGTCTCAGCAAAGCTGGGGCAGCTTCACACAGCATCACAGAGCCCCTCAGGGCTGGTCACTGATCCTAGCCTCTTGGCACACGGAGCTCAGGGCGGGAGGGCTCCTCCCCTCCCCCGCACCACACAGATTCAGTGCTTTCTGGGGCTCAACACAATGCTTTACAGGGAGACAGAGGGTCCTTGTGTGTGGCTGCTCAGCGCAGTCCTCTGGTCCCTTACCACTTGGGTGCCACATACTTTGGGACAGCCTTTCCTATGGTTGGCACCCTGAGCATTAGACGCCGATCGCGGCTGCCACTAGAAGCCTTGTTTCACTAGGAAGGCGCCTTCCACCATTAGAGGCTTTGTTTCCTAGGAAGGCCTGTTTCACATTTTTTAATAAGTATGCTCTTTTGGAGCAGCTCTGAGGTGTACCTAACAGTAAATTCCATTCTATGGCAAACAGTACTGGAATGTGCTGAGTTCCCACAAAATAAGAATTGTAGGAACTCATCAATTCACTGTAAAGTTAAAATGCAAATTATTATGACACATTTCCTTAAATGTGTTTGAAGCTAGTTAATTTAGATAAAATTTCCAAGACATGGTGAAAGGGAATGTAAGGAGCACTTTTAAAGTACTTGATAGCGTTGATTTTCCCTTTCATATTATTTTTGTATTTCACAAATGGGAATGCACACCAGGTTTTTATATTCTCATCTTTATTTTAAGATCTCAGGGTGCAGGAGAACATTATAAGTCAAGACTCTTTATACTCTTAACTGTATACAGCCTATTAAAGTATTCTAAAATTTCACTTTCTAGCCTACAATTTATTGCTCAAATATAGATCATGTTATTATTTAACTGAAAACATCCATGGAGAATAAAAATAATCATCCATTTTGCCACTTTTTAATTTTGTTTACTAATTAGGAAAAAACTTCCTAAGTTAAACTAAGAATTTTTATAGAAGTACTAATACTAAATCAGGGTAGTGTTCTGGAATAAAGAAAACACTTCTTAAGACCAATCAATTATATCCAGTATATGAGAAAATATCAGAAAATAATTAACTTAATGAAAATTAACACATAGATTGAAAAGTATAGATCACTCCATCTTCACCCTGCATATAGTATGGTCATCATCTTGCTCAGGCAAGGTCAATAAAGAGTATGGCTATAATTCCTTAAAATTCCAATATTAAAAATTCTAAAATACTAAGAAATGCAGAGGAAAAGATAAATGTATAAAAAAATATCAAATATGTATATTTTTAAATTCCCAGATCTTTGGAGTTATAGTCATTATGTACTTTTGCAGGGAAATATAAAAAATACAATATAAAGAAATGATAATTTCATTATAATTATTAATTATATCACACAATTTTTATTATTTTTAAGTAAATAAAGTAACTCAAATTCTTAGAATCTAATTAGTGGCAGACTAAGAACAATATACTCATCAATGATACAGAAACAAATACTTCAATATAAAAATTAATAATACACAAATATATGATTATTTCTGGTACATTTATAAAATAGTATCCCCAAAATAACCACTTGTTGAAAAATGGAATTCAAAATAAGAAGAAACATGGAAATAAATTGCTTGTGCCACAGCCATATTGAAATTTAAGGAATGTCAAATACAAAATTTATTGCATACACATGTTATTGTACTAAAATGAAGCTTAGGTTAGTTAAATTTGACTTGAGTGCTAGTATAATATATTATAGAGCTGCACACACAGACACATGAACACATGCATCTACAAAATTATCGAAGTGGAAAGTGAAAGTAACTAATAGTAACCAGTTTACAAATAATTAATTTGATTGATAGTATCTACAGATGGTCATGCAATTATTGCCAAATCAGAATACTAACTATAAATCAGTTAAATATAATTACAAAGAAACATAACATAAAAACTTTTACACATAAAAACAAAGAATTAACAGATACAAGGAAATCATACTTGAAGAGAAAGCAAAAGTTAAACTACCTAAAACTTAGCTAACTTTTGGAGCTGAAAATATCTATTATAAATAATAACTTGCACTTTTTTGTTTGTCAAATATTCAAAGAATTTTCTAAATCCTTTATCTCACTTGATCCTGAAAACCACCTTGTGAGATAGGCAGCATTGGCATCATTATATTTATTGAACATAATGTACATATACAAAATAAGTGATTTTCAATTAAAAAACTTACAATAAAAGTACAATATAAATAAAAGATTGGCAAACAAATAATCACAGGTTAAAAAAATAACATTTCACAAAACCACATTGGAAAGAGCACTATAAAATGATGGTAAATATGGTAACATGATGTAGATGGAATAAGATAAAACTGGGTTTAGAGTATGCCTCTGCTACTTACTTGCTGTGTAATCTTGGAGAAGCTACCTAACTGCCTAAGCTCAGCTACTTTATTTATAAAATGGAGATAACAATCACTTTACTCAGCCTAGTGCCTGAGCCCTAATAGAGTGTCAATAAAAAAGATAGTCATTATTGCTATTATTATTATTTACCTGAAAAAATATTTTGTCATTAAAACTCATCTCTTCAGTGAACTTTTTCTGACTCATCATCCACCCAAAATTGTGTGCTTTTTTCTGTCTCTCCTGTCACACCCTGTTCTTCCTTTACCATCAGATTTATCATTGTTTTAGATTATTTAGTTTTCTTCACTAAGACTGATTTCTTGAAATCAGGGATTTGTTTCAATCCATTTATATCTGCAGCATACAGCACAGTGCTTGGCACATGGTAGATGCTCAATAAATATTTGTTAAAAGAATATACATTGATTATTTTCAACATCTTCAAGGACATATTTAAGTGCATTTGGGACTTTGACACTTTACTCTGGGTTGTATGGTATTAAGTCAGAGAAATTTAGGAATATTTAAATAAAAACAGAAAATATTGGTATTGTATGTGCTATGCATTTACTAAAAGTTATAGGAAATTTTGAATATCTAGCAATTGATCCTACACATAATTTATGCTCAATAAATGTTTGTAGCAATAACAAAAGAAACAAACTCTGAACAAAGACCACAAAGATGGTCCTTACATTCTTAACACTCTACTGCATCACTGCAGTACAAGATTGTGAATATGTAGGAAGTTAATGTATGAAACTTCCCTCCAGAACTCAATATTTGCAAGCAGGCAGGTAGAGAGGCAGGAAGAAAGACAAGGTAGGGGGAGAAGGAGAAGGCAAGAGAGAGAGAGGAGGAGGAGGAAGAGGAGAAGTTAACAAGGAAAAGTGTGTTTGATGGAAGGGAAAACAAGAGTTTTTCTCAATCTGGTCTGGAGTGACTTGTTTGTCCTTTCTCTGCCTTCCTCAAAGGATTTTAAGAGAAAGCAAAATAATTTTGTAAATATGAGGAATCATCATAATTACTGTTATGAGTGACATTTAACTGAAGAGGGATGTTTTGAATTGAAAATGAAATTAAAAAATAACCTTTATTTCTTGTTAATTAGATGCAGTAAAGGAAAAAATGCACTTTTAGAATGGTTAAAAGTTGACAGATGACACATTAATTTGTGAAAGGAAATTTTTGAATACTAGTGGTATTCAGATCCTTTTAAACAAACATCTGAAAAAAAGACATCAACCTCTAAAGAATGCTTTATGTACTGTTTGTTGAAAACTATGATTATTTTAAATTATATTTTAGCTTCTTTATTTTTTATATATTCATAGAAAACATTCAGTTTTATATAAGCAAGAAAACCTTGATGAAACATCTAGGATAAGCTGGCTTTTGAATCCCACTTTAGCTTAACATTTGTTTCTGCATACTAAATTATACATACCAGGCTGCACAAACAGCAGAAAGCTAAAACATCGTACAAAATGGAAACTGCATCCTAGCAAATATGCAAAAGTTGAGAAAGTCCTTAAAAACATTCCTCAATAGTCAGTAAAAATCAAGTTATGTACCTTTTGGTTATGGGGCATTTGTCCTTTTTTATTTTCATGAAATGCAGAACAGCAATTAGCCACTTCTCTGGGTAATTCTGTAGATGTCAGACAAAGTACAATTCTTAAAATTAGCCCAGATCCTTAGAGTGACTTCCTCTTTCCTTAAAACTTAACTCCAAACAGTTATTTAAACTAATTCAAAAAAAACATTTGCATAACATCTTTAACTCTTTTTTAGGCTTATCTTCATTGCTTCCCTGTGAGATACAGTGTGCTAAGCACTGTGACAAAGCAGGTAGCCTGGTTTTGGAACAAAATCTGTTGAGACTTCTAGTTCATAAAGTACTTTCACATCCTCAGAGAGGTCTAATGGGGTTTGCTTTGATATGTAAATGGTGATATTACTTTCTCCCAGGGGACCCTCAAGATCTGCCAAAGCACATAAGGGTAAGATATCCTTCAAGAGAGATGCTGAGTTGCTTAGAACAGCCAAGTTTGTGTTTGCCTATCACAATAAAATGCCTTTGTTAATAGTTTTTACTTCCAATACAAATGTTTATATATTTATTCAGCTTAGTCATCTTAGTTAACCAATAGTTAGAAAACACCAGTTTTACAGTTCTTATTTTCTGGTGCTGTGTTACTAAACTTATAGCCTGCCCTTTTAGGTACTATTTATGCTTCCTTCGACATATTCCATAAAAATATCAGTTTTTAAAATAACATTTATCTTTACTGGAAGTTGGGACAGAGTTTCAGCTACTTATTTCAATGAAGAAAACAACTATCTGAATTGAAAGTTGCTAATCTATAGGAAGAAAATATAATTTCCACCCTAGATGTCGTGCACATCATGTTTGGAAGGAAAAGAGAGGCTGAAAATTTAAGTGGAATTTTTGTGCTTTAATAGTATTTATTATCTTTCTCTTGTCTTCCTTGTAATTATTCCTGTTAATTTAATTTAAAACCCATAAAGTGAGAGTAAATAATTCTAGTTACTTTTATTACTGTCTTACATCATTGATATAGCCTCTGAATTGATGACTCTTGCTCCATTATTGACTCTGGAGTATTTAATTAGTGATTCTTATATATTGTAAACTATAGTATTAGTGATAACCTTTTATATGAAAGCTGACATTATATTTAAAACCCTTGCTATTTTTATAATTAAGACATAGTTATCCATTTTAACAGTATAAAACTAGATAATTATAGGTTAATTTATAAAGAAGTTTCTTGTAAATGACATAATGTTAAGATCAAGATTTTTAAAATATCACACATTTGGGATGGAAATAAATTTATTTTCTTGTTCCCATTATTACAGATGTCCCATATTTACCCCCCTTTTGCCCTCCTCCACCCAGACCCCACTCTCCTTTCTGTCTGAGCATAACTACATTGTTCTCTATGTCCATGGGGTATGCATATATGTCCTTTGGCTATTCTCTTCACCTTCTTTCATCCTGCCCACCACCTTACACACACCTCCACTTTGACATCGGTCAATCTGTACCATGTATCCATGACTCTGGTTCTATTTTGTTAGTCAGTTTATTTTGTTCATTAGATTCAACATATAAGTGAGATCATACGGTATTTCTATGACTGAATTATTTTGCTTAGCATTATAATCTCCAGGTCCATCCACGCTGTCACAAAATGTAAGAATTCCTTCCTTTTTATAGCCAAATACTATTGCATTGTGTAAATGTACCACATTTTTTTTATCCACTCTTCTACTGATGGGCACTTGGGCTGTTTCCAGGTCGTGGCTACTGTAAATAACAATGCTATGAACATAGGAGCAGATATAGTCTTTCTGACAATAATGCAATCCCCATCAAGCTACCAATGTCATTGTGGTTTTAATTTGCATCTTTTTTATGATTAGTTACGTTGAGCATTTATTCATAAGTCTATTGTCCATCTGTATATCCTCTTTAGAGAAGTTTCTGATAAGGAGTTAATCTCCAAAATATATAAAGGAGTTATACAACTCAATACCAGAAAAACAACTCAATTAAAAAATTCCCAAAGTGCCTAAATACACACTTCTCCAAAGAAGACATACAGATGGTCAATAGATATATGAAAAGATGCTCAATGTCACTAATCACCAGAGAGATGGAAATAAATTTAATAAATTTTCCTTTAAGGAATTATAGTAATGGGTAGGTCCAAGAGGGCTGCAGAGTAGCTGGAAGCTGCATCCACTTGCTCCTAGTGCCAAATAGGATTTACAGCTAAATTACAGAGCAATCAACTTGAAAAACCAATTGAAGGATAGTTTATTCGAAATATTATAACCAAGGAGTACAGAAGAAGCCACATAGTGACTGGTAACAAAGGCGGAGATGCAGAAAGGGAGAGCTCCCTCATGCAGGTGCAGGGGCATCTGAGAAGCCAGGGATGTCGCAGTTGTGAAACTCCTACCACTTAGGAGCCTGGAGTCTCAACCACAGACAGAGATCCCCCACCCAGAGCAACAGAGACTGAAGAGGAGCCTGTTTAGCAACTGACAATGGGAATCAGTGGGGATTCTGTACACCTGGCAGATTTGGAAATCACCATCTCAGGGAAAGAACACCCCTATTGTAACATCAACAGTCTGGGGAGTTCACTCTGGACTCTGACTCCTGGAGTCACCATGCTACCATACTTGAGTCCTGTGGAAGGGTCTGCTGGCTACACTCAGCAGTGACTTTAAGGGACCCTCTATTTTCTGGAAAGGCTTTGTGAAGAGATCCAAACAACGACAAAACCGTGAGTCTTGGGAAAGAGAATCAAATTCCCCACCTCAAATACACAGTCAGTGACACTCCCCCACTTGTTGAGGTGCTCTGCCTGCCCATCATGCTGTGTTTTGGGGCACAGGGTAGTGGAACAGGACTGGGATTTTCAGATTATATCCTGGAAAGGCTTCTCTCCAAGAGCAAGACAAGCAAGTGCTGGGCTCTGTGGCTACATTGCAGGGAGACAAACCCAAGCATCCCTGGGAGTTCAGCCTTTACTACACTGAGTAGGAAATGAAGTGCCCTCTACTTTCCTACAGGTTGTGGGCACCACCCTTAATGGGAGACTGTTTCAATCAGCCCTGCCAAGTCGCAGATACCACAGATATTGGGTCATAAAATCTTGTATAGAAAGGCATGACTGGCATTTTTAATGAAATAGAATAGAGTCGAAAATAGGACATCATGCTTTAAGATTATACAGTTTTGTGAAACATTTCATTTTTTAACTATACATGTGTTTGCATATTGTATAGTGGCTATATATATTTTGTAGTGAGTAATGGTGTAAAATGTATTTTCTTAATGTGTATATTTAAATTATATATATATATATATATATATATATATATATATATATATAATCTTTATTGATTTCAGAGAGAGGAAGGGAGAAGGAAAGAGACAGAAACATCAATGATGAGAGTCATTGATCGGTTGCCTCCTGCGTGCCCCTGCTGGGGATTGAGCCTGCAACCCAGGCATGTGCCCTGACCAGGAATCGAACTGCAATCTCCTGGATCATAGGTAGATGCTCCACTGCTGAGCCATGCTGGCCA
Organism: Miniopterus natalensis; assembly: GCF_054644295.1. Classification (NCBI taxonomy): domain Eukaryota; kingdom Metazoa; phylum Chordata; class Mammalia; order Chiroptera; family Miniopteridae; genus Miniopterus; species Miniopterus natalensis. The sequence continues at coordinate 46,180,243 of NC_142103.1, read as the reverse complement.
GGCCAAGACAATTTATTAAAGAGTCTTTTAATTGTCCATTGTATGTCCTTGGCTCTTTTGTTGGATATTAGTATTCCATATGTTTGAGGGTTTATTTCTAGCTCTTAATTCTTTCCATTGATTATGGTGTCTGTTTTCTGGCAATAAAATACTGTTTTGATCATTATAACTTTGTAGCATAGTTTGACATTGTTACCTTAACTATCCATCAGTTGAAAGGTGGGCTTGGCTGGCCACTTTGGAGGAGCAAGTGCACGGGGGCTGTGCAGAGGACACCTGCAAGCTGGGACCTAGGGGTGCCCCATGGACTCCAACCAGCTTCCCCAGATGTGCAATCACCCTGTCCAATATCAGGAGGTGGTCTAAGGGCTGTGGCATCTCCAGACTTTCTGATGGAGAGTCTTACAGTCCCTCTTTGTCCACTACTGTAGACAGTCATGGAGTACCAGGAGTCTCCCCCATTGGCCAAGATAGCACAGAGGGAGGTTCTTATATGACCACACAACAAAAGCTAGAAAAATAAATGTATAGGGCCCAAGCATGCCAAAAGCTAGAAAGATGAATGGACATGGCCTGAGCCTTCCAAATACTAGCAAGATAATTGGATTGAAAAAAGCCCACCCCTCCCTATCTCTATAAAAACCATGGAATTTAGCTGGAAGGTGAGATGGTCTTTGAGACAAGAATCCGTGATTCTCCCAGGTTGCTGTACATGAATAAAACTTCTTTCCTTTGGCACTGGCGCCTGTCTCATGAGTTTGGCTTTTGTTGCAGCAGGAAGCTGAACCTGCATTTTGGTTACAATATCAGGAAGTGTAATACCTCTGGATTTGTTATTTTTTCTAAAGATTGTCTTGGCTCTCTTGGGTCTTTTGTGGATTTATACATATTTTAGGAATTTTTGCTGTATTTCTGTGAAATAATGCCATTGGGATTTTGGTTTGGATTGTATTTAATATGTAGATTAAATAATATTGACATTTTAACAATGCTAATTCTTTCAATCCACGAACACTGACTCTTCATTTCTTTGTGTCTTCAACTTCTTTCAACAATGTCTTATAGTTACAGTCTTTTGATAGAATAAATCTTATTGATATACTTTTTTCTTAATAGAAATAAAAACCCTGAGTAAATGAGATTGAGCCTGGCTTAATTAATGGAAAAAACATAATTAAGAAAGATTTTGAACATAATGCATTGCCTAGAGAGACTATACTCAGCTGAGGTATCACAATAGAGTAGTGATGAGAAAGCTTAACAGCCAAAGGCAGCAAGATACAGCTGAGGTCTGAAGTAATAGAACGCACACCAAACTTTGAGAACAGGGTTCTACTTTACTTTTCCAGCATAAGTAGACATCAATTTAATAATTATGTTAATATTTATTATAATAATATTTAACATTTGTTATTTACTAACTATGTTTAAACACTGTTCTAAGCAATTTACATATACATTATTTTATTTATTCTTCACAGCAGTCATAAGAGGTAGGTACAATTTTAATCCCTATTAACAGATGATGAAACTGAGGCACATTAATTATTTATTCACATCATATTACATACAAGACACAACAATAAGCACTGAAAATTCAAACATGAGTAAGACATTCTTGCTGCTTTCAAGGATTTTACTGTGTACTAGAAGGACAAACATGTGAACAAATAATTATAATAAAATATGATATAATCTAAACAAGAATTGAATAAATCACAATGAGGAGTATAGAGAAGAAAGCAAATTCTTCTGTATTTCAAGAAAGCTTCATAAACTATATGATATGAGACCTGGGTCTTGAATGGTGGGTAGGGAATTTTTAGGTAAAGTAGGTAATGTAATTCTATAAATCTATGGTTAGGCCCAGCAGAAGTTTGGAGAGGGACAGTGTATTTATTTAGTGATGTCCAGTTATATCTGATAAATCTGAAACTTCTCCCATCCATCCTGGTTATAGACTCTGTGGTCATATTTGTACCCTTCTCCATTTATCAAGCCCTTGTTTAAGCAAGAGCTGATATTCCCTTTAGCCTGCCTTGCACTCTTATTGGTTAAGTGATATTGAGAAAATCAGTAAACTCTCTAAACTTCAGTTTCTAACCTATGGAATAGAAGTTTTGATATATACAGGAGAAAGTTAATAGTAGAATCAATAGTAGGAAACTTTATAAAATACAAGACCATATACATGTAAGGCATAGTTATGTCAATATGTAGGTGAGAAAGGGCTTATTTAGGATAGGAGCACATGGCAGTAATTATAGGGAGCTCTTGAAATACTGCTTGTAGATTATCTTCTTTCAGTTGTAATGAGGAAGTAAGAAGATGACAAATTCAGTGTGATACAAGAGGTGACATTATGGAAGATGGCAAATAGAAAGAACCAGGAATATGTCTCTCCACCAAGATAACAATTATATTGGCACAGTGTTCTGGAGCAACTGTTTTGGAATTCTGGCATCTACTTGAATCCATGCAGTTCCCAAGGGGAAGATTGGCTGGCAAATTATAGTTAATATTGGTCAGTTTCAACCTTCAGTGTGATAGTGGCTACCTATCCCTCCCTAGGCCTGTGCCTGGCAACAGTGAAGATAATGACACATTATTCTGGTGTATCTTGCCAAAGCCAGGGAAGAATGAAGGACTTTGTCCTACAAATATTTGGGTTCTGTGTTCTGATTAAGGATTCCTGATTTGATTTGCTGAAATGCAGGTGCATAAACTGGCTGCTTGCCATAATTTCACCCCCAAATTGCTAAAGCGGCATCCAGGGGATTTAAAGAAACTGTACCTATTTTTTTTTTTTTTTTTGACTTTCAAAAACAAATGTATATGTGAGAGGTTTTAGAACTCCGCTACACATGGTCTGGAAAAACAGAAGCTCAGAAAAAGCCTGAGAAGGTACTAAGTTTTAACCTCAGGTTGATCTTTGGCATAGTAACACACTACAACAATAACAATAATATCAACAGTAACAGAAACAAACTCTGGGGAAGGGAAAGAACTTGATTCCAAGAATTAACATGTTATAAAATTCAAATGCCTTGTTCATAACCACAACAAAATCACAAGGTATACAAAGAAACAGTAAAGGATGGACCAAAGAACAAAGTAAATCAAAGGAAAATATAGGTGAGAAAGCCAAGAAACTGGAGTTACAGAACTCAAATTTAAAACAACTAACTTGCTTCTGCTTGCTCACAACAGACTCCTGGCCTGCAGGACTCTCACTCTCCTGCATTTGCCCACGTGGTCCATGGCCATGTGTATCCCACAAGCAATGGACTAATGGACTGCAACTAGCCTGATGTTACACCAGACTCAGCTCCACATTTGGACACTGGCTTTCTTCTAGCTCTGCTGAATTCCCAGATGCACATCTTCCAGGACTGGTTTAATGGAAGTGGGACTTTGCACACCCAGAGATATGTGTGACAAAATAGATGGACCTGGCAAACATTAGGCATTATTAAACAGGCCAGGCACAGAGGGTCACATATCGTATGAATCTACTTATGATATGTCTAAAATGGTAAATTCATAGTCAGAAAGTCAAAAGTAAAATAGAGGTTTCCAGGGTCTGGGAGGATGAGGAAAGTGAAATGACTTATTTTATGAGTATGGAATTTGTATTGTAGGTGATGAAAAGTTTAGAATATAGATAATAGTGATACACAAAATTGTAAAATACATTTAGTGCTACTGAATTATACACTTACAAATGGATAAAATTAGAAATATTATGTTATATATATTTTAACATAATTAAAATAATTATAATTTAAGGGGGGGGACAGTGATACAAAATAGATGGAACAAGCCCAAGAAAAGAAGGAAACTGGCACATTCAATACTTAAGACCCATTCATAATGCTAAATATTGACATAAATTATTTCATTTAAAAGGACCAAGAGAAGTAGCTATTATTATCATTGCACTGCTGAGGAAACCAAGATTCAGTGATATTCATAACCTAAGGTCATCTGAAATCACCAAACATTCCATGATATATAACTAGGATTAGTGTCCAAGTTAACTGACACAAAATTTAATGATATCAAACAACTTTACTACTGGGAGTAATTTTTTGTATTCTGTGATAATTTCTGTATTCTGAGGAAAATAGAATCTGAAGGCTTTATGTTCCAAGCATCCAAAACTGAAGGAAACGTACATACCATGTCCAAATTCAGGCAATCTAAGTGGAGAGAAAAAAATCACTCAAAGCATGCAAAAGATCCAAGCATCTATTACACCTGTACTGGCAACTACTGGTGACATTCAAATATCATTGCTTTAGTGTCATAACTATGCAAATTTTCCTAAGCATTTTATTTTATTTTATTTTTAAAATATATCTTTATTGGTTTCAGAGAGGTAAGGAGAGGGAGAGAGAGAGATAGAAACATCAATGATGAGAGAGTCATTGATTGAGCCCGCAACCCGGGCATGTGCCCTGACTAGGAATCGAACCCTGATCGCCTGGATCCTAGGTCGACGCTTAACTGCTGAGCCATGCCTGGCCGGGCTTTCCTAAGCATTTTAGTATAAATGCAGAAATATTTCAGTCACGCACACACATACACACACAGTTTTAGAGAAAAACATAATTATATATATACTTTTTATCTCACAACATTTGTCCCCAGCAAAAATAAGGACCAAAATCTTCCAGTAGTTTCAGAGAATTTTAAGCTGACCAAGTACACTGTGCTTGTACCTGGTACTTGCTTTGCAACTAAGCTTTAGTTTAAGCATCTTTCCTCATTAATGGGTTTTTCTGGATTAGCTCATTTGAAAGTGATAGTCCTATCTGCAGAATTTACATAATAGCACTGTTCTTCTCTTATGCCAATTGACATCTACTGTTTTGTAGCTAAATTCATTCTGAACAAAGCTGCTGATCTCCTTAACCAAGCTATAAGTTCTTAGAAGAAAGTATGTCTTTCTCATGATTATATGCTTCTTATGTTCTTTCATGAAGTTGAATAAAAGAGGCAGCATAGCAATCTCCTAGTAGGCATAAGTGTAGAACTGAATGTTTAGAAACAAGCAAATGTGGGTTTGGATTTGAGGTTCAAAGTTTACTAATATTGCAACATTTAGCCAATTGTTTAACCTCTTTTAGTTTTAGTTTCCCCAATAATAATATGTACCTGATAGAGTTATAAATATTTAAAATGGTAATACATGTAAAGTAGCACTTAATGACTGATAACATTTAAACATCAAAGAATGGGTGAGACTTCTGGCTAAAAATAGAGGAGTAGGGGTGTTTTTTACAACACTTTCTTCTTTTGAAATACATTGAATAAAATGAAAACATCCTGAAAAAAGTTCACCTTCACTTAAACAAGGAAACTGTTAAAGGTTCAAGCCATAAATTATGAAATAGCTAACAAATAACAGAACAACTATGTTGAAAAAGTAGCATGTTGAGCACTGACAGTTAATTATTCATTCACTTAAAATTATTTATTGAGTATTTATTTTACATCAGGTGCTATAATAGTGGCTAAGAATATAATGAGCAAAAAAACTGACCTTGTTTTTGCCACTAAGGACAAATTAAACTGATGAACAAAATAGATCCAGAGACATAGAATCATGAAACAGACTGACAAATCTCAGAGGGAAGGCAGGGTTGAGTGGGGAGAGATTAACCAAAGAATTTATATGCATATATGCATAACCCATAGACACAGACAATAGTGTGGTGAAGGCTTGGGATGGGGGAGGCAGGTGTGGAGTTGAAGGGGTCAATGGGAGGAAAAGGGGGACATCTGTAATACTTTCAACAATAAAGACAAATTTTCAAAAATAAAAATAAAGAAATCTTGGACATCAAAGAGGAAACATGAGTGTTTTGAAACTTATAAATCATCCTTATATATACACACACACATATATATATATTTTTTTCTATTGAAGTGATTGAATTTGGAAGTATGTATAGGTTACAGGAGATACATAACACTTGCACACAAACTGCATCGACAAAGGAAAAAAGAAGCATGAGAAAATAAGAAGCATAAGAACATGCACTGTACATGAACTTGCCCAAGACAATGCAAGAATTTTGACAATCCTTCACAGTCTCAGAGAAATTATACATATCAAGTCTCCCTCAAAATTAGCTCCCAAAAGGGACTTATAAATATAAAATAATAAAATCAAACTGGAAGAGTTCAAGAAATAAAAGAGAAAAAAAAGATTAAAGCCACACAATATATAATTGAAAACACAAGAATAAAGTATATTAGTTCAAAATAATTTTAGCAATTGGAAAGAAATGAACATATACAAATTATCATAGAGCTAATAAATAAAGAGTACCTAAAAAAGAGATCCAGTATATGCATAATTGAGAGAGATCATTTTGTTTACTGGTACATGCTGTGAGCCTATGGCTGAAGTATTATTATTCATATGGCTAAATCAAGTCTCAGTTAAACCACTTATCTAAGGTTGTACCACTAATACTCATCTGATCCAAGGGTTAACCACATGGATCTTCAGTTTCAAAGTTTATGATCTTTTCTTTGGACCACACAGCTTTCTGTATTTGGAGGGGTCTCCCAAGCCTTAATGGCTCAGTGGCTCAGGTGATTTTTATATGCCTAGAGAAAGGATAAAAATAATGACAGAAAAGTGAGAATAACAGATGACAGCTTTTGCTATCTGAAAGGTTAAGGGTCAGTGGTGCTTAGGCAGGCTAAATAGCCATATCAGATGGTGAATAAAGAAAAAATGAATTGATTTAAGGAAAGGGGATGGGGGATTGGGATATCCAAAGGGAAGGGCTGCACAGAACTGAGTCAAAGGGTATTGGGTCCATGATAGCAGCAAAAATATACTTAGGATGGTGAAACAAGGGAGTTGCATAGAAGAGGCAACAGGAGAGCCTAGGCTGGACTACTTTGGATCACTGAGAAGTCAGAGAGAGAGAAGGAGGCCCTGAAGACAGGCTCAGGGAGTAAACCCAGGACAAGCTGCCACTCCTCATTGCTCCCCTGGTTGTAAGTTTTGTGGGGTCCCCTAAGAGGGAAGAAGGGGGAAGGAGATGGACCAGGTGTTCTCCCCTGATGGGGAGTGTGCACTGGGTCCTTTGTCCTGGGCATATTTATCTCTTTCTTTCAGGTGGAAATCTTAGGGGAGGTCTCAGGGGAGTGTCTCAATAGAATAGTCATGAGCTTTCCAGGTGTGCTCTGTCAGGGTCATGGTCTCCACTGCTGATCAGTGCCAGGGCAAGGGGTCATTAGTCAATGTAGCTGGTCCTGAGGTAGCCACAGTGCCACTTGTCTGGTTTTGCCTCTTTTTTGGGCCTGGAGCTGAAATACAATTGAGGCTTAGATGTTATCTTTAGGGAGGAACAGTCAAGGGGTCTAAACCATATGACCACTGATATGCTAGGGAAGGATAGATTACCCTGGGGACAAGTTCTTATTTTCCCTGTTTCACTCCTTGTTAGGCATCCTGGGCTTTCTGCCCTGGTGGGTTTTTGTGCCTGGTCCATAGTCCCTATTCTGCTCATGTCTATCTAACACTACCAGTCTATTTTTAGCATTTTTCCCTGGGTGAAAATAGAACCAAATAAACTGATAGTGCTCTCCACTCTAAGTCTCAAACTAGTATCTTAAGGACCTAGCAATGTGGTCTGGCAATGAGGTCCCCATAGCTCTTCCCAAGAATATTTGAAGTGGTTGGATTTTGTGAATTTTGTGGATTTAGTTGAATTTTTCATCTTTGCGAGTTTATAATGTATAAAACTCTTAAGACTAATTTATGCTTTCTATATGTTTTTAGAAATAGTTTATTAACTCATGCTAAAATTATACAAACTGTGTTTGTTTTTTTTGCCTTTTACTGAAACTTACTCAAAAAAACTTTCTTTTTTAATAAAAAAATCTTTTTGAATTACAATTTACATTCAATATTGCTTCGTATTAGTTTCAGGTGCACAGCCTATTGGTTATATGTTGAACCTAAGTAACAATAAAATGAACAAACAAAACAGAAACAAACTCATAAATACGGACTGATGGTTTCCAGAGAGGAGGAGGAGAGGGAAACTAAGTGAGAAAGGTAAAGGTGTTAAGTATAGATTGGTTGTTACAAAATAGTCACGGGAATGTAAAGTACAGCATAGGAAATATAGTCAATAATACTGTAATAACTATGTAGGTGCCAATTGGGTCCTGGAAATATCAGGGAGAACACTGTAAAGTGTATGCTTGTCTGAACCTTTGTATGCCAAAGAAATGTTGAGCACTCCTAGCAATGCTACTGTTTGGAAATTCAAATTCTTAGTTTCCAATAACCATAGCACTGCTCTTTTGTGACCCCATCACCTGCCTGCTTCTATTGATGTTTCCATTTACCCTTTCAGTCACAAGGGAAATTAACAATAGATAAAGTGTGGTGCATTAGATCATTTGCACTTAAATGCCTCTCTCCTCCATATGTAATCAGGAGAACTGAAAATAGGTGAAAGGCAAGGAAGAGTGGGCACTGTGAAAGCATTTTGTTTTGAAACAAATATGCTAACATGTGTTTATTCATGGGACTTTACAAGACATATTCTTTCCAAATTGGATCCTTTATTTTACCCAAAAGATAAAAGAATTAAGAATTGCTATTCTTAAACTTTTGGACACTCTGAAGTCACTACCTGACCTGGCAAGGTAAGCTAAATTCTGAAGAAGTGTTTAGGATAAAGGGTTAAAAAACACAAACAACCACTGGCATCAAGATAAGAAATTTTTAAATTCTATACAACTCGTTCTCCTCAATATCTAACATCATACAATGTTTTATGGGTTATTAAATGCTTCACAAAATAACTTTATATGCATTGCTTTGTTTAATCCTAACTAAAATACTAACGAGTATGGATTTATATTAATACATAGAGAGTAAAAATGTTAAGTTTAATAGTTGCTACAAATCTTTCCTCCTCTGATAGAACTGTGTTTACTTAAGAAAATACCTTGATAGGCAGAATTAGTGGTAGAAAATGAAGACCTAGAAGGAAAAAGAGAAGTGAGCAATTATTTTTCTTAAAAATCTTCAGTATGTGGTAGGTAGTTAGACATGAGCAGAGCAAGGACAGTAGGCCAGGTACAGAAGGTCACCAGGGCAGAAAGTCCTGGGTGCCTAGCAACAGGCAAAACTAGGAAAACAAGGACCTTGCCCCGGGGTAACAATTCCTTCCCTAGCATATCATTGTTCATGCAATTTGAATCCTCTGGCCTTTCATATTGCTGGTCATATGGCTCAGACCCTCCCCTGACCTTTCTTCCCTTGGCATGTTGATAGTCATGCAGTTTAGATGCCCTTAGAGGGGGAACACACAAGAAGGCAAGAGAATAGCCCTTAAGCATTAAGCCCCCAGGACAATGAGGTTCTGAACCACATCAAATACATCTAGACCTCAGTTGTGTTTCAGCTCTAGGACAAGAAAAGCACCAAAACCAGACAAACAATAGTATGCCTGACATCAGGACCAGCTGCATTGACTAATGACACCCTGCCCTGGAACCAACCAACAAGTAGAGATCACACCTGGAAGTGTGATGAATATTCTACTGGGGTTCTCCCCTGAGACTTCCAATTAAATACCCTCAAGAGAGAGCACCCAGTGGGACTCTCCCTCTCAGGAACATTCTTGCACGTTTCCTGTCCCCCCCTTTTCTCCTCATGCACTTTACCTTTACGCTTCTCTCTCCTAAGCTCCAAGGGCCCCTTCTTTTGCCTCTGCAACTTGCTTCCTGAGCCCATTTCTTCTAATGCTCACTTCTCCTACCTTTGTGAATTTCTAAATAAACTTTCTCTTATAGTTTGAGCCTTGGCTGTGAATTCTTTCTTAGTTAAAAACAAGTACCAAGGTGGTTGAACTGAGGTTTAGTCTGACTCCACTGGTCTAAAACCTGGTGTCAATAAGTATTTGGGGGAGGCAGGGTACAAGAGAGAGAAAGAATCAGTGAAGGAAAAGTTGAGAATAGGTGACAGGTTGAGTCAAAGAGAAAGTAAAATATTCAGTGAGAAATTGCTGTGACTAGAATGACCAAAGATTTTGTGAGAAAGGAAATACCTTCAATTCAATTTTAAGTTGCTTGTTACATTTCAAAACATATGCTCTTCTCATATACAGATTGTGTAAAGTAATTTTAAGAAGCAAAGGAATTAAGATACAACCTAGCATGGACACAGATTGCACACAAAAGGGACAACACAGAAAAGTGACATGATCAGGAAATGGAACAAATTCAGTAGAAGCAGGAATTTAGAGGCAGGAATTACTAACAGAAATATAAGAAACATGAGAATATTTTGATCTATGTGAAAATACTAATGAGACCCCTGTATAAAGCTTTGAGTAATGTCATCCAAGATTAATGAAAACATTGACCACACTGTTACAATTATATATGCAAAAACTTAAAAAGAGTGAATTGAATAAATGTGTCTAAATTTATGTAAGTAGTAAGAGTTGGAATTCACATTTAAACTCAGGTCTGTCTGATGTTATATCTCAATCTTGTGGCATGCACCAGAATCTTCTAAAAAGGGGCAATTAGGTATACCATTGTAAAAAAAAACAACAACAACCAGTGAGCCAACAATAAAAATAAATTTTAAAAAATCACATGCAAAAATAAATTACTAACAAAATATTAGCAAATTAATTTCAAGAATCCCTTAAAAGGTTCATGTAACATGATGAACTCAAATTTATTACAGGAATTCAAAGGTGGTTGAACATTGGCAAATCAATCAATGTGAAACCCCATATTAACAAAATAAAGCATACCCTCTTCACCAATCACTTTGAGATTCCTCTGTCTGTTCCAAGCTTCCCTGAATCTGGATCAAATTTGTTCATCAGTTTATTATGTTCATTAGATTCCACATATAAGTGAAATCATATGATACTTGTCTTTCTTTGAGTGGCTTATTTTGCTTAGCATAATACTCTCCAGGTCCCTTCATGATGTCTCAAAGGGTAAGATACATATTTTTACACTGTATAGTACTCCATTGTATAAATGTACCACAGCTTTTTTTATCCACTCATCGACTGATGGGCACTTAAGCTGTTTCCAAATCTTATTTATTATAAATAGTTCTGCTATGAACATAAAGGGTGCATATATATTTTCTGATTGATATTTTGGGATTATTAGGATATTTTCCTAGAAGTGGGGTTACTGGGTCAAATTGCAGTTCCATTTTTAAATTTTTGAGGAAAAATTATACTGTTTTTCATAGTGGCTGTACCTACCAGCAGCGAACTAGTGTTTCCTTTTCTCCACATCCTTGTCAGCACTTGTCATTTGTTGATTTATTGATGGTACTCATTCTGGCAGATGTGAGGTGATACCTCATTGTGGTTCTAATTTGCATCTCTCTGATGAATAGTGACTCTGAGCATTTATTTCATGTGTCTCTTGCCCATCTGTATGTCTTCTTTGGAGAAGAGTCTGTTTAGGTCCTTTGCCCGTTTTTTTAAATGGATCATTTGTCTCCCTTTTGTTAAGTTGTATGAGTTCTTTATATATTTTAGAAACTAAACCCTTATAAGATGCATCAATGGCCAATATGTTCTCCCATAATATGGGACTCCTTTTCATTTTGTTGATAGTTTCTTTTGATGTGCAGATTTTTATTTTGATAATATCTCATTTGTTTATTTTCTCCTTTGATTGTCTTGCCCTAGGAGATGAATTTGCAAACATATTGCTAAGATAGATGTCTGATATTTGGCTGCCTATTGTTTCATCCAGGACTTTTATGGTTTCATGGCTTACATTTTAAGTCTTTAATCCATTTTTAGTTTATTCTTGTGTAAAGTGTTACTTGGTGCTCTAGTTTCATTTTTTTTTCCATGCACCTGTCCAATTTCCCCAACACCATTTATTGAAGAGACTGTCTTTATTGTATGCTCTTGCTTACTTTGTCAAATGTTAATTGAGCATAATGGCATGGGTGCATTTCTGGGTTCTTCTGTTCCATTGATCTATATGCCTGTTTATGTGCCAGTACCAGGCTGTTTTAATCACAGTGGCTTTGTAGTATAACTTGATATCAGGAATTATGCTCCCACCAACTTTGTTATTCCTTCTCAAGATTGTTACAGCTATTCTGGGTCTTTTTATATTCCATATAAAATTTGGGGGTATTTGGTCTAGATATGTAAAATATGCCGTTGGTATTTTAGTAAGGATTGCATTATATGTGCAGATTGATTTGGGTAGTGTGGACATTTTAATGATGTTAATTCTACCAATCCATAAACACTGTATAGTATTACATTTGTTTATATCTTACTCTATTTCTTTTTTCAAGGTCCTGTAGTTTTCTGAATACAGGTCTTCCAACCCCTTGGTTAAGTTTATTCTTAAGTATCTTAATTTTTTGTTACAAAGTCAAATAGTATTTTAAAAATATTTTCTCCTTCTGAGAATTTATTGTTGTATAAAAATGCCATCAGTTTCTGGGTGTTATTTTGCATCCTCTTACATTGCTGAATTCATTTATTAAATCAAGTATTTTTTTTTTTTTTAGTGGAGTGTTTAGGATTTTTTAAGTACAATATCATGTCATCTGTGAATAATGACCGTCTTCCTTCTTCCTTTCCAACTTGGATTCTTTTTTGTTTTCTTCTTGTCTAATCTTTGTAGCTAAGACTTCCATAACAAATGGCAACAAATAAGAATCTAACAATAACAATCTTAAATGTAAATGGAAGAAATGTTCCAATCAAAAGACATAAGGTAAGTGAATGAATAAGAAAATATGACCCATATATATGCTATCTACAAGAGACCTACCTCAGACAAAAGATACACACAGGCTGAAAGTGAAGGGTTGGGGGGAAAATTCCATGCAAATGAAAATGAAAAAAAAGCAGGGGTAACAATAATTATATCTGACAAAATAGGCATCAAAGTGAAGACCATAAGAGACAAAGAAGGTCACTACATAATACTAAAAACATGGGTTCAAAAGAGGATATAACCCTGGTAAACATATATGCTCCCAATATAGGAGCACCTAAATGTATAAAAAAACTCTAGCAGAATTTTGAAGGATCAACAGCAATAAAGTGATAATAGAGGATTTCACCACTCCACTGACTTCATTGGGTAGAACTCTCAGACAAAAAACTCAAAATAGAAACAATGACCTAAATGACACACTAGATCAAATAGATTTAATTAATATTATCAGAATATTTCACCCAAATGCTGCATAATATACATTCTTCTCAAGTCACATCGGACAAAGAGAGACGACATGTTAAGACACAAAGTAAGGCTCTACAAACACAAGACAATTGAAATGGTATCAAGCAATGGAAAAAAGGCATGAAACTAAAAATCAACTACAATAAGACACTAAAAAAACATTCAGACATATAGAGGTCAAATAGCATGTTATTAAACAATGAATGGGTCACCAAGAGTATCAAAAAGAAATCTAAAACTTCCTGGAAACAAATGAAAATAAAAACACAACAACCCAAAATCTATGGAACACAGCAAAAGCAGTCCTGAGAAAGAAGTTGATAGCACTACAGGATTACGTAAAGAAACAAGAAAAAAATTTTAATAAGCTATCTAACACTACAACTAAAAGAATTAGAAATAAAACAACAAGAAAATACCAGACTAAGTAGAAAGAAATAATAAAAATCAGAGCAGAAATAAATGACATAGATAAAAAAAAAAAAACCCACAAAACAATAAAAAAGATCAATTATATGAAGAGCTGGTTATTTGAAAAGTTAAATAAAATTGATGAACTGTTAGCCAGACTCATCAAGAAACAAAGAGAAAGGACCCAGTGATCCCACTTCTAGGAATATATCCTAAGAATCCTGAAACACTAATCAGAAAGAATATATGCAACCCTATGTTCATAGCAGCGCAGTTTACAATAGCTAAGATCTGGAAACAACCCAAGTGCCATCAGTAGATGAGTGGATAAAAAAGTTGTGGGACATACACACCATGGAAAACGGATCTTGTACCCTTTGGGACAGTATGGATGGACCTAAAGAATACTATGCTAAGTGAAATAAGCCAGGCAGAGAGAGACAAACATCACATGATCTCGTTTATATGTGGAATCTAAAGAACTTAATAAACTGATGAACAGAATAGATTCAATGACATGGAAGCATAGATCAGACTGGCGAATGTCAGAGGAATGGAGGAGGGCGGGTGGGTGGAGGGGGAGAGAGTAACCAAAGAATTTATATGCATATATGCACAACCCAAGGACACGGACAGTGGTGGGGAGAGGGACTGGGGAGGGGAACGGGATGGGGTGGAATGGGTCATTGGGGAGAAAAAGGGACATCTGTAATATTTTAAACAAAATAAAATTTTAAAATAATAAAAATAAATTGAATAATATGCAAAAAAAAAAAAAAAAGAGAGAGAGAGAGAGAGAGAAAGGACCCAAATAACCAAAATCAGGAAAGAAAGAGGTCAAATAACTGACAGCCCAGAAATACAAAGGACTGTAGGGAAATATTACAAATAACTGTATGCAAACAAAATGGACAACCTGGGTGAAATGGACACATTCCTAGAAACATGCAGTCTTCCAAAGAGAATCAAGAAGAATCAGAAACTCTGAAGAGACCACTAACAATTAATGGAATTGTAGCAATAATAAAACAAACAGACAAACAAACAAAAAAACCCACCTCCTTGTAAACCAAATCCCTGGACAGGATAGCTTCACAAGCAACTTTTAACAAACAGTTAAAGAAGAACAAACACCTATCTTACTCAAACTATTCCAAAAAAGATAATGCAGAGGAAAGACTTCTGAGCTCTTTTTACAAGGCCAGTATTATAGTAATTCAAAAACCAGATAAAGACACTAGAAATAAAGAGAATTACAGGCCAATATCCCTGATGAATATATATGCTAAAATCCTTAAAAATATATATTAACAAGTGGGACTGAAAAATATATTAAAAAGATCATAGTCTGGTCAGTGCTGCTCAGTGGCTGAGTATCAACCTATGATCCAGGAAGTCATAGTTCAATTCTTGGTCAAGGCACATGCCCAGGTTGCGAGTTCGATCCCCAGTTGCAGGAGGCAGCCAATCAATGACTCTCTCATCACTGATGTTTCTATCTCTCTTTCCCTCTCCCTTCTTTTCTCTGAAATCAGTAAAGACATTTAAAAAAAAAAAATTAAGAAACATCATGTAACACGACCAAGTGGGGTTTATTCCAGGGATACAAGGCTGGTACAATATTCACAAATCAAAAAATGTGACACACTACATAAAGAAATTGAAGGATTAAAAACCACATAATCATATCAATAGAAACAGAAAAAGCATTCCACAAAACCATTTTAATAAAAACTCTCAGATAAGTGGGAATAAAGGATCAACCTCAACATAACAAAGGATTATATATGACAAACCTACAGCTAACATAATACTCAATGAGCAAAAACTAAAAACATTTTCCTTAATAACAGAAACAGGACAGTGATGTGTGCTTTCACTGCTGTTATTCAACATAGTACTGCAAGTCCTAGCCACAGTGATCAGACAAGAATAAAGCATAAAAGGCATCCAAATTGGAAAGGAGGAAGTAAAACTGTCTTTCTTTGCAGATGACATGATAATGTACAGAGAAAACCCTAAAAAATCCACCAAAAAGCTACTGGATTTAATAAATGAATTTGACAAAGTAGCAGGATACAATATTAAAAACTAGGAATTGATGTTATTTTTATAGACCAATAATGAACTCTCAGAAAAAGAAACTAAAAAAAAAAATTAAAAATCTCATTTACCATTGCAACAAAACAAAAAATAAGATACCTACAAATAAACTTAACCAAGGAGGTAAAATACCTATACTTGGAAAAATATGGGACAATGAAAAAAGAAATAGAGGAAGATACAAACAAATGGAAGCATATATTGTGTTTATGTATTGAAAAAGTTAATATTATTAAAATACACAGACTACCCAAAGCAATCTATAGATCCAATGCAATCCCTATTAAAATACCAACAACCTATTTCACAGATCTATAACAAATATTCCAAAAATGTATATGTAACCAAAATAGATCCCAAATAGCTGCAGCATGTTTGTGAAAGAATAAAGTTGGAAGGGTCACGTTACAAGATATCAAACTATACTACAAAGCCATTGTAATCAAAACACCCTGGTTCTGGCACAAGAATAGGCATATAGCTCAGTGGAATAGAAGAGAGACCCCAGAAATTGACCCAAGCCATTACACTCAATTAATATTTGACAAAGGAGGCAAGAACATACAATGGAGTAAAGACAGTCCCTTCAATATATTGTGCTGGGAAAATTGGAAAGATACATACAAAAAAATGAAACAAGGCAAACAACTTACACCATACACAAGAATAAGACTCAAAATGAACTAAATATTTAAATGTAAGTTACAAAATCGTACAAATCCTAGAAGAAAACATAAGAAGTGAAACCTCAGATTTCTCCCAAAGAGAATTTTTGTCAATACATCTCCTAGGGCAAGAGAAACAAAGGAAAACAATAAGGAAATGGTACATCAAACTAAAAATGTTTTGTATTGTTTCTTCCTTTTGTTAATTTGCATGAGTTCTTTGTACACTTTGGAAATTAGCCCTTTATCAGATGTATCATTGGCAAATATGTTATCTCAGGCCATGGGATTCTTTTGTATTTTGAGGATTTTTTTTTACTGTAAAGAAGCTTTGTAGTTTGATGTAGTCATATTTTTTTTCTTTGTTTCTTTTCCCTTAGGAGATGTATCAGTGAAAATTCCACTATATCAGATGTCTGTGACTTTACTGCCTATGTTTTCTTCCAGGATTTTTACGGTTTTATGACTAAGATTTAAGTGTTTTATCCATTTTGGATTTATTCTCGTGTATGGAGTAAGTTGGTGATCTAGTTTCATTTTTTTTTTTTTTGCATATACCTGTCTAATTTTCCCAGCACCATTTATTGAAGAGACTGTCTTGACTCCATTGTATGTTCTTGCCTCCTTTGTCAAATATTAGCTGACCATAATTGTGTGGGCTGATTTCTGGGGTCTCTGTTCTGTTCCATTGATCTATATGTCTGTTTTACTAATACCAGGCTCTTTTGATTACAATGGCTTTGTAGTATAGTTTGATATCAGGTAAAGTGATCCTACCAATTCTGTTCTTCTTTCTGAATATTGCTATGGTTATTTGGGGTCTTTTTGGTTCCATATAAATTTTTGGAATATTATTTCTAGATCCGTGAAATAAGCTGTTGGTATTTTAATAAAAATTTCATTTTATCTATATATTGCTTTGGGTAGAATGGACATTTTGGTGATATTAATTCTTCCAATCTATGAACACGATATATCCTTCCACTTGTTTATATATTCCTCTATTTCTATTTTCAGTATCGTGTAGTGTTCTGAGTACATATATTTTACCTCTTTGGTTGAGTTTATTCCTAAGTATCTTATTTTTTTTAGTTGCAATGGTAAA
The DNA here is from genome assembly GCF_054644295.1 of Miniopterus natalensis. Classification (NCBI taxonomy): domain Eukaryota; kingdom Metazoa; phylum Chordata; class Mammalia; order Chiroptera; family Miniopteridae; genus Miniopterus; species Miniopterus natalensis. The sequence goes on along the minus strand of NC_142103.1, from coordinate 46,162,705 downwards.
TGATATTGTTTTATTAGTTTCTCTTTCCGAGAATTTATTAGTGGTATATAAAAATGGAAGACAAAAAATCCAATTAAAAAATGGGCAAAGGACCTGAATAGATGCTTCTCCAATGAAGAAATACAGATGGGCAAGAGACATAAAAAAATGCTCAATGTTGCTAATCATCAGAGAGATGCAAATTAAAACCACAATGCGGTATCACTTCACACCTGTCAAAATGGCTACCATCAACATATCAACAAATGATATGTGCTGGCGAGGATGTGGAGAAAGGGGAACCCTAGTACACTGCTGGTGGGAATGCAGACTGGTGCAACCACTATGGAAAGCAGTATGGATGTTCTTCAAAAAATTAAAAATGGAATTGCCTTTTGACCCAGTGATCCCACTTCCTGGAATATATCCTAAGAATCTTGAAACACTAATTAGAAATAATATATGAATCCCTATGTTCACAGTAGCACAATTGACAATAGCTAAGATCCAGAAACAACCCAAGTGCCCAACAGTAAATGAAGGGATATAAAAGCTGTGGTACATTTACACCATCAAAAACTGCAGCTGTGAAGAAGAAGACTCTAGTACCCTTTGGGATAGTATGGATGGACCTGGAGAATATTATGCTAGGCAATATAAGCAAGGCAGAGAAAGAAAAATATCACATGACCTCACATATATGTGGAATCTAAAGAACACAATAAAGTGATGAACAAAATAGATTCAGTGATATAGAAGCCTGGAACAGACTGGCTAACCTCAGAGGGAAAGTTGGGGTGGCTGGGTGGGTGGGGAGGGAGAATTTATATACACATATATATATAACCCATGCACACAGAAAATAGTGTAGTAAAAGCCTGGGGTGAGGAGTGAGGGAGGGGGATGATTAATGAGGAAATAGGAAACATATGTAATACTCTCAACAATTAAGATAAATCTAAAAAATAAAAATAAAAAGCTTCTGCACAGGAATAGAAACCATCACTAAAATGAAAAGGGAACCCACAGTATAGGAAGACATATTCAGCAATGATACATCTGTTAAAGGGTTGATTTCCAAAATATATAAGGAACGCATACAACTCAACAAAGGGGGAAAAAAAATAATGCAATTAAAACATGAGAAAAGGACCTGAATAGACACTTCTCCAAAGAGTTCATACATATGGCCATGAGATATGTGAAAAAATGCTCAAAGTCACTAATCATCAGAGAGATGCAAATTAAGACGACAGTGAGATATCACTTCACACCTGCCAGAATGGCTACTATCAAGAAATCAACAAATGAGAAGTCCTTGCTAGGACGTGGAGAAAAGGGAACACTAGTACACTGCTGGTGGATGCAGCCACTATGGAAAACAGTGTGGAGTTTCCTCAAAAATTCAAAATTGAACTGTTATTTGACCCAGCAATCCCACTTCTGGATATATATCCTAAGAATCCCAAAACAATAATCAAAAAGAATATTTGCACCTGTATGTTCACAGCAACTTTATTTACCATAGCTAAGATCTGGAAACAGCCTAAGGGCCCATCATTATATGAGTGGATAAAAAATTTGTGGTACATTTATACAATGAAATACTATGCAGCTGTAAAGAAGGCTCTCTTACCCTTTGCAACAGCCTGGATGGACCTGGAGACCATTTTGCTAAGTATAATGGTCTCACTTATATATGGAATCTAACGAACAATATAAATTGATGATAAAACCGTTCCAAAGTCATGGATTCAGGGAACAGACTGACAGATCTCAGAGGAGAGGGGCATTGGGGGGGGGGGGGGGAGAGGGCTAGAAAGAAATTAAACAAAGAACTTACATATATATTTGCATAGTCCAAAAATACAGATAATATTGTGTTGAAGACCTGGGTTGGGGCCATGGCTGGGTGAAGGAGAAAAGTGGGCAGAAAATAGGGGACATCTGTAATAATGACAACAATAAAAAGTAAACTTAAAAAATTAACTCAAAATGAATGAAATACTTGAATGTACCTACTGAAAGCATAAACCACCTAGAAGATCGCATTAGTAGTACGTTCCTTGACATGGATCTTGGCAATGATTTTTTTACACCAAAATCAAAGGCAACTAAAACAAAAATAAATGAGTGGATCTACATAAAAATCAAAAGCTTCTGCCCAACAAACACAACTATCAATAAAATAAAAAGTCAACCTACCAAATGGCAAAAAACTATTTCAAATCATGTACAAAATATATAAAGAACTCTTACAACTCAATAAGAAAAAGAAACAAATAATCTGGTTAAAAAACAGGCAGAGGATCTGGATCTAAATATACATTTTTTCAAAAAGGCATACAGATGGTCAACAGGTATATGAAAAGGTGCTAATTTTCTGACTTTTTATAATAGCTAGGATAATGCAAATAAAAACCACAATTAGATATCATTCCAAGCCTATTAGAACAGCTATTATAAAAAATACAATCAATATCAAGTTTTGGTATGGATGCGAAATAAGAGAAACTCTTGTGTACTGGTGGAGGGCACATAAATTGGTGCAGCTATGATGGAAAACTGTGTAGATGTACCTTGAAAATTTAAAAATAGATCTACCATATGTTCCGTTATTTCCACTTCTGAGTTCTATTAATCTGCATGTTTATTCTAGCATTACTTACAATAGACAAAACACGAAAAATGTCAAGGGGTCCATCAAAGAATGATTGGATACTGAAAATGCATAAAGAATGAATGGATAAAGAAAATGAAATGTGAAGGTTAGTTTTGTGTCGAATATGAAACAGAAGGAAACCTTGCCATTTTAGACAATATGGATGGGCCTTGAGTGCATTATGCCAAGTGAAATAAGTCAGACAGAGGAAGACAAGTAATGTATGACCTCCCTTATATGTGGAATAAAAACAAACAAACGGACCAAAAAAACTGAACTCAGATATAGAGAACAAATTGGTGGTTGATCTGTACGGTGGTTACAAGAAAGAAAGTGGGGTGAGAGAGGTTAAAAGGGCAAAGAGGGTGAAATGTATGGCGACAGAATGAGACTAGACTTTGGGTAGTGTGCACACAGTGCAATCTACAGATGATGTATTATAAAATTATACACTTGAAATGTATACAATGTTATTAAGCAATGTCACCCCAATAAATTTAATTTAAAAATGTTGCTAGTCAGAGGCACGGAGTGTTAGGTGGGCAAAATGGGTGAAAGTGATCAAAAGGTATAAACTTCAAGTTATAAAATATGTAAGTCATGCAGAAATTATGTGCAGCACATAAATATAGTCAGACACTGTATTGTATATTAGAAAATTATTATGAGAGTACATTTTAAAATTCTAATCATAAGAGTAATAAATTGTAACTATTATAGTGACAGGTGTTCACTGGACATTTGTGGTGATCATTGTAAAATATATACAAAAATTAAGTCAGTAGATTGAGCACCTGAAATAAATATATTGTATGTTAATTTTATCTTTATTTTAAATGTTAAAAGATATATTGTTTACTTTTTCTAAAAGATCAAATATATAAAAATATTAAAATGTTTAGACTTTTTTGTTTTATGATTTGAATGACCAAATAATATAAAAGCTGAATTTCTTACAGATTTTTCACATATGTAAATATATTTCAAAAAGAAACAATAGCAGGAAATACAACTAATGGAAAAAAAGATTTAATTTACCACTTCTCCAGGAGATTGACTATTATATGAATGTGTGAAAGCAATGATTTTAAAAATTTCCTCTTCAAAATAAGTATCTGATTTTTACTTGGTGGTCAGTCAAATTCTTTCCCTTTTAGTTTTTTCTCCCTGGACAAATTCTGGATTCCTCCATCTCTTTAGTTTCTTATTTGTAAATAATATTTTTGTTTGACTTTGGAACAACATATTAATTACCTACTCTCAATTTTTGCTGTAGTTCTTGTAAGTGCTGATTGTCTCCTATAAACAAAGATTAAATATTCTGCAGAAAAATATAATTTCTTAGGGGAAGTATATTAATATTTAGTATACCACTTTAGAAACAACAAAATAAAAAGAAGAATCCCTTTGTTAAATATCACTCAGAAAAGTTGTGACTGGTAGAGAATCATCATCATTCACTCCTACACTTATTCTTAGAAAACTCTTTTTCCAAAATGCATTGACAGAATGATAAGTTAAATAATTATCTAACAACTAAAATTACTTTGAAATTCCATGGTTCTACAAAAAAGTATTTTATGTCTTAGTCAATCCTTATGATCAAATGATACTTGAAAGAATCACACTTTGTTGTTAGAACAAATCTCAAAATAATTAACTTTCAACATTTTCTCATATTAATAATAAGCATGTAAGTACTAATTTAAGTGAAGAAGATGGAGAAGAGGAAGAAGAATCATGACAGTGGCCCTGGCCAGTGTTGTTCAGTGGTTAGAGTGTCGGCATGCCCACAGAAGGGTCATCGTTCGATTCCAGGTGAAGGGCACATACCTGGAGGCTACTTATTGATATGCGTCTCTCATATCAATGTCTTTCTCTCTCTCTCTATCTCTCTCTCTCTATCTCTATCTCTGTTTCTCTCTCTCTCCCTGCTCCGACCCTCCCTCCCTCCCACACTCTCTAAAATCAATGATAAAAATATCCTCAGGTAAGGATTAACCAAAAAAAATGAATGAACTATTTATTTTATGTCCAAATTGGAGTGATAATGGTATTTTTAAAAATGCTGCCCAAATGTTCAACTCAAATACTTTTGAGAAATTAATGTTGATGACACAAAATATATAAATTCTTAGAAATTGTTAATTGTACTCTAATTTTATTGCCTGTCTACACAAAAAGTTAGAACCTGGTATATTGAAATATTTGTCATATCCTTGTGGGGCTGTGGGGCAAGCATGCTTTATCATTGTAAAATTCAGGATGACAGAACTCTATTTTATAAGGTCAATAACAGCTGGGTGTGGTTGAAATATAGTACAAATGAACAAGATTTAAGATCTATGACTTGGTCACTGCCCTATGCTATTAGTGTAGCTGTATCTACAGTAATAAAAAATATAATATTAAAGATTTTTTCAACCAAGCTACAAATTCAAGACTTTGAAGAAATATCAAGTTGTTGGTGACTGGGATGTGATGGTTACTTTTGTGTCAACTAAGCTAGGCTATAGTACCCAGTTATTTAACCAAACACTAACCCACATGTTGCTATGAAGGTATTTTGTAGTTGTGTGCTAAAATTTATAATTAGTAAATTATAAGTAAAGGAGATTACCCTGGATAATGTGGATAGGCCACATCCACTCAATTGAAAGTTCTTAAAACAAAAACAGGCTTCCCGTAGAAGAAAAAGTCTGCCTCAAGTTTGAAGCACCAACTCCTGTCTGAGTTTCTAGTCAGCCAGCCCTACAAATTTCAGACTTGCCAGTTTTTAAAATCATGTGAACTAGTATCATGTACTTGATACAACAATTTACTTCTTCCTCACATCAGATGGGGATGCTCTCTTGTTCAGCTCTTCCAGCTTTGCCTCAGAGACCTTCTTCCATCTCATGGCTCTCTCCATTTTGAATACTGCCTGGGAGATTTCATAGGTCAGAATTCAGTCACATTGTCTCAGTGTAAGTGTAAGGGAAACTAGGGGATCTAGTTCTCCTGGGCCAAAATAGAGGACACAAGATTTTTGTACATTTAGCCAGTTTCTCTAGAAAAATTGATCAGTTTGCAGAAAGAGAAAAGTTGGAGGGGCATAGGTACATGATGACTATATGCAAAACAGAAGCTTTTCATGCTCAAACTCCCTGAGAGACTCCCTTTGAAGTCAGAAAGTACAGCAAGGAGTATTGTGTTTGTTTTTGAGTCCATCAGATTCTAGACAGTCTGTCATCACTTTCCTCACAGAGGTTGGCATTCCTCTCTAAAGCACTTCACTTACTTTTCCAATGCATGTTTCTGAAAGAAAAAAAAAGTAAAAAAGCAAAGCAAGGCAAATGAATCTAGAAATAAATCAGATTACATACATATATTAGAGATGGTGTATAGTTTTTGTGGGCTATATCTAAAATTATGCTTCAGCGTAAGTCCAATGAAGTATTTTAATTTTAAAGATTTTACTATATTTGAAATTGATTTATTTCCTTCAGAAAAAAGAAAAAGTTTGAAGGATCAAGAGCCTTTCAATATTTTACAAAAAATAATAAAATAGATTAATTCACTTGATTGTTAAATAAAATGAATTGCTTGTAACAGAATATATTAATGAACAAACTCCCTACTGCCTAAAGCTGTCACCTATGATTGCAATTCTATGATAAAAAATGATGTTAGAAATGCCATTCTTACTATGTTGGGCAAAAAATAAAGATATATATCCACACATATTATGTATCTAAATACCTGAGATCAAGAAAACATTAATTCTATTTCATATCTTAAATTTCAGTCTGGACTCCTCTGACTCAGCATGTAAGATGAAGAAAAATCTACAGAATACAGGCATGCTGCAGAGAGACTGCAGATTTGGTGCTAAAGCACTGCAATAAAGCAAATAACCACAATAAAGTAAGTCACAATTTTTTGTTTTCCCAGTACATATAAAAGTTATGTTTACATTATGCTGTAGTTTATTAAGTATGCAATATAATTATGTATAAAAAGGAAATGTGCACACCTTAATTAGAAGTATTATATTGCTATAAAATGCTAACTATCATCTGATATTTCAGTGAGTCATAATCATTATGCTGGTGGAGGGTCTTGCCTCAATGTTGTGGCTGCTGACTAATTAGGGTGATGGCAACCTGGATTGGCTGCAGTAATCTCTTAAGACAACAGTGAAGTTGAGTCTACTTTCTCGAATGATTTCTCTTTACCATGTGATGCTGTTTGATTGCATTTTGTTCACAGTAGAACTTTTTTCAAAACTGGGGTCAATATTCCCCAACCCTGCCACTGTATCAACTAACTATGGAATATTTTAAATCTTTGTTTTTGTTTCAACAATATTCATGGCATCTTTACCAGGAATAGATTCCATCTCAAAAAAAAACTTTCTTTGCTCATCCATAAGAGGCAACTTCTTATTCATTGATATTTTATTAGATTGCATCAATTCATTCACATTTTCAGACTCTACTTCAAATTCTAATCCTTTTGCTATTTTTACATCTGCAGTTTCCTCTTTTAATTATGTCTTGAACTTCTGAAAGTCCTCCATGAGTAATGGAGTGAACTTTCAAACTCTTGTTAATGTTGATATTTTTACATATTTCCACATATCGTAAATGTTCTTAATGGCATCTAGAATGGTGAATCCTTTCTATAAGATTTTCATTGACTTCCCAGATCCATCAGATGAATCATTATTTAAGGCAGTTATAGCCTTTTGAGATATGTTTCTAAAATAATAATATTTGAAATTTGAAATTACTCCTTATCCATGGGCTGAAGAATGGTTGCTGTGTTGGCAGGCATAAAAACATTAATCTCATTGTGACAAATATGGACATTTTATAATGATAAAGGGGACACTACATAAAGAAGACATAAACACTTCTCAATATATATTCACCCAATCATTGTAAATCACCATCTCACTGTTTTGGTCACCATGTGCATTGTTAATAAGCATAATATTTTGGAAGATATCTTATATTTTAGCAGCAAGCCTCAACAGTGGGCTTAAAATATACAGCAAAACATCTTGCAAACAGATGTACTGTCATTCATAGTTTGTTGTTCCATTTATAGAGCACAGATAGAGTAGATTTATCATAATTCTTAATGGCCCTAGGATTTGAAGAATGGTAAATTAGGATTGGCTTCAACTTAAAGTCATCAGCTTCAGTAGCACCTACCAAAAGAATCAGCTTGTCTTTGAAGCTTTGAAGCCAGGCATTAACGTCTTCTCTGTAGCTATGAAAGAAAGTCTTAGATAGCATCTTCTTCCAATATAAGATTGTTGCATCTATACTGAAAAACCTGTTGTTTAGTTTAGCTACATTTATTATTTTAGATCTTCTAAAATTATTTAGATCTTCTAAATAATTTGCTGCAGCTTCTACATCAGCACTTGCTGCTTCATCTCAACTTCTATGTTAATGAGATGACTTCTTTCCTTAAACCTTATGATCCAACCTCTACTACCTTCAAAGTTTTTTCTGCAGCTTCCTCACTTTTCTTAGCTTTGACAGACTTGAAGAGAGTTAGAGTTGCTTAATAAAACATTGTGTGCTTCTATGTCAAACAACTTTGGTACAGAAATTTTATTTTAGTATCCCTCTTCTTTCTGTTGCCTGTTGCCTCTGGACATCACTGAGGAAGTGTTCGCATTTGTGTGCTTTTTTGATCCATCCAGCAGAGCATTAGAATTAAATGGCTTCCTTTCCAATATATGGTTTCTGATGTGGGTAGTAAGCTGTTTGAGGCTGCTTTACACAGGAGCTAATTTGAAGCAATGTATGGCATGATGGTACCACACAACACTGAAAAACTTCACTCTGGTTTAAGTTAAAACAGGAACATATTTCCATATATGCCAACATACCCTTAGAACACAGGAGCTTTGTCTGTTTTTTAGATTGATGGTGAAGACTAAACAGCAAAGCTAACTTTGTCAGTCATGAGGAAAGGCTTCAGGGGTGATTCTAAAAATACTTAGAATGTCTCCTGCTCCATAACATCTCCCTCATTATCCTCTCCCAGAGCCCAAAGTCCCACTGTGACATATTTATTCTTTTAGAATATGAGGTATTCTAGCCTTTAAGAGTTCTTACTGCAATTAGAGTATCCAGGAAGAGAGAACAGCAAGAGGTAGTGTTTCCCTAATTGCCTTCTTTGGAACCCTAATGTCTCAATATATTCCCTATCAAAAGGGGGTTCTACAGTCAAATAAGTGGAGGCATTGCTCACTACATACCACTCTCTTTTTTTTTTTTTTTTAAATATATCTTTATTGATTTCAGAGAGAGAAAAGGAGAGGGAGAGGGAGAGATAGAAACATCAATGATGAGAGAGTCATTGATCAGCTGCAGCCCACAACCCGGGCATGTGCCCTGACTGGGAATCGAACCCCGATCGCCTGGATCCTAAGTCGACGTTCAACAGCTGAGCCACGCCCGGCTGGGCTATATACCACTCTCAATCCACCCTTATCCACAAGGTATCTAAGTATATTAAATTCTTTAGAGGTCTTTCAGTAAATAAACATGTTTACCCTTTTTTTAAGTCAAAACTTCCCAAACATATTTGATTAATTTTTTTTTTTCATAGAATGCTTACTAAAAACAACCTGCTGAACTAATGTTTTGAGAAATACATCTTGGAAAATTCTTGCATAAAGGGTTTTTTGCTGAGTCCTTACATGGTTTTCTTAATGGTTCACCAAGCAGAAAATCCTGGTACAATGAATTCCAAGAATATTATTCCCATGGCAGTTTTTCAGGAGCAGAATAAGAATTCAAAAAGGGATACTGAGAACAATGCTGAAAACATTCAGACCTCTTTGACATGTTTTTCCTCAGGCTGGTGTTGAGAGCAGCCATTATTTCCAATGTGGAAAGAATGTAATATATATCAGAGGTAGGCAAAAGCAGGCTTACAAGTGTGAGTATATGAAAGAGTATCTCTTATTATTTATTATTTTATTATTTTCCATAGGAACAACTGTAAACCTTTTGCCCACCCTCTGTATTTTCTTTTATTTATTAGGGTATTCATAACATGCTACAACAATCACCACAATCTAAATTCAGAAAATTTTCATCAATCTCTCCCAAAAAACATCCATGCCAATTAGCAGTCACTTCCTATCCATCTTCTAAGCCCTAGACAACCATTAGTCTGTTTTCTGTCTCTAAAGATTTGCCTATATTTCAATAAATGGAAATATGCAGTGTGTTATTTTTTGTGACTGGTTTCTTTTACTTATCATACTGTTTTCAAGGTAAATTCATGTTTCCTATTTTTTAACTTATTTTTGATCCATTTGTATTCTGAGTTGTTGACTTACTGGTTGATGGTATTCTTTCATTTTTGCCATTGCTTACTTATTGTTATATTATTTTTTTCTTTTTTCCTGAGATATAGCTTCTAGTATTCAACACAATGATCCAGTACTATGTATGTATTGCAAAATGATCACTGCAATATATCTAGATAATGTCAGTCTGCATAGTTACAAAAATTTTAATATATTTTTCTTAATATAAAAATGATTCATATTAATTAAGAAAAATACAGTAAATCAAAGCTTCTCAACCATAGCTATGCAACAGAATCAAAGTAGCTTTTTGGGGTTTTTTTTATGATAGAGGTGTTATGCAATCAAAATAACTGAAAACTCTCTCTCTCTCCATATATATTTATATGTGTTTCTATACAAATGTAATTCAATCCAATGTTACTCAAATGTACAACTAAATTAGTACATAAAAACACGTAGGAATAAAATAAAAGAAAATACATTATAATGAACTCTAATTTAATTGCCCATAACCTTATCATCTAGACATGAACAATTTTAATATTTTGATTCATTTACTTTCAATACTGTACTGACATATATAAATTAAAATACACACACAAAGATAATAATTATGCCATAGTGGATATTATAATGAATTTACAATTATGTATCTTTATTATGTATCTTTATTCACTTAACAATATATTGTGAATATATTCCCCATAATGTTTAAAATACTTCACAAAATACCACTTTAATAGCTATATTATAATTCATGGTGCAAATATGTCATAATTTGTTGATGCAATTGTATTATTTTTCTCTCTTATCTCTCTCTCATACTATTTTAACTTTATTGAAGTATAATTGACAAATAAAAATTGTTTATCTTTTAGGTGTACAATTTTGATCTTTTGATATACATTATGAAATGATTGCCACAATTAAGCTAATTAACATATTCATCACCTCATATCCTTTTATTTGCATTTTCTTGAATATTTACTATATTCTTTGGCTTATGATGAATGTTTTATATAAATCTTTATGAAATAACTAATTGCACATACAATATTGATTTTCAGAATCGGATTTATTACTGGAAATTCTGAAGTTTTTTTATGTATATTGTCAAATTATCTTCTGAAAGAATTGTGCTACTTTATACATTCGCTCTTTCTCATTTTGTTTTAACTTGTAAAAATGTATTTAAGCAAGATTACCCTTGAGACTCAGAAAGGGGTTCTAATATACTGTTCATAAATCCTCCCAACTTCCATGGATGACTAGAGGGGTCAATGGATGGAGTTCATATTATCTGTGAATTTTTAACAATCACATGGAAAATTTGGCATGTTTGTATGTACAATTTTCTAGTAAGTAGATCCACAGTGATTACCAACTATTTAAAGTAATGTGAAACAGAAACAATTGGTCTAAGAGAGCCATTTGAATCACTTGCTTAAACAAGTTAAGTCCTATAGCACCTTGAAAGACTCTCCATCTTCAGAGACAGCATTTACATGGGTCGAAGTCTTGAATAAGGGACTTTTGATTAACTGAGTTTGTCAAAAGAAATGAACCCATCATAGGCTCATATGTTCTCTTCATGGGAGAAATAATTGGCCACCTCTGTGAGGTTAGCTCTATATGTCCTATGATCTATTTCCAAGTCCACTAGTCTTTTTTTTCTCCTATTAGCTAAGAATCTTTTTGCTGATCATTTTGGAGAGATTTGACTTCACTTTTATGAGCCTCCTACTGGTAATTGGACAGTAAAATAACTGTGATGACTTATCTACCCCAAGTTTGAGAATCTCCTAGTTTTTTCTAGATTTTACACTGTGGCTCAACCTAACATGTTAAAATAATGAAGGATATTGGTTTTACAAATTCAGCACAGCTATTAGAAATATCATGACATGAGAAGAGCATTTACTTAAAAGAGTATTATTCTCCTTCTGCATTTTCTCTTAGTTTCCATACTTTTGAAATCTCTGAGGACATGGTTCCAGTGATTTTGTGTTTCTTACAGCATAAAATTTTATATGAAATGGCATTTAACTTTTTTTTTGCTTTGGACCACACATAATTGCTAAGCTCTTTAATGATTAAAAGTATACAAATACATGCTCCTATGCCTATTTTTAATATTTTCATTTAAATATTCTTATTTATCATTGGACATTGTTACTTCCCACTAAAGAAGCATATTACTCCTCAAAATATTTAATTTTTAGTCATTATATGACAAAACACTAAGGGGTGTACTCTCAGGTAAAATGGTGAATATTATAAAAGGCTTCCTGCTGATAAGTCCACCTAAATTTCCATAAAGAAAGATAACTGTCTCAGCTATGTATTGCTCTATAAATATTCAACATAAAACTTAGTACCTTAAAACAACATACATTTGATTTCTCATGATTCATATGTTAAAGGCTCAAATGATTACTACAAAAATATCTGTTTTAAAGTATTTAACCTAACATTTCTCAAAAATTTTCGACACCACTTTTTTCCCTTGACACACCTAACAACATTTTAAGGAACACCACTCTTTGGGGGAGAACCTGATATAGACATAATTTCACTTACACCAAGATAGCTAAGTTGGTAATCTTTCTGTGACTTGTTCATGTGTTGGCTGGATCTAAGTTTCATTCCACTAATAAGTGGACGATGTTTTTTAAAATTGTTTGCTGTTTTTTATGGTATTGCTTTATTCTACTGGATCCTAACTGTCTAAAATATTGCCAGCATTCTGTGACAACTAATGTTATTTGAAATGCACATATCCCTTTCAGTAGAGTTTTGACAGTATACAAAATACCCTCAAATAAACATGTATGTTAGAGAAGTACAGATCAGTAGCTTTTCTGCTGTGTAGGACTGCGTGTAGGGAGGGAGAGATTTATATAGATTTAATTTTTATTTCTTCCCCTGGGGACTATATTTCTGTATGCATTACCATACTACCTTCTGAGCACTCAAAAGGACCAGAAGGGCATAAAAGAAATTACTTGTATATACAGATGAGATATTATAGAATTGTGCACCTGAAACCTGTATCATTTTACTGATATTACTCCAATATATTCCATAAAATTGAAAAAAAGAAATTATAAAAGAAATAATTTGAATACTACTCATACAAAAGTAAGGATATAAGAGCATAAGGAGTAATGTGGGTGTAAGGAGGGAAAGTGGACAACTGACTAGAGGAAATGGAATGAGGGAAGCTAAACCCCAAATCCATAGTTTGCTGCAAGGCTAGTTTGGGATGTGGAGGCACTATTTATCAACCAGATTTCTTTGTGGCAAATAAAAGAAAGTTGTTTTGGCCATCATAAGCAAAAAATGATTGAAAGATTGAGGAATTAGACTTGAAAGAAGCCAGGTGGCAGAACTACAGACTAGGTCATACCATTTGAACAGTATGTTTAGGGTGCCACTGCTACTGTTGTTAAACACAGCATGATGTGTTCTTCACCACTGAAATGAATTACACATTGTCCATACTTTTATCTGACTATATTTTCATAGCCTTGTCTTATATTGTTAGAATTTCGAGAAATTTTCCCCTTTTTTATCACTAGATGTGGATTTTTTTTTTATATAAAATGATACACCATATAATTTGTATTCAAACCATATTTCCTGCATCCATTAAATAGTTGCAATTCAACTACCTATTGATTCTCAGGGTGATTTACTTTAGGAAACATCAGAGTACTTGTTTTTGCCTGCTTACCTAACCCAGTAACATGGGAAGCCTGAAATATTCAGGTGGAATTTTCCTCTTTTAATTCAATGGAATTGATACTATAAATAATGGTGGAAGATCCGTTCCTATAAATACTAAACCATTCTAAATAATTTATTAAGATTAAATGCACATAAAATAAAAATAACTATTTTAAACAATGACTCCATGGCATCTAACACAATTCACAATGTGCAACTACCACTTCTACTTCCAAAACATTTCCTCTCTAAATATAAATCTCTTACCCATTAAGTAGTTTCTCTCCATCCCTCCTTTCCCCAAATCCTGGCAACCAACAATATTGTTCAGTTTCTGTGGGTTTATCTATTCTTAATATTTCTTATAAACAGAATACTACAATGTATGACCATTTTTGCCTGACTTCTATCACTTGGCATAGCTTTTTGGAGGTGCATTCATATTGTATCAGGTGTCAATATATAACTAATTTAAATGGCTGAATAACATTTCATTGTATGTATATAACAATTAGATTTTCATTCTTCTGTTAATGGACATTTGAAATGTTTCAACATGTTGGTCATTGTGAATAGTGCTGATATAAAAGTGCATAAATATGTACTCTTTTGAATACCTTTAAAAATTATTTCGGTATATACTTAGCAGTGGAATTACAGGGTCATATGGTAATTCTCTGTTTATTTTATTGAGGAACTGCCAAACTATTTTTCACAATGGGTAAACCATCTTTACACTCCTAACAGGATTTCATCAGTGTTTCATTTAAACAGTGTCATCTCAATAAATTGAATAAAAAGGAAAAAATAGATTGGGATGTCTTATTGTTGATTTCTAAGTGTATTTTTAATAATATTCTTGTTACTAGAAACTGAAGAGATAGTGACTTCAAAATATTTTCTTGTAATCACTAGGTTGTCTTTTCACTTTCTTAATAATGTCCTGTGATGCAAATGTTTTTATTTTGATAAAGTCAAAATTATATATTTAATTATTTTATTGCTTGTGCTTTTAGTGTGATATTTAAATATCCATTGCCAAATCCAAAGTCATTAAGATTAATCTCTTTTCTTCTAAGAGTTTTGTGGTTTAGCTCTTATATTTGGATCATTTACAGTTTTTGAGCTAATATTTGTACATAATATGGCATAAACGTTCAATTTATTTCTTTTCTTTTTTCCTTGTCATTTTTTTGTTTATTTTTTATATTTTATATTGTTCAAAATATTACGGATGTCCCTTTTTTCTCCCCATTGACCACTCAACGCTGCCTCACCCTCCTTTCCAGTCCTTCACACATCATTGTTTGTGTCTTTGGGTTATGCATATATGAATAAAAATTCTTTGGTTAATCTCTTCCCCTCTCCACTCCCTCCTTCTTTCTGATATTCCTCAGTCTGATCCATGTTTCCATATCATTGAATCTACTCTGTTCATCAGTTTATTAAGGGAGCAAAGACAGTTCTACAATAATAGTTGGATATTTAAATGTCCCATTTTTCATAATGGATAAGACATTCATAGGGAAAATCAAAGAGGAAATGGAATATTTGAAGATTATATACTAATCAGACCTAAAAGACATATCAATTATCAACCAATACAAGATACACAATCTTCTCAGATGCGTATTAGATATTCTCCAGGATAAACCATATGCTGGACTGAAAAAAGTCTCATTAGATATAATTTAATTTAATTTTTAAATTTATCTTTATTGTTGAAACATTACAGATGTCCCCTTTTATTCCCATTGACATCTTTCAACTCACACCCACTTCCAGGCCCAGGGATTCACCACACTATTGTTTATGTCCATGGGTTAAGCATATATGCATATAAATTCTTTGATTAATCTCTCCCCACCCACCCCCAGCTTCCCTCTGAGATTCCTCAACCTGTTCCACGCTTCTATGTCACTGAACGTACTTTGTTCATCAGTTTATTATGATTTTTAGATTCCACCTATAAGTGAGGTTATGTGATTTGTCTTTCTCTGCCTGGTTTATTCTGCTTAGCATAATATTCTCTAAGTCTATCCATACTATATAAAAGGGTACACGATACTTCTTCTTTACAGCTGCATAGTATTCCATGGTGAAAATGTTCCACAGCTTTTTTATCCTCTCATATATTGATGGGCACTTGGGTTCTTTCCAGATCTTAGCTATTATAAATTTTGCTGCTATAAACATAACAGCACATATATTCTCTATGATTAGTGTTTCAGGATTCTTAGGATATATTCCTAGAACTGGGATCACTGGGTCAAAAGGCAGTTCTATTTTTAATTTTTTGAGGAACTTCCATACTATTTTCCACAGTAGCTGCACCAGTCTGCATTCCCACTGGCAGTGTACCAGGGTTCCCCTTTCTCTACATCCTCACCAGCACATGTCACTTGTTGATTTGTTGATGGTAACCATTCTGACATGTGTAAAGTGATACCTCATTGTGGTTTTAATTTGCATTTCTCTGATGATTAGCAACATTGAGCATTTTTAATATTTCTCTTGGCCATCTGTATGTCCTCTTTGGAGAAGTGTCTATTCAGGTCTTTTGACCACTTTTTAATTGAATTGTTTGTCTTCCTCTTGTTGAGTTGTATGAGTTTTTTGTACACTTTGGAAATTAGCCCCTTCACAGATACATCCTTAGCAAATATATTCTCCCATACTGTGGGGTTCCTTTGTATTTTGAGGCTGCTTTTTCTTTTTTTCTGCTTTTTATTTAAGTTTCTTTATCTTTATTGTTGAAAATATTACAGATGTCCCCTTTTTTATCCCCATTGATCCCCTCTACCCTGCATCCATCCCACCCACAAGCTTTCCTCATACCAATGTCTCTGTCTATGGGTTATGCTTATGAACATATACGTTTTTTGATTAACCTCTCCCCACCCACTCTCCCTTCCCCACTTTCCCTCTGAGATCCTTCATTCTGTTTCATACTTCTATGTCTCTGGATCCAAATGGATCCAGAGGCTCATTTCTTTTGCTGTGCAGAAGTTTTTTTTATTTTGATGTAGTCCCATTTGTTTATTTTTTCTTTTGTTTCTCTTGCCTAGGAGATGTATTGGTGAAAATTCCACTACAGAAGATGTCTGTGACTTTACTGCCTGTGTTTTCTTCCAGAATTTTCACGGATTAATGACTTACATTTAAGTATTTTATCCATGTTGAGTTTATTTTTGTATATGGTGTAAGTTGGTAGTCTAGTTTCATTTTTTTGAAAGTAGCTGTCCAATTTTCCAGACACCATTTATTGAAGAGACTGTCTTTACTCCATTGGATGCTCTTGCCTCCTTTGTCAAATATTAACTGAACATAGTTGTGTGGGTCTATTTCTGGGGTGTCTGTTCTGTTCCATTGATCTATATGCCTGTTGCTGTACCAATACGAGGCTATGTTGATTACAATGGCTTTGTAGTACAGTTTAATGTCCAGTAAAGTGATCCCACCAACTCTATTCTTCTTTCTCAAGATTGTAATGTCTATTTGGGATATTTTTTGGATCCATATAAATTTTTGAAATATTAGTTCTAAATCTGGCAAATAGGTTGTTGGCATTTTAATAAGAATTGCATTGAATCTATAAATTGCTTTGGGTAGTATGGACAGGTCAATGATAATCTTCCAATCCAGAAACATGGTATATTCTTCCACTTATTTATATCTTCATCTTTTTTTCTTTATTATGTGGATTTTGAGTTCTCATGTAAAAATTGTTGAATAGACTGTCATTTTCCATTTAATCAAATTGGCACCCTTGTCAAAAATCAGTGGCTATAGATATATGGATTTGTTTCTGGACACTCAATTTCATTCCGTGGGCTGAGATGTATTCCCTATGCCACCACATTGTTTTCTTAAATACTGTATCTTTGAGGTAAGTTTTGAAGTTGAGAAATAGGAATACTCCAAAATTTTGGCCTTTCTCACAATCGTTTTGGGTATTCAGGGACCACCATAACTCTATATGAATTTGGGGATCAATTTTTTTAAATTTTCTGTGAAAAGGCCAATAAGATTTTTAAAACCATTGTGTTAAATGTGTAGAACTCTTTGGATGGTATAGACATCTAAACAATATTAAGTATTTCAGTCCATGAACATGGATGTCTTTCTATTTCATTAAATCTTTATAAAAATTTTTCAGCAATATTTTGTTGTATTATGTCTACAAATATTTCAAATTTTTGGTTACATTTCTTTCTAGGTATTTTCTCTTTTGATGATATTATAAATATATTTTTAAAACATGTTTTTATTGTTCCTTACAATTATACAGAAACATGACTAATCTTTGTATGTTTTTCTTGCACCTTACAAATTTGCATATTTTCTTAGTCTTACAGGTTTTTTTGTGTATACTTTGAGATTAGACAGATAGATAGAAAGGTAGATATGAAAATATTACTTCTATTCTGATTTAGAAGACTTATTTTTTGGCTTATCTAACTGCACTGTTTAGTGCTTTCAGTAAAATGTTGAATGGCTCCAGTAAATTCAACATTCTTGTCTTATTCTTAATATAAAGACTACTTTCATTATTTCAACATTGAGTATTATGTTAGATGGGGGGTTTTCATAAAGGCATTTATTATATTGAAGAAATTTCCTTTTGAGTGTCTTTATCATTAAAATGTGTTGGATGCTGTCAAATGTGTTTTTTGCATCTATCTAAATGATCATGTTTCATTTTGTTTTGTTCTGTTTCCTTAATTCCAGGAATTGGTCAATTTTCTCATGTTGAAATGTTGTATTCTTGAGATAAATCCGCCTTGGTTATGGTGTAAGATCCTCTTAAGTAATTTTGGATTTTTTTCTGGTAGTTTTTGAGGAATTTGCATCTCTATTTGTAAGGAATACTACTGTGTAATCTGTTATCTCTTGTAACAACCTTATCTGTTTTGAGAATCAAGTAATGCTAGCTTCATAGAATTAGATTCAAAGTATCCCCTTTCTAATTTTTGCAAGAGAGTAAGAAGGATTGATATTAATTCTTTAAATATTTGGTAGAATTTGTCAGTGAACCACATGGTCCTGGATGTCTCTTTGTTAGGGGAATGGTTGTTATATATTCAATCATTTTTTCATTTGTATGCTCATATTTTCTATTTTTTCTTGAGTCAGTTTTGGTAATTGTGTTTCTAAGAATGTGTCCATTTCATCTAGGTTATCTAATTGGTTCATGCAAAGCTGTAAATAATATATTCTTAAAATCATTTTCATTTTTATAAGGTCAATAGTATTGTCCAAACAATTATTTTTGATTTTTATTTATGTGTATTCTTTAACTTTTTCTCCTTCAGTTTAGCTAGAAATTTGCTAATTTTGTTGAAGTTTTGAAGAAACAACTTTTGGTTACATTTATTCTATTATTTTTAATTTTTTTATTTCATGTTTTTCAACTTTAATTTTTAATATTTTCCTTCCCATAACTTTGTGTTTACTTTGCTCTTTTTCTAATTCTGTAGGCTCTATAGTTGGTTATTGATTTGAGATTTTTTTTCTCATTTAAAGTAGGTGTTTACTATTGTAAATTTCCTCTGCCCACTGCTTTCAACTGCAGCTCTTAAGTTTTGGTATATTGTGTTTTAATTATTATTTATCTTTAAGTATTTTTTTTCATAATTTCACTTATGATTACTTCTTTGATCCATTGGTTGATCAAGCATGTCTTAATTTCCATATACTTGTGAATTTTCAAGATTTGCATCTGAATTTGATGTCTAGCCTAATTTCATCATGGTCGAAGAAGATACAATGTATTATTATTTTTTGTTTGTTTCGTTTTTTTTTCTTCTTCTTATTTTTATTTTTGTTTAAAATATTACAGATGTCCTTTTTTCTCCCCAATGAACCATTCTACCCCAACCCCTCCCCTCCCCAGTCCCTCTTCCCACCATTGTCCGTGTCCTTGGGTTGTGCATATATGCATATAAATTCTTTGGTTACTCTCTCCCCCTCTACCCACCCACCCTCCTCCATCCCTCTCACATTCCTCAGTCTGATCTATGCTTCCATGTCATTGAATCTATTCTGTTTATAAGTTTATTAAGTTCTTAGGTTCCACATATAAGAGAGATCATGTGATATTTGTCTTTTAAATCTAATGAGAAAGCTAAAATGGAGCAACAAAGAAGCAATCCCCAAACTAAAGAAAAGGAAAAATTACCACAAAAAGACCTTGATGAAATGGAGGTAAGAAAGTTATCAGAAATATAGTTCAAGGTAGTGGTTAAAAAGATGTTCAAAGAAATTAATGAGAAACATAAGACACTTTATGAGAAGGTCGAGGAACTTAGTGAAAGCATGAAAAAATATATAGTTATGATAAATAAGAACCAGGCAGAAATGAAGAATACTATATCTGATATCAAGAATATGCTGGAAGGCACTAAAAGCAGACTCAATAAAGCAGAGGATAGAATAAGTGATTTAGAAAATGAGGGGGGAAAACACTCAAATAGAGGAGCAAAAAGAAAAAAAAAAAAGCACTTAAAAGGATAGGACAGTTTAAGGAAACTTTGGGACAACATGAACTAAAATAACATTCGCATCATAGAGGTGAATGAGGGGGAGGAAAGTGAGTAAAGGAGAGAGAGCCTGGTGGAGGAAATAATGACAGAAAAACTTCCCAAAGCTGGTGAAGGAGAAAGCCACAGAAGTTCAGGAAGCACAGAGGGTTCCAAACAAGAGGAACCAAATGAGAATCACTTCAAGAAATATAATAATTAAAATGACAAATATTAAAGACAAAGAAAGAATATTAAAGGCTATAAGAGAGAGACAGGCAGTGACCTACAAGGGAACCCTTATAAGGCTGAGAGCAGATTTCTCAACAGAAACACTTGAGGCAAGAAGGGAATGGCATATACAGTTCTCAAAGTAATGAAAAGCAAGAACATGCAACAAAAGTAGTCTTGAATGCTTTATCCAGCAAGGCTATGATTTAAAATTGAAGTTGAAATAGCTTCCAAGACAAAAAAAAAGGCAAAAGGAGTTCAGTACCACAAAACCAGCATTGCAAGAAATGCTAAAAGGACTGCTTTAAAAGAAAAAAATATTGAGAGAAAGGTACATAGGCACATAGCAATAAATGGCATTAAATAAGTACATATAATTAGTAACCTTAAATGTAAATGGAATGAATGCTCTAATCAAAAGACATAAGGTACCTGAAAGGATAAGTAAACATGGCCTATGTATATGCTGCCTATAAGAGACCCACCTGAGAGCAAAAGATTCACACAGGCTGAAAGTGAAGGAATGGAAAAAAAATATTCCATGCAAATGGAAATGAATAAATAGCGGGAGTAACAATACTTATTTTTTACAAAATAGACTTCATAATAAATACCAATATACTTCCCATGGTTATATCTTCTTCGTATATTCAACTTTTTATAATATACAATGTCATTCTTTGCTCTTGCAACAATTTTTGGCTTAAAGCCTTTTTTATCTTATATTAATATAGTATTTCATTCTTCTGTTGGTTTTTGCTTGGATTACCTATATACATTCTTTCACCTTCAGTATTTGTACCCAGTATCTAAAGTATCTTATAGACAGCATGGAGTTGGATCATGTGTATTTGGTAATCTATTATGCTAATTTATGCTTTTTTCGTTGACGATTTTAATTTATTAACATTTAAATAAATAAACAGTAAGGAAGAACTTATTTTTGCTCTTTTGCTTTTTTATTTCTGTATGTGTTCTACTTGTATTTTGTTTCTCACTCCTTCCATTATGGTTTTTCTGTTGCTATTTAGTTGACTTTTTGCAGTGTATTATTTTTATTGTCTGCTAATTTCATTCTGAGTATATATTTTTAGATATTTTCTTTATGGTTACCTGAGGTTTACAATTAGCATCCTAAATTCATAACTATCTATATTAAATTTATACCAACATTGCTTCAATAGCATACAAACACTTTAATCCTTATCATCTCTTACCCCCATCATGTTCTTGTTGTCACAAATTGTGTCTTTATACATCGTATGCCCAGTAACATAGATTTTTAAATTATTTTTGTGTATTTGACTTTTATATTATGTATAAGAAATAAAAAGTGGAGTTATAAACCAAAAATACAGTTATAGTGGTCTTATATTTACCCATGTAGTTACCTTTAGTAGACATTTTAAATTTTTGTACAGTGTCCAGTTATTGTCTATTACCCTTTCATTTTAACTTGAAGAACTGTCTACAGTATTTTTTTTAAATGGTTAATTGGTAAAAATTCTTTCAAATTTTATCTGAGAGTGTTTTAATTTCTCCATCATTTAAAAAATTGTGGTAAAATACACATAACATTTAGCATATTAATCTTTTTAAGTTTACAATGTGTTGCAACAAGTACATTTACATTGCTGCACATCCGTTACCACCATTCATCTTGTCTTTTCATCTTGCAAACCTAAAACTCTGTATCCATTAAGCAATAATTTCACATTATCAATGTAGGATAAAGGATTGAAGCCAAGCCAAGAAATACAAGAAACATAGCAAGTTATTTAGACTTGATAACTTCAATAATACTAGGTAGAGCTACATACATAATACTGAATCACACTACAAAAGAAAATAGTTTGATAAATAGCCAAAAAATATTAAAATTGTCTACTCCTCTTCAGCCTGATTTAAGATTAGTCTCAACAATTGGACTGGAGTTGATTCTGCAGGCCATATTTATATTGATGTGGAGAGCTAAAAGCACAGTTGAGGAAGGGAAGGAAAAGTTCATTTTTCTTCATCTATGGATACTGAAGGACCTTGGTAAAGGAAGGAAATTTGGCAGATCATTACAACATCCTAATTTGACAATAATTCAGTGTTCCACGTAAAAATAGCTTTTTCCTATATACTACCAAAATTGTTAGTATTTGCTGAAGACTACATTTCTCAGCTGAATATTACAGTTCCAAGTCCTTTTTGCAGCAAGCTGTGGCCACATGGCTAAGTATTTGCTAATGAAGTGTGAGAAAAGTGGTGTGTACAATACCTAAGGTTTTCAGATTAAATATAAAAACATTCCTGGTGTCCTTTCACTTTTATTCTTTCTTGCTAGCTGAAATGGGATCAAGATGTTGGGAACTGAAACAGCCATTTTAGATTAAAAGATGAAACTTTCATTTTGGAAGATATTATTGCAACATCGTAGAAGGATCCTGTTTTCCTGATAGTTGTGGTGTTACCATATCAATCGTGAGTTACAAACCCAGAATTTGTATGAGATTAAAACAAACTTTTATGTCTGCTGATCAACTATTATTTTGCTTTTGGGTCCGTGTTATAGCAGGTGAGCCAGTACTGTAATTAATATACTTCCCATGGTTAGCTTTGGTCTGCATTCCACAGTTCTCTTTTCTGAGGCTCACAAGTTAAATTCCTCTAGCTGAAGAGCTATACTGAGGTCAAAAGCTCTTCCAAGGACTCTCATGATACAAAACAAATAGATAAGAAAAAGAAAAACACAAGAGTGACAGGATTGGAAATTGTGTTTATTCAAAAGTCCTATATATTTTTACTTTCATAAGTAACAATTCATTGTTCTGTCTCTAGTAATTCTCCTAACTGAAACAGATCATGTATGAAATTACAAAACTGCTATTCCAATTCAAGCTGCTGATACATATACTGAATGCTGAATTTGCTTATTTCTAAATTATCATAGATTAGATTTTCACCAAGTCCTAAATTAGATTCTTAAAAATGTCTTGATGTAAATGTTTCTGTCTTTCTAAAAGTCACTTTCTGAAGTTTCTAAACTTCAAAGTCATATAAAATCACAGTTGGAAAGTTCAGCTGTTTTCAACTCTGACTGTTTTATTCACTGGGATAGGCTTTTATAGATACTGATATATAATCTGCACCACCAGAAATTGATTAAATTGGTTTGTAGAAGAGAGTTGAGTGAGCAGCAGTTTTCAAAAGCTTCTCATAGAACTCTAATGTGCAACCATGCTTGGGGACCACTGATCAAATCTAGCCCTTAGTTGTATGCTAAAAATGCTACTTGCATGATGCTACTTCCATGGATTATTAGTGTATTACATCCTCTTTGTACTATAGATAGGAAAATGAAGATACAGATAAATTAAGGAATGAAATCAAGTTAGGTAAAAGGCCCAGATATAAAAGTCAATATAAGAATGGATTTCCCAGGTCATCACTTACCTCATTCTAGCATGCTACAGAAAAGTCAGTGAAAGTGTTACCAGAAAAGGGTATGATATGGGAAAAAAGAAAATTTCTGAATTTGAAATAAGTACAAGGAGGCTCTAAATGACGACATGTAGCTTTAATAAACTTATAGGAAAGGAAAAGTAACAGAAATGTATTCCATTATTTTTTTCTAGATGATCTACTATGTG
Source organism: Miniopterus natalensis (assembly GCF_054644295.1). NCBI lineage: Eukaryota > Metazoa > Chordata > Mammalia > Chiroptera > Miniopteridae > Miniopterus > Miniopterus natalensis. The sequence continues at coordinate 46,138,618 of NC_142103.1, read as the reverse complement.
CTCACTAATGAAGTGTACAACAGAAATATAGCACAAGGTTTCTACTCTCAAAAATACATAATTTTGAAATTTTTTTGTGCGTGTGTTTTTTGTAATAGAGCCATACATATGAAGTTTCGAGGGGGAACCATGTCAGAGCCATCTTTGTCTTTTTGTTGCTAAATGTTGGGACTGGCATTTAGTAGGTGCTCAATGTTTACAGAGAAAATGAATATGTTCCATATAAATAGTAAACATAATAGAAACTTAGCAAGAAGAGAACGAACTTCAGTTGCAATAATCAAGAAAAACTTCATGGAGGAGGGATTTGAGCTTATGTTGAGGAAAAGTATAAGTACGAAAGAAGGGGATAAGCATTAAAGAAGGGGCAGATAATTCAGGATTAGAAAATATGCAAAAATATGCATAAAAGAATTATAAATGGCATGGATGTTTGGCATAGAGAAGATTGACTGGCTGGGACAGAATTACTTGGTGGATCAGGTTAAAAAGACCTTCTGAGGAGGACAGGGGTGGATGCTGGGTGGGGGGTATCAATGGGGGTGAAAATGGGACATCTGTAACACTTTCAGCAATAAAGATTTTTTTTTTTTAAAAGACTTGCTGAGGTCAGATTATAGAAATCCTTAAACAGTGCTCAATTGAGAGTTGGATCTTGAGGACTGTTGGTGGTCATTTGTGACTTTTGAATAGGCAGATGATCTAAATAAAGTCAGAAAAAGTGCATCATTGAGAATTCATAATGATTCTGTTTTACTGAGAAATAATTTTATTCTATACCAGCTCTACTTACCTGCAGAAAGTTAAAAGAATACTGCTAGCATGGAGCAGTTAGTGCTTATAAGCACCAATACATAAAAATTACATTGTTAAGGAGGGGGTTACTTTTTTTGCACTCTTATAAAGTAGGCCATCTCCAAGAGACTTATATTTGCACTCTTATAAAGTAGAACAACTCCAAGAGACTGTTAATGTAGTCAAATATCTTTTGGGTTCAGCAGAATATATATTTATAAATAAAACAAAATATATAGCAACAAGTGAGTAAATTGATAGTTTTTTTTTGTTTGTTTGCTTATTATTCACATCTCTTGCTGAAGGCCAACAGACATCTCTCTAAATACTTATGCCAGTTGTTAAAAAGACTAGTATTCTCATTATAATGTTGTGTCTTTTTTTAACTTGAGCTAGGTGCTTACACTTGAAGATGAGAACATGGAAATTTACTAAATTATCTGACACTGGAGAGATATTACAAGGAAATTCTGATATTTCACTGCAAAATATTGCCAATTATGGAAGCTGTCAATTTAACAATAGGCTTATTCACTATAGTGTTTGATTAATGTGAAATTATTCAGTTGGCTACCTTGTAGTTGGCCTATTTTGTGTCCAATTAGTATGCTAATAATGGTAATTATGTTCTATACTGCATGTCTCATCACCTAGAGGGTTTTTAAAATGATAAAATAATGAGAATAAACAAGCTGATGCTGACATTCACTGGGCCATTCTAATTACTCACTGAGAGCACACTGGGGAATCAACACTCAACCAGAGAAAATGATTCTTGCATACTTTGTTAAAACTACTCATTCCAAAGAGCAGTAATAGTTTGTTCTGTTCTTTTTATTACTGAAATATTTTATATCCCCATTCTATTGTCTTAATTTTTAAATATTTTTGGTATTTATTAATAAGAAGGTAACCAAATTATATTTCTTTCGTAACTAGTATTTGTATAAGGAGGTCAGAAAACAAAGAGTGGAAAATTGCTCAGTTTTTTACCTTTGCACCCAGTAGCTACCATTTATATTTTCTCTCCAGTGTCTATAAAATAACAAAATAAAAACTAAACTAAACAAATTCCCTCTACTAAGAACTCTGCTTGTACATGGGGGAATACTGTGAGACATGATGACTCTTGTTAAGTCCTTAGCAAGATAACCAAACACACTAGTGTGCAGAAGGGATTTCTTCTCAAAATAATGAGGCATAAAGTTGCTTTTGTTTGGTTTATAATCCTGTATTTTTAGATGGCCAGGTGATCTGTATTGTAATACTAATATGAAATTATTGATCAAGTTATTATGATACTTTATAGATACATTATCATAAAATGTATTTTATAATTCAGACTATAATATATCAAACTTATATGTATAATTGATAATCTATACCTTTATGGCTGTCAATACAGATATGATGTGATTATGGAATTTATCCTCTAAATCATTTAAAGCTAAAGTTGTGGTTTTGACATTCAAAATACATAATAACATTACATAATCTCTTTTCAACTGTCTTTAAGAGAGTAAAGCAAAGATAATCCTATTCCTTGGAATCTTCATGGTGAGATAGAAAAAGCACTTGACTGATCCTCTCATCCCTTAATTATCTGATGAGAAACTGTAATATGAAAATGGTTAGTTTTGTTCTCTGATCTTTAGTCATTTCATCTGCAAAACAAGAGGGTTAAATTAGACCAGAGTCTCTTAAATTGTGTTCTATGGGTCTATTACATCTTACGTGTTTTTAACGATTTTGCATAAAGAAGGGTTTCTGTGGTCAAATTTTGAAAATTCTGGAGTAAACAAAGGTAAACATATTTACTTCAGGAATTCTTGGAATAATGTATTAATGTACTTTGTAAATCTTCACTTACTGTGATATAATATATACCATTTCTAAATTTTATCATTAAAACACATTTTTAATCAAATAGATATTAATACTTCATATAGAACTAGATTTTTGCCAAGTACAGTTTGAAAAGATTAGCCTACACAAATTTTTTACAATCTTCTAAGTTTTAATATAATTTTTTACTAGACTATAAGTTTTATGACAGTAATGATAATACTGGTTTTGTGCTGCTGTAGGCTAAGTGTTTGTAACAAGTGTAGTAGTTTCACAAAGTATATTCTTAATAGATATTTGATAAATGAGTGAAAAAGTGAATTAATGAATGAACTAATACCTACATACATAAATGCATTCTTTGTTTTTATGAAAGCAAGCACATAATGGGAAAGGAATAATTTTGGGGTCAGACTACTCTCTCTTAGTAGACTGAAATTTCCCATTATGCTTGTTCCAATGCCTATGCTTTTGGTCTGTAGTGAAAGGAAAATGACAATTTTTTCTTATTATAATTTTATTTTATTTATTATTATTATTTTTAAATATATCTTTATTGATGTCAGAGAGAGGAAGGGAGAGGGAGAGAGAGAGATAGAAACATCAATGATGAGAGAGTCATTGATTGGCTGCAGCCCGCAACCCGGGCATGTGCCCTGACCGGGAATCGAACCCTCATCGCCTGGATCCTAGGTCGACGCTTAACCACTGAGCCACGCCCGGCCGGGCTCTTATTGTAATTTTAAAGCTCATTCCTTATTGACTGTATATGAATAAAATAGTTACTCCTTATTAAACAATTAAATGTTTGTCACTGTGCAAATTCTTTGTTTATATTAAGTAATAGAACCCTTTAAAAAATCCTACGTGGAAAATATTATTTCCTCTCTTTTACAGAGACTTAAGGAAAGGTACCACAGTAAGTGGCAGTTCTAGAATTCAGATAAAGTCTAACTTCAGAATGTGTGCTTTTAACTCTTATAGTACGTGTCTCTCTGTGATACCCTTTGTCTTTTGCAATGCCCCAGAACTTGTTAATAAACACACTGTTTCATGATATCCTAGAATAAGTCTATCCTTGTAGATCTATGGTATATCACAATGATCTCCACCTATTTACCTCTCACAATTCTCAGTGATCAGTGGTAAATCAACTACTGCAAGACATCTTATAAATCAATCCAAAAATTAATTTATTCCACACTTTTCTACCTTGATTTTTTTCAAGATGAATCAAATTACCTCATAAGGTAATACTAGTATTACTTATATTTTTACTAATAAGGAAACTAAAAAGAAAATTTCCCATCAATCCCTGTTTTATTAGGTAAAAATAAGATTAACATTTACATTTGTCTGTATGTACTCAAAGTAAATACCTTAAACTAATATTAGATATGAATTTTATTCCTTTTTGGAATCAAAGAATATTCTTATAAATTGTCCATTGTATTCAATATGATATGGTTACATAGGAATATACTGAGCTACAAATTAATATTTAATTGTGTGACACAGAATATAACCATTATAAATTTATTAAATTAACATTTGTTAACTAGAGCACAGGATGCCAGATGGCTAGTCACAGTTCAACAAAAGACCACAGTAGCAAAAAATAAAGTAGGAGTACTTTCTTATACCATATACAAAAATAAACTCAAAATGGATTTAATACTGAAGTGTAAAATCCGAAGTTATAAATCTTCTAAAAGAAAACATAGCCAGTAAACTTTTTGACATTGGTCTTAGCAATATATATTTATTTTTGGATGTCACTTCTCAATCAAGGTCAACAAATGCAGAAATAAACAAATGAGACCACATCAAAATAAATTGCTCTTACACAGTGAAGGAAACCAACAACAAATAAAAAAGACAACGAACTGAATGAGATAAGATGTTTTCAAATGGTATATCTTATAAGAGGTTGCTATCCAAAATATATACAGAGCACATATAACTCAACAATGAAAAAAACTCAACTATGCCATTATAATATGGGCAGAGGGCCTGAATAATTTCCCTACAGAAGTCGTATAGATCGCTAACAGAGACATGAAAAGTGTTCAAAATCATCATCAGGGAAATGCAAATCAAAACAATGAGATGTCATTTCACAATTCTCAGAATGGCTATTATCAAAAAGTCTAAAGGTAACAAGAGATGGCTAGGATGTGGAGAAACCAAAACTCCAAAGGTTGGTAGCATTGTTAATTGGTATTACTATTATGGAATACAGTATGGAGATTACTCAAAAAATTGAAAAACTGAATTACCATATGACCCATGAATTCCACTTTTGGGTATTTATCCAAAGAAAACAAAAACACTAATTCAAAAAGATAAATACATCTGTATATTCATTGCATCTTATATTTACAATAGCCAACATATAGAAGCAACCCAGGTGTCCATCAATACATGAATGGATAAAAAAATGTGAGATATATATATATATATATATATATACACACACACACACACATATATATATGTGTGTGTGTGTACTCAATGGCATATTGCAGACATAAAATATAAAATCTTGCAATTTGCAACAATATGGATGGACCTAGAAGATATTATGCTAAGTAAAATAAATGAGAGAAAGACAAATATATGATTTCACTTGTATGTGTAATCTAAAAACAAAACAAATGAACAAAAAAACTCAAAACAAAATAGAAACAAATTCATAGATACATAAAATAAACTGATTGTTTCCAGATGAGGGTGAAAAAGGTGAAAAGAGCAACATTTGAAAATTTCAACATTCAAGATAAAGCAGAAGTGGAAGTTACACTCACCTCCTTTTGGAACCAAATCAAAATTACAAATATATTATAGAAAAATCAGCCTGAATAACCAAATGAAAACTAGCTGAATAGAAGTCTTATAATAAAGGATATAGAGAAGAAGCCATGTCAAGTCTGATAGGAAGGACAGAGACACACAAAAAGTGCTAGCCCAAATCCAAGTGTGGCTATTGAGAACCTGAAAGAGTATCTCAGCTGCAAAGTTCACCCTGAGGAGGAAGGGTTCTCAGCCCCATGCTGGGCTCTTCAGCTAAGAACACCAGTGCTGGGAAAATGAACATACATAATACCTGGCTGTGAAAATCAGTGGGTAATCTGTCTGCTTGAGTGAAGAGGTAGTCTGCTAGAAACCCAGATGCCCACTGAAAGGGCCAACACACAAAACCTCATTTGCAGCCGCTCACCCTGGGCTCTGTTGGTCAGAGCAGACTGGAGTCACAAATAAAGAGACTGAATTTGTGACTTCAAGGAGCAGGCTGGAGAAACAGCCACCAATGTCCCTGTGCTGAGTCTCTCTCCCATGCTGCCCACATATGCCATCTTTCCTGGGTTGAACACTCATCTCCATAAAGCATCAGCTTGGGAAACACTAGCTCCGCCCACCTACAACCTGTAGCCCCACCCTTCCAGGCTCCTATCATGTGGAGGAATCACCTAGCCTTGGACAGCCTAGGCCTACATTGCAGAATGTCTTGGAAGACTCTCTAGGAGGTCTGGGGAGACTTACAGGGTATCAGAGACACACAGGGAGAGAATGAGTGGAGTAGCTCTAGGGCGAGGGCCAATTTTCCCATGCACCTAACTGGTGCCTCTGCACCACAGTATCTGTCAAGAAGACACAATAGCCCCATCTTCCAGACTCATTGTGATCCTACCTTGTCAATTTCGTGCCCTGCAGATGAGTCTGATGACTGTGGCCACCCTTGCCCTGCATTGCAGTCTTTCTTGGAAAACTTTCAGGGAGGTTCATGCAGACTTAGGAGGTGTCAGAAATGCACAAGGAGAGACTGAGTGAAGTGGCTTTAGAAAAGAGGGTTGATTTTCTCATGAGCACTGCCAGGGCCCCCCTCCCATAGCATTGGCCTTAGGAGATGAACTAGCCCCACACTCCCAACTAACTATGGCTCCACAGTGCCAAGCTTGTATACTGCAGAATGATCTGATGGTTGTAGGAAGCATTAATCTTCTTTGCAATTATTCTTTTAAAGTTCCCAAGGAGGTCTGGCCAGACTCAGAAAGTGTGAGAGACACACAGAAAGAGACAGATATGTGTAGTTTTAGGGCAAGGGACATATTTCTCTACATGACCAGATTGGGTCAACATTTCTGTGCAGTACTCTCCCTGGACAGGGCCAAATTTAACCTGTTTTAGCCTGATTAATTCTACTGGGGCCACTATGATGACTCCCTGAAAACATGCCCCACTGCAAACTTCCACAGGACCCATGTGGATGGTGGTTGACTTTGATTCACCCTGAGACACTTGCTGAGTAGTTTATGACCCATCAGTGGTACTGAGTTTAAATCTGTATCAACCTGGTTTACACCACTGGCCCCTAACTGGTGACTCACTGAGAACCAAACTCACACAACTCACGTAATATCAGAGGCTCTTTCTGTGAATGAGCTTAACAGGCAGCCAAAAGGAGGAGTTAGATCTCAAGGTGCCTTGCGCCTTTTCATGAACTGCCTCATGGTTAGTACTGGTACACACCAACTTTGGTATGCAGCATGGCCTCTCCCATGTAAACTGTGTTCCAGCAGAGGCAGCTACCAGCTGTAGATAGATTTTGCCTCCTAACAGGTAGCCGAGGGATGGTCACAGACCACATCTGACATCTGCTAGCACAAGAGTTGATCCCAAGTGTTCCCAGAACCAACTCACCCGGTGGCAGACTTCAGACCACATCAGAGCACAACCAAATTAGCTCCACAAGTGGCACACCCAAAGGAAGAGCATGGCAAGAACAAACATAACTGGAACACATTGTGCTTCATGGGTCAGCCCCTGCACACCAGCTCATACACTATGGTTGTGGTCAATCCTCACACTCTGTCAGCCTGATGGTCAATCCCACCCATAGATGGCCCAACAGCAATCAATAATCAACTACAAGAGTAAAGCTAACATACGTATATGCATTCTTAGAGCATCAAATTCAGGAAATCAGTGAGACTAAACTAGTGATACCAACTGGACACCTATAAAATAAAGCCAGCCTACCAAGAATTGTAGACAGTGGATCTACCTAATACACAGAAACAAATACACAGGCAGAAAAAAACAGGGAGACAAAGTAACATTCACAAATGAAATAAGAAATTCCCCGAAGAACTAAATTAAATGGAGGCAAGCAATCTACTAGATAAATAGTTCAAAACAATGTTATACGGGTGCTCAAGGAACTTAGAGAGAAGTTCAATAAAGATAAAGTAAACATAAAAAGGACATAGAATTTTTTTTAAAAAGAACCATTCAGGCCCAGCCAGGTATGGCTCAGTGGTTGAGCGTCGACCTAGGATCCAGGAGATCAGGGTTCTATTCCCGGTCAGGGCACATACCTGAGTTGTGGGCTATAGCCGATCAATGACTCTCTCATCATTGATGTTTCTGTCTCTCTCTCTCCCTCTCCCTTCCTCTCTCTGAAATTAATAAATAAAGATATATTAAAAAAAAAAAATCAGAAGTTAAGAATACAATATCTGAAATGAAGAATAAATTAGAAAAATTAAACAGCAGTTCAAGTCGGCGATTTGAAAGACAAAGTGACAGAAAACACAGAGTTCCATAAAGAAAAAATGAATTTAAAAAATGAAAAGAGATGATGGCACCTCTGGGACAACATGAAGCATAACAACATCAACACTGTAGAGGTTCCAGAAGTAAAAGAGAAATAACAAGGAATTGAGGAACTATTTGAAGAAATAATGACTGAAAACATCTCTAACATGGTGAAGAAAAAAGATACACAATTCCAAAAAGGGCAAAGTCACACAGAAATTCAGCTGAAGGGACTCACCCAAAATACAACATAATTAAAATGGCAAAGGTTCAAAAGAAAAAGAGAATATTAAAATAGCAAGAGAAAGACAGTTACCCACAAGGGAGCTCCTAAAAATCTAAACTGATTTCTTAACAAAAACATTTCAAGCCAGAAGGGATTACAACAAAATATTCAAAGTGAATAAAAGCAAAAACATACAACCAAGACTATAATACCCAGCAAGGCTATAATTTAAAGTAGAAGGAGAAATAAAGTTTTCCAGAAAAAAACCCAAAATCAAACAAACAAAAAAATAAAAACTAAAGAGATCATCACTACCAAATAGTATTACAAGAAATTTTAAAGGGGCTTTTCAAGAAGAACTAAATAAAAAAAGAGGAACATAAGTATTTATAACAAAATGGCAAAAAATTCATACCCATCGATAATTATTCTAAATGTAAATGGATTCAATGCTTTGCTCAAAAGATATAAGGTACATGACTAGATTTAAAAAAAAAAAAAATGTAGTCACAAGAAAGACAGAGACTGAAAGTAAAGGGGGAGAAAATTATGTAAATGGAAACATAAAAAACCTGGGGTAGAATTGTTATATCAGGTAAAGTGGACTTTATTTTATTTTTTTCCTTTCTTATTTTTTATCAAATTTATAAGAGTGACATTGATTAATAGGATGATATAGGTTTCAAGTGTGCATTTCCTTTATACAAAATCTGTATATTGCACGGTATGCCCACCAACCAAAGTCAAACCATCTTCTGTCACCATATATTAGGTCCCCACCACCCCAACAGCCCCTTCCCTCTGGTAAACACTGCACTGTTATCTGTGTCCATGATTTTCAGTTTTATATCCAACATATGAGTGAAGTCATCTGGTTCTTAAATTTTTCAGACTGATTTACTTCACTTATCATAATATTCTCAAGGTTCATCCATGTTGTCTCAAATGGAAGTGTTTCATCTTTCCTCATGGCTGAGTAGTATTCCATTGTATATATGTACCCTATCTTCTTTATCCAATCATCTACTGAAGGACATTTCAGTTGTTTCCATGTTTTGGCCACCATGAATAGGTTCGCAATGAACATTGAGGAGCATTTATCTTTGCAAATACATGTTTTCAAGTTTTGAAGGTAGATGCCCAGGAGAGGGACTGCTGGGTCATATGGTAACTCTATTCTTAATTTTTTGAGGAACCACCATACCATAATCTATAGTGGCTGTACCAGTTTGCATTCCCACTGGCAGTGAATGAGGGTTCCCTTTTCTCCACAACCTCTCCAGCACTTGTCATTACTTGTCTTGTTGGTAGTAGTCATTCTCACAAGTGGGATGTGGTATCTCATTGTAGTTTTGATTTGAATTTTCCTAATTGATAGTAAGGTTGAACATCTTTACATAAACTGTTGAACATTTGTGTCTTTTTGGGAGAGGTGTCTATTCAGTCCTCTGCCCATTTTTTAATTGGATTGTTTGTATGTTTGGTTTCGAGTTGTATGAGTTATTTATTTTGGATATTAAACCTTTATCACAACTGTTGTTTGCAAATATCTCCCACTCAGTTGGTTGCCTTTTTGTTTTGTTGTAGGTTTCCTTTGCTGTGCAGAAGCTTTTTTGTTTGATATAGTCCCATTCATTTACTTTTGCTTTTACTTCCCTTACCTTTGGGGTCAATTCATAAAATGTTCCTCATGACCAAGGTCCAGAAGTTTAGTACTTATGTTTTATTGTTTGTTATTTATTGTTTCAGATATGTAGGTCTTAAATCCATTTTGAATTAATTTTTGTACATAGGGACAAATTTTAATCTAGTTTCATTCTTTTGCATGTGGCTTTTCAGTTTTCTCAGCACAATTTACTGAAGAGTTTTTTTTCTTTTTTCCATTGTGTATTTTTGGCTCCTTTGTCAAAAAGTATCTGCCTCTATACATGTGGTTTTATTTATGGGCTCTCAATTATTTTCTATTGATCTGTGTGATTGTTTTTCTGCCAATACCATGCAATTTTGAGTATCATAGTTTTGGAGTATAACGTGAAGTCGGGTAGTGTGATACCTCCAGCTACATTCTTTTTTCTCAAAATTGCTTTCACTATCTGAGGTCTTTTGTGGTTTCATACAAATCTGATGATTTTTTGTTCTATTTCTTAAAAAAATGACATTGGAATTTTGATGGGTATTACATTGAATCTGTATATTGCTTGGGTAATTTGGCCATTTTAAATATGTTGATTCTTCTGATCCAAGAACACAGAATATCTTTCAATTTTGTCCTGTCTTCTTCAATCTCATTTTGTAGTTTTCTGTATATATTTCTATGCATTTTACTCTTTATGTTGCATCTGCAAAAGGAATTGTTTTTTCATTTCTTTTTCTGAAGTTTCATTTTTAATATATAGGAAATAGGAAAGCAGTGAATATTCGTACATTGATTTTGTATCCTGCAACTTTATTGTATTTGTTTATTGTTTCAACTATATTTTTGGTGAAGTCTTTAAGGCTTTCTATGTACAGAATCATGTCATCTGCAAATAGTGACACTTTTCCTTCTTTCTCACAATTTGAACACCTTTTGTTTCATCCTCTTGTCTGATTGCTCTGGCTAGGCCTTTCACAACTATGTTGAATATGACTGGTGAGAGTAGACATCCTTGTCTTGTTCCTGATTTTTAGAGGAAAAGTTTTCAGTTTTTCACCATTGAGCATGATATTTGCTGCAGATTTGTCATATATGGCCTTTATTATGTTGAAATACTTTGCTTCTATACCTATTTTATTGAGTGTTTTGTTCATAAATGGATGTTGCACCTTAAAAGCTTTTTATGTATCTATTGATAAGATCATATCATTTTTATCTTTTATTTTGTTAATGTGGTATATTACATTGATTGATTTAGGTATGTTGGAATCATCCTTGTGCACTTGAAATGAACCCCACTTGATCATGATGTATTATTTTTTAACATATTGTTGGATTCAATTTTCTATAATTTTGTTTAGGATTTTTACATCTGTATTCATCAGAGATATTGGTCTGAAGTTTTCTTTTCATGTGTCTGTGTGTTATCCTTGTCAAGTTTTTGTATCACAGTTATGTTCACCTCACAAAATGTGTTAGGAAGTATTACCTCTTCTGAGTTTTGGAAGAATTTGAGAAGGATAGGTTTCAAAATCTTTTTTGAACATTTGGTAGAATTCACTGGTGAAGCCAATGGTCCTGGACTTTTCTTTCATGGGAGGTTTTTAATGGCTGTTTTAATTTCCTCACTGCTGATTGATCTATTTAGATTTTCCACTTCCAGATTCAGTCTAGGAAGGTTATGTATTTCTAGGAACTTATTCATTTCTTCTAGGTTCTTGAATTTTGTAGCATATAGTGTTTCAGAATATTATAGTATAATCCTTTTGTATTTGTGATGTCTGTGGTAACTTCTCTTTAACTTCTAATTTTGTTTATTGAAGTCTTTTCTTTTTTTTCTATAGTACGTGTAGCCAGGATTTTGTCAATTTTATTAATCTTTTCAAAGAACCAGTTATTTGTTGTATTAATTTTTGTATAGTCTTTTTGTTCTCTATTTCATTCAATTTTGCTATACTTTTTAATGTTTCCTTTCTCTTGCTGACTTTGTGTTGCTTTTGTTCTTCTTTTCCTTGTTCTTTAAGATGGTATGTTAAGTTGTTTGCTTGGGATTTCTCTTACTTCTTGAGATAGGCCTGTATTGATATAAACTTCCCTCTTATTACTGCTTTTGCTGAACCTCAATTTTAGGTATGTCGTATTGTCATTCTCATTTGTCTCAATGTATGGTTTGATCTCATCTTTAATTTCTTGTTTGACCCAGGCACTTTTTAGTAGTATGTTGTTTAATCTCCTCATATTTGTGTTTATTTACTTCCTTTTTGCAGTTGATTTCTAATTTCAAGACACTGTGGTCAGAGAATATGCTTGGTATAATTTCAATCTTCCTGAATTTGATGAGGATAGTTTTGTGACCCAACATATGGTCTATCTTTGAGAATATTCTATGTGCACTAGGGAAGAATGTATGATTTAAAGTTCTGGGATGAAAGGCTTTGTAAATGTCAATTATGTTCATTTAGTCTAATGTGTCATTTAAGGCCAATATTTCTTTATTGACTTTCTGTTTGGATGATCTATCTAATGCTGTCAATGGAGTATTATGTTCCCTAACTATGATTGTGTTTTGATCTGTTTCTCTCTTTAGTACTGTTTATTTACATATTTTGGTACTCCCTGATTGGGTAAATATATATTAAGAATTGTTATGTATTCTTTATGTAGTGTCCCTTTCATCATTATAAAATGTCCATATTTGTCCCTTGTTGCCTTTGTTATCTTGAGATCTATTTTATCAGATATAAGTATGGCTACACCTGCTTTTTTGTGGATGTTATTCACTTGGATAATCATTTTCCACCCTTTCACTTTGAATCTATCTTTGTCTTTGGAGCTTAGATGTGTCTCCTGAAGGCAGTATATGGTTGGGTTTTATTTTTTATACAACCTGATATTCTGTGCCTTTTTATTGGTTCAGTCCATTTACATTTATGGTATTTATTGATGCATGAAGATTTCTCATATCCATTTTGTCTGTTGTTTTCTGGTAATTCTGTGCCTCCATTGGTTTTTCTTTGTGTTTCTGTATGGTTTTGTTTGGTGGTATTCCAAATTTATGTCCTCTGTTTCCTCTTTTACTATGTTAAGTGTCTCTGTTTGGGGATATTTTGAGAGTGGTTTCCATTAGATTTATGAAATAGAATGTTTCATATATACAAAAGTCACTTTTCTTTTGAATGAATCTGGCCTCCATCTTCCTTTGCCAATTGAGACCATTCCCCCTCCTCTTTTATGTTTTGGTTGTCACAAATTATCTCCGTTTATGTTGTAAGTTTGTTGTTGATCTTACTCATTTACTTTTAGTTTTCTACTCTTTGTTTCAGATAGAATAACCTCCTTGAGTATTTATGGTAATGGAGGTCTTCTGATGCAGAATTCCTTCAACTTTTGTATGTTTGGGAAAGTCTTTAATCTCCTTCATATTTAAAGGATAATTTTGCTGGATATATTATTTTTGGCTGATAATTTGTCTCTTTCAGTAGTTGAATATTTGATACCACTTTTCTGGCTTGTAAAGTTTCTGCTGAGAATTCTGATGTTAACCTAATAGGTTTTCCTTTATAAGTTACTTTTTCCCCCCTGGCTACTTTTAGCATCTTTTCTTTGTCATTTTTTTTCACTTACATTTTATATTCAATATTATTCTGTATTAGTTTCAGATGTACAGTATAATGGTTAGACAATCATGTACTTTACAGAGTGGTCCCCCAATTATTTCAAATACCCATCTGGCCCCATACATAGTAACAGTATTATGACATTATTGATTATATTCCCTATGCTATAATTTACATCTCTGTGACTATTCTGTAACTACCAATTTGTACTGCTTTGATGGAGGTTAAAAATGTTCCATTGATAAACAAATATAAAATTTGAATGGAGTTGAGGCAAATTGTGCAATAAGCAGATGTACTTCAAGTTGCTAAACAAAGTTTAAAAATCAAGTATCAATAAAAGAAAACGTTTCTGGTACAGTTCCAGCAGTATAAAAAAACAGTGCATGAGTACCTGTATAATACACCCATTTGCAATAGTGCAACTTTTAACCACATATAATTGACCATTCATAGTCCATGCATTTAAAACTCCACACCTCAACAACAACAAGATGACATTTCCTGAAGAAAATTAGATTTAAAAAGGCATAACCCAGATGTTCCCTCATTTGACCAACTCCATCTAAGTTTGGATGTGCAGAAAGACTTTGATGTATCCAGAGTAAGCCACATGCAACAAGTTACTTAACCAACTTTCTAAAATAAATTTTCAGAACAATGACAGTAGGATAAGGGAAGAAAACATGGAGGATTGAAGTCTTAATTACTATACATTCTTTTTTTTTTTTTTTTGATAGAATGGGAAACATTTACAAGATGTTACAAAGAAAAAGCATAATCTTGTACAAGAAATTTAACACATTCTATACAAAGTCTTCACTTTGCTCTCATCATTTGTACAAATTCTTCATAGTTTACTTGGCCATCGCCATCAATATCTGCTTCTGTGATCACTTCAGCAACCTCTTCATCTGCTCACTTCTCTCCAAGGTGTGTTATCACATGGAGAAGCTGTGCTGTGCTAATATAGCAATTGCAATACTTATCAAATACATGGAATACTTCACTAATTTCTTCTTCACTGTCTGTGCCTTTCATTTCTCTTGCCATCACTGTCAGAAATTCCAAGAAGTCAATTGTGCCATGACTGTCAACATCCACTTCATTAATCATATCCTATACCTCTGCTTCTGTGGGATTCCATCCAAGATACCTCATGACAGTTCCCAATCCCTTTACTGTTACAGTTTCAGCACTACCACTGTCAAACAATGAAAAAGCTTCTTTGAATTCTGCAATCTGATCTTCAGTAAGTTGGTCAGCCATGCTGCGAGCGCTACTGGTCTCCACACAACCACTCAGCTTGCACACTCCTCTGTGACTTCAATCTGTACTTTTTCTTAAAAAAAAATTTCTTTAATGATGAAAATATTACAGAACTCCCCCATTTTTGTCCCCACTGATCCTCTCCACCCCACATCTGACCTGCTCCCCAGACTTTCATGATACTACTGTCTGTTCCCATGGTTTATGCATATATGCATGTAAGTTCTTAGATTAATCTCTCTCCACCCTTTCCCCCATTTCCGCCTTCCCACTGAGATTCATCAATCTGTTCCATGCTTCCATGTCTCTGGATTTATTTTGTTCCTCAGTCTATTTTGTTTATTAGATTCTACATATGAAAGAGATTATGTAAAACTGAGTCAGGAAGAATCAGAAAACCTGAATAGGCTAAAACAACTGATGGAATCAAAGCAGCAATAAAAAAAAAAACTCCCAGAAAACAAAAGCCCTGGTCTGGATGGGTTCACAGGGGAGCTTTCTAATTCTTTAAGGTGTATGGTTAGTTTGCTAAAAATTTTTCTTGCATTTTGATGTAGACCTCTAGTGCTATGAACTTTCATCTCGGAGCTGCTTTCGCTGTGTTCCATAGATTTTGGGTTGTTGTGTGTTCGTTATCATTTGTTTCCAGGAAGTTTTTGATTTATTTATTGATCTTATTGGTAATCCATTCATTGTTTTATAACATGCTATTTAGACTCCCTGTGTTTGAATGTTTTTGAGTGTTTTTACTGTAGTTGATTTCAAATTTCATGCCATTGTAATCTGAGATGCTTAATATGATTTCAGTCTTCAGAAACTTTGTAGAGACTTGTTCTACATTGAAGGTTATTATCAATAGATACTATTTATTGCCATTTTAATTCTTTATGCCTATGTTTATCTCTGTATTTCTACTTCTAATTACAGTAGTTGCTTTAACATTTCCTGCAATGCTGATTTGGTGATGATAAACACCTTTAGCCTTTTTTTTTTTTTTTTTTGTCTGGAAAGCTTTTTATTTCACCGTCTATCTTGAATGATAGTCTTGCTGGATAGAGTAGTTTTAGTTTCAGATCCTTGTATTGCATTACCTTGAATACTTCATGTCATTCCCTTCTGGTCTATAGAGTTTCTGATGAGAAGTCCTCTGACAGCATTATGGAAGCTCCTTTGTAGGCAACAGATTGTTTTTCTCTAGCTGCCTTTAATATCCTCTCCTTGTCTTGAATTCTTGGCATTTTAATTATGATGTGTCTGGGCATAGGCCTCTTTGGATTCTTCTTTCTTGGGAGTCTCTGTGCCTCCTGAACTTGTGTGACTTTTTCCTTTATCAGGTTTGGGAAGTTATCTGCCATTATTTTTTCAAATAAATTCTCTATCCCTTGCTTATTCTCCTCCCCTCTGGCACTCTTATAATGCAAATATTGTTACATTTCACGTTGCCCCACAGCTCCCTTAAACTGTCCTCCTGTTTTTGAATTGTTTTTGCTTCTGGATCTCTGATTGAGTGATTTTTTTCTACCATGTCTCCTTATTTGCTGATCAAATCCTCAGCTTCCACTAATCTGCTGTTTATTCCTTCCAATGTATTCTTTATTTCTGCGATGTCATTCTTAATTTCCTTCATATTTCCATATATCTTTCATGCTGTTGAGCACCCTTACAATCAGTATTCTGAATTCTATACCTGAGAGATTGATGATTCCCATTTCATTTAGCTCTTTTTCTGTAGACTTCTTTCATTCGGGGCTTGTTTTTTGTCTCCTCATTTTAGCTGCCTGTTTGGGTTTGTTTCTATGTATTAAGTAGCTCTGCAATGACTCTCAGTCCTTTTGGAAGTCTCTGGTGCAAGCCAATGTCAGACACAGTTTGTGACTGGCCCTGAATGTCCTGTTTGAAGCTATCACCTACCTTCAGCTTGAGGTCTCCTCTGCTGGGCCTGGGTTCTGTTCAATGGGACCAAGATGCACAACAAAGTCTCCTTTCCAAGGCTCAGGTCTGGAAGCAGATCAGGCAAATAGTCAAAGCACTGTGAGGTTTGCCCTGTCTGTAAGATGATTAATCTGATTCTCTTAACGAGCCTCAGGCTTTAGAAGCTCCATAGGATGAGGCAGCTGATTGTTATCAGTCTCTTAAGGTGCCTCAGGTGGCAGAAACTCCTTAGGGTAGAGTGAGAGATTTTACAGCAGGATGGTGCATTTGCTTAACCCCTAGGCAAAGCAGCAAAATGTCTGCCTGAGAAACATGTCCTCTGCAGTATGGTGGAATGACTGGGCGCAGGAATCCAGAGGAGTGTCCTGTGAGCTTTATCTTCAGAGCCTGCAACCCTTGATTCTCCTCAAATTGCTCCTGTACACTCTGCCCTCCCTCTGCTGGAGCCCAAGGTGAGTGGCTTCACATGAAACTGTATTTTGGCTCCTGGAGAGGGTGCCTGCAGTTCTAGTCACCTTTCTCTGGCAGACAGAAACCATGCTGCTTTACACAGCCAGATGTTATGTGGGCACTTTTCTCAGTTCTAATACTCTTGGCTTGGAAGCCCAGCCTGGGGTTTAGGCCACAGAGTCCTTAGTGGGACCTCCCTCACAGCTGAGATATCCCTCTGGACCTTTAGCTGCTTCCTGTTGGAGCCCAGCCAACCTTCTCATGCCTCCACATTTCTTACCAGTCTCTATGTGGTCTGCACCTTTCCTCCTTGGTTATGAGGGTGCTCTCCAGCTAGTCTTCAGCTGCAGTGGATTGTTCAGGGTGGCTTTTCTACATTTTAGTTGTAATTCCAGTTTGGTCCTGGGAGACTGTCGATGTAACTTCCAATCAGTCCTCCATCATTTTAATTCTTGTTATTAACTTTTACAGTTTAATACAATGTGCCTTAGAGAGAGGGCCTCCTTGGATTGAGGTAACTAGGTGTTCTCATTGCTTCTTGGACTTGAAAAATTAATCCTTTCCATAGATTAGTGAAATTCTCACCAATTATTTGCTTGAATAAGCTCTCCGCCCTGTTCTCCCTCTCTTTTTCTTCTGGTATACTTATTATATTTTATTTATTTATATATTTTAATTTATCTTTACTGTTAAGAGTATTACAGACATTCCATTTTTCCCCCATGGACCCCCTCTACCCCATTCCTGCCCCCATACCAGGCTTTCACCACAGTATGGTGTGTCCATGGGTTATGCATATATGCACATAAGTTATTTGTTAATCTTTTCTTCCCTACACCCAACCCCTGCCTTCCCTCAGTCTGTTCCATGCTTCCATGTCTATGAACCTAATTTGTTCATCAGTTTATTTTGTTCCTTATATTCCACATATAAGTGAGATCATGTGGCACGTGTCTTTCTCTGAATGGCTTATTTCACTTAGCATAATACTCTCCAGGTCTATTCATGCAGTCTCAAAGAGTAAGAGATCCTTCTTTTTTACAGCTACATATTATTCCATTGTGTAAATGTACCTCTGTTTTTTATGCACTCATCTACTGATGGGTACTAGAGATGTTACCAGATCTTAGCTATTGTAAATTGTGCTGCTATGAACATAAGGGTGCATATATTCTTTCTGATTTGTGTTTTACCATTTTAGGATATATTTCTAGAAGTGTGATTACTGGGTCAAATTGCAGTTCCACTGTTAATTTTTTGAGGAAACTCCACACTGTCTTCCATAGTGCCTTCAGCAGTCTGTATTCCCACCAGCAGTGTACTACAGTTCTTTTTCTCCACATCATTGACAGCATTTGTCATTTGTTGATTTTTTTTTAAATTGATAAGTAGACTGTGGAAAGGATAGATGGGTAGGTGAGGGGAAGAGAGAGCTCTCTTGTTTAGAGAAAAATGTCTAGTGATAACTGGAAAATGTGGAGGGAATGTTAGAGTTGGAAAAAATCATGATTTTGCAGCTATTTTTAAAGCTTGCATTATGCAAGAATCATCAATGGATACTAAATCTGGGTGGATGAGGAGGGGCAAGGTATTGCTTCTCACTGACTTCTAAGTGCTTGCAAGGGAAAAGTGGTAACTATACAGAAGAAAAATTAAATAATACTTGACCCGGTGTTCAAAATTTCCATCACCAATGAGGGGTAGGTGGACATTATATATCTATAAATGGTATTTTTGAGAAGAACAAAACATCACCTGGTTAACAAGGCATAACCTGAATCTAATCATGAGGAAATATCAAACAAAGTTTTAAAAGGCATGGGGGAGAGAGGCCCATATTCTTCAAAAATGTCAGTCATAAAAGATCAAGAAAGGTTATGGAGGTGTTCATGATCAAAGGAGACTAAAGAGCCATGACAACTAATTGCAATACCTAATCTAGGCTGAATCCTGTGCTAAAGGGGAAAAAATGCTATCCAGGACACTATTGGATTATTGGGTCAACTGAGAAAACTGGAATAAAAATAGTACATTAAATCAAATTTGCTGAAGTCGAGAACTCTACAATGATTATATAAGAAAATACCCCCTTTCTTGGAAATACATGCTGATGTATTTGGAGGTAAAGAATCAAGATGAGCCCAGCCAGGTGTGACTCAGCAGTTGAGCATCAACCTGGGATCCAGGCGATAGGGGTTCAATTCTCAGTCAGGGCTGTGTGCTCAGCCGGGTTGTGTGCTCAATCCCCAGTCAGGGGTGTGCAGGAGGCAGCTGATCAATGACTCTCTCATCATTGATGTTTCCATCTCTCTCTCTCCCTCTCCTTTCATCTCTCTGAAATCAATAAAGATATACTTAAATAAAGAAAAAAGAATCAAGATGAATGTAATTTATCCTCAAAGAGATCAGAAATATGTTATGTATATGTACATCACACATAGATAGTTAGATGATTGCTAGGTAGGTAGATAGATAGAATAAATTATAAAGCAAATGTGGTAAAATATTGGCAATAGATGAAATAAAGGTATTTGAGTGTACTATTTTTATTCTTGTAATTATTCTGTACTTCCAAGTTAAAAGTACAAAAAGACACACACAAGAATCCCCACAAAAAACAACTACACAAGCAAGCCTAGATTTTTTTTGATGGTGGCATTCTAGAAGGTGAGGTAATACTTCATTGTCATTTTAATTTTCATCTCTCTGATCATTAGTGACTTTGAACATTTTTTTCATATGTCTCTTTTTTTCATATCTGTATGTTCTATTTGGAGAAGTGTTTATTCAGGATTCTTGTCCATTTTTTAATTAGATTGTTCACCTTCCTGGTATTAAGTTGTATAAGAACTTTATATATTTTGGAAATTAACCCCTTATCAGATGTATCATTGGAAAATATATTCTCCCATACACTAGAAGCCTTTTTCACTTTGTTGATTATTTCTTTTTGGGTGCAGAAAGTCTTAATTTTGGCCTAGTCCCATTTGTTTATTTTTTCTGTGTTTACCTTGCTCTAGGAGATATAACAGGAAACATTGCTATGAGACATATCAGAGATTTTGCTGCCTATGGTTCTTCTAGGATTTTTATGTTTTCATGACTTACATTAAAGTATTTTATCCATTTTGAGTTTATTCTTGTGTATGGTCTAAGTTGGTGGTCTAGTTTTATTTTTTTTGTATGTACCTGTCCAGTTTTCCCAACACCATTTATTAAAGAGACTGTCTTTACACCATTGTATGCTCTTGTCTCTTTTGTCAAATATTAAGTGAGCATAATGAATTGTGTGATTTTTGTGTTCTCTGTTCTGTTTCATTAATCTATACTCCTGTTCTTGTGCCAGTACCAGTCTAGTTTTATTACAATGTCTTTGTAGTATAACTTGATATCTGGTATTGTTATCCCTCCAACTTTTTTCTTTCTCAAGATTTCCATGGCTCTTTGTGGTCCTTTTTGGTTCCACATAAATTTTTGGAGTATTTGTTCTAGATCTTTGAAATATGTCATTGGTACTTAAGTAGGGATTGCAGTAAATCTGTAGATTGCTTTGGGCATTATAGACATTTTAATAATGTTAATTCTTCCAATCCATGAACATGGTATGTTCTTCCATTTGTTTGTATCTTCCTCTATTTCTTTTTTTCAGTGTCCTGTAGTTTTCTTAGTACAGGGCTTTTACCTCCTTGATTAAGGTTATTCAACGTTATTTTTTTTTAAATGTCATTGATCTTGCCAATTATTCTTATATTACTCCTTCTGGTGGGGTCAGATAGTTCTCATAGATGTATTTCTTTTTTTTTCTGCTTAAGTCTCTGTCCTTCCCTCTGCATCATTTCTGGATTTCTGTCTTCGATATCACTGATAGTTTCCTCAATTGGTTTGTTCTGTTTCCTATGCTCATCAGGTCATTCTTCATCTCTTTAATTGATGTCTTAATCTCCAGGATTTTATTTCATTCTTTTTGAAAGCTTAATTCTCTTTGTAGAAGTACTTGTTTTGTTTATTAAGTTGTTTTCTGAGCTCACCAAATTGCCTGTCTCTATTTTCTCTCATCTGGCTGAGTATTTTCAGAACTGCAGTATTGAATTCTCTGTTATTTATGTCACATATTTTCATGTCATTAATTTTATTTTCTGAAGGTTTTTTATATTCTTTTTGAGCTGCCTCATTACCTTGGTTATTTATGGTACTTGATGTATTTCTTCTCTGCTAAGCATCAATGTGTAGATTGCACTTCTCTGGCTGATTAACATGAAGAGATATTTCTATTATTTTGGAGTAGGTTGAGATGAACTGCAACTTTTTTGTTTCTTTGTTTGTTTGTAGCTCTATGAAATCCCAGCACTCTCTCCTGTGGCCTCTACAGTCACTGTAGCTGCAATTCATCTGGGTTGGGGTAAGCTGGGCGATCTCTCCAGGTTCTTTGTTGTTTTATGCTCAGTAATGGTGGCCTTCATCCTCTGCTTGGGTCCTCCCTGTGTTCCAATCATAAAGTGTACCCTTTGCTCATGGGAAAATGCAATTCTGCACTATTAGATATCAGGTGAGGTTTCTCAGACATGCAGTTAATGTAGTCCATGGCCCTACATCAAGGGCAAATTTAAGCAGTCTCTGGGAGGTTAAAGGGAATTGGCAATAATTTGTGGCTTTGTTTCACTCTCTGAATTGCCAACCAACTACCTGACAACTGTGGTGGTTTTCCTGTGCAATGTCCTTGATCAGGTCACTGAGCACAGCCTCAGTTATAACTATTCACTCCTGCAGGAGCGCCCAGATAGTATCTCTGTTCCTCCCGGATGAAGTGGGTGTCAGTAATAACTAGATTTGTCCCCTCCCTGTGCTTAGCCCTGAATGAGCTCACAGCTGCTTGGCTGTGTTTCTGGTTCATATCAGCCCCTCTCTCCTTTCACCTCCCCCTTTTGATCCATTTGGCAACCTTTAGATGCTTCCATGCATGGATATCTGAGGAGTATTTGTGCATTGAGCAGGGAATCCATTGTTGAGATATGGCTGTAAAGATTTTTGTAACTCTTAGGGGAAAACCAAGGGAATCTCTCATGCCACCATTCTTCTGACACCACTCCAAAATAGACTTTAAAACAAAAACTGTATTAAATGACAAAAAGAGGAGATAATTTTTGTAAAAATGTATGCACCCTTGCCCTGACCAGTGTGGCTAATTTGTTGGAGCATCCACTTACTGAATGGTAACTGGTTCAATTCTGGGTCAAGGACACATATCTGGGTTGCAGGTTTGATCCCTAGCCCCAGTCAGTCTAATGCAAGAAGCAACCGATCAATATGTCTCTCTCACACTGATGTTTGTCTCTCTCTCACCATCCCTCCCTCTTTTCTACTTTCTCTAAAAAAATAATCAATGGAAAAAAATTATGCACCCAATATAGTATGCTTAAATATATAAATCAAAACTTGATGCACATAAAGGGGAGATCAATAATAATACAGTCATAGCAGGAGATATTTACACCCCCACTGACATCAATGGATAGATTTTTCAGATAATGTATCAATAAGAAATCATGATCTTAAAATGACTTAGTAGACCAGTTAAATTCAAATGAAATTCTCAGAGCATTTTGCCCGAATTTAGCAGAATATACTTTTTTTTTTCAAATTTCCATGAAGCATTTTCTATGACAGACCACATGTTAGAACACAAAACAAGTCTCAATAAATTTTAGAAAATTGAAATCATGTCAAGCATCTTTTCTAACCACAATGGTATAAAAGTAAAAAAAAAAAAAAAAAAGTAAAAACCAATTGTAAGAAAAATAAATAAAATACAAACACATGGTAACTTCTTACTAAATATGAATGGTTTAACAATAATATAAAGAAAGAAATCACAAGATACCTAGAGAAAAATGAAAACACTACAACCTAAAACCTATAGAACAGCAAAAGCAGTTCTGAAAGGGAAATTCAGAGCATGAGAGAGCTACCTCAATATACAAGAAAAATCTTAAATAAACAATCTAACCTTACACTGAAAGGAACTATAAAAGAACAGCATAAAGGCCCAAATTAAATGGAATGAAAAAAATAATAAAAACTAGAGTGGAGAGGAGCAAAGATGGCTGCACTTTAGCAAGTGACTGAGTGCGATTGCTCCAGCCATGGACTAGATTTGCAGCTATACTACTGCACAGTCAGCTTGGAAAGACAAGAGAAGTATAGCTGATTGGATGTGTTTTGACTAAGGAGCACTGAAGAAATCTCATAGAGACTGGTAGAAGAGGATTTCTTGTGGAAAGGGGGAGTCTCTCCTGAAGCTAGTGCTCAGCTGTGAGGCCCAAGGCTTAGAGGGTGCAAAGCTCCCTCCCCATGGGATTGTGGACTGGCATCCAAAAGCTGGAATCTCAAATCTGGAGCAGTGGAGAAGAGGAGAGCCCATGCACATGGGGGTGAGGGATCCAAGGGAACAGTCTGCCTTCAAGGTGGGCTCTGCACTTTCCAAGTCAAAGAACATGCCTAAAGGCAGGAATCCAGACAGGAGATTCACTTTGGGTGCTAACTTTAAGAAAGGCTGTCCTGCAGTCTGTGGCTTCATAATAGAAAGGGGCCTGTGGGCTGAACCTAGCAGTGACCTAAAGGAACCTTCTTCTTTCCTGTAAGGCATTGTACAGAGCCCCCGAAAGCATTTGAACTCTGTGGTAAAGAGAAGAGACCCTCCCACAGCCAGAGAGAGACTGGAGCTGCCAAAAGGATAGAGCAGAGATTTATAACTTACTCTGAAGATATCTGGGATAGCAAGTGAAGCTAGGAATCTCATCCCCAGCTTTACTGAGATTAGCTGTGGAAGAGACCTTCATGGAGCTGATTTTGTAACCCATCCTTCTTATACCTGAGGCACAAGGGCACCAGGCCCTCACAAAGCAGGTTTTCTGCCTATTTGTTACTTAATCTTTTTTATTATTGGACAGCACTTCACAGCATCCAACTTCTAGGCTCATATTAGGGAGACAGGGCAGCAAAAGCTGGCTTTTGTGTCTGCATTATGGAGAGTATGAACCAACCACTCTGAGAGATCAGCCAACCACAACTGTGAAAGGCTAGCCATACTGCATCCAACAGGAAAGGGGCTGGTTCAGCTCACTGTAGCTCCAGATACCCCCGCAAACACCCCTGAGCACAGTTCAGTGGGGAAAGAAGAGCTCAGAGGAAGATATTACTAGAGAAAGATTCTCTGGAACTATTATTTGGGAAAAGGAGGAAAAGCTTAAAACCCCTTATTGGGGTTGGGCAGGCAACATGCTCACCAGCGACTCTTTTGATCAATCCCACTGAGCCCAGGCCAGCTGAAACTGATTACACAGAAAAGGCAACAGACTGAATTCAATCTAAACTTGCACCAGATCATTTTAAGGGGAACTAGAGTTGGAGGATGTGGTAGAAACTGAAGAGTTGGCCTTGAAGCAGAGATTAACTTCCCCACAGTGAGTGCCTGAGGGCAAAAATCTCTAAGTAAGGGGACCAATGGTACTAGCTACACTAGCCTTCCTGCATCCTACAGACTCTCTTCAGAAGATTCTGGAGCCATACCAGGCAACCAGAAGGTGGAGACAAAATAGCTGACAGGTAGAGGTGGTCCACAGAGAGCCTCAGACCAACCAGCTACATAAGGACACCAGAACCAAAACTAGACAGCTCCTGACATTGGTTGACACACAAGTACCTCCAAGGATGCCTGAAATCAACATACAAAACAGTGAGCCTCAGATAATACAAGCTGCCCAAACATCACTTTACTGACATTAAAAATTTGTTTGTTTACTTTGTTTTACTTTGCATTTTAAAAAAATTCTTTTTCCAATATTTTGTTGATATTCTCTGCTTTATCGCTTGGATATTATTATTATTATTGTTATGAATTTTATTGCTATGCTCTACTGTTTCTTCCCTATCTTTTATTGGCCTCCTTCCTTTACCTTTTCACTCATCTTAATTTCTTAGAATAACCTTTTTCCTTTCTTTATCTTTCTGTCTTTTTTGACCATTTTCCTGTTTCTACTTTCTACCCTTATATTCTGCTCTCCCTTCTTTCCTTTTAGAATCTTTTCTCTGCCCCTTCTATCTCCCAGTAGCTTTTTTATTTTTTATTTTTTATACTATTAGCAATAATATCCTTTTCTCTCTTTCCTTTTTGCCTTAGTATTTTTGTTGTCTTCTCACTTTACTAATTCTATTTTCTCTTAGATTATTTTCATTGTGGTTGCCAGGATATTTTGTAAGTTCTTGTTTGTTTCCTTTTGGTTTTGTTTTGTTTTGTAATGCCTTGTCAGCACTTGTCCAATAGCTCATATGACATGATAGTGGCTGAGCCTCAAAGTTAGCCAGCCTGAGAGGAGAGTCCTCCCATTCATGGGACAACAACAATTTTGACACAATAACAACAGGAGAGCTCAAAAAACACACAAAAGTGTCATGCCTAAAGAATACATCTTAGAAATATAAGGAAAACACACCTTTGGGTCCCAGTGGATAGTCACTACAAAAGTCCACCCCACAACACTGACAGACAGAAAATATATCTTATAGATTCAAACAAAAAGAGAAAACTAAAATGGGGAGACAAATAAACAACCCCCAAGCTAAAGAAATGAAGAATCTCCAGAAAATGACTTTGATGTGATAGAGGTAAACAAGTTATCAGAAATAGAGTTCAGAGTAATGAACACTATAAAGATATTCAAGGAAATTAGTGAGAACCACATAAGACACTTAGTAGGAACTTCAAGAAATTTCGTGGAAAATACCAAAAACTTAGTGAAAGCTACATCAGCATATATAAATATTATGAATAAGAACCAGGCAGAAATAAAGAATACTACATCCATCAAAAAAATGTGAAAGGAATTAAAAGCAGGCTCGATGAAGCAGAGGATAAAATGAGTGAATTAGAAGATAAGGTAAAAAACAACAACAATCAATCAGAGCAGAAAAAAGAAAAAATACTTAAAAAGCATGAGGACACTTTAAGGGGACTTTGGGACAACATGAAATGAAACAACATCCACATCAGAGGGGTGCCAGAGAGAGAGGAAAGTGTGCAAGCAATAGAGAACCTGTTGGAAAAAATAATGAAAGAAAACTTCTCTAAGCTGGTGAAGGAGAAAGTGACACAATTTCAGGAGGCACAGAGGATAGAGACCCACTCCAAGACATATCATAATAAAGATGGCAAATGTTGCCCGGCTGGGTGTGGCTCAGCGGTTGAGCATCAACCTAGGATCCAGGCAATCAGGGTTCAATTCCTGGTCAGGGCACTTGCCCGGGTTGTGGGCTCAGTCCCCAGTCGGGGGCATGCCTGAGGCAGCCGATCAATGACTCTCTCATCATTGATATTTCTATCTCTCTCTCTCCCTCTCCTTTCCTCTCTCTGAAATCAATAAAGATTTTTTTTTTTTAAATGGCAAATGTTAAGGACAAAGAGAGAATATTAAGAGCTGCAAGAGAGTGACAATCAGTGACCTTCAAGGGAGCCCCCCCAGGGATGTCAGTGTATTTATCAACAGAAACACTTTAAGCCAGAAGGGATTGGAATGAAATTTTCAAAGTAATTAAAAGCAAAAACAGTCTGGCTGCTGTAGCTCAGTGGTTGAGCATCGGCCTATGATCCAGGAGATCATGGTTTGATTCTCGAACAGGGCACATGCCTGGTTTGCAGCTCGATCCCCAGAAGTGGGCATGCAGGAGGCAGCTGATCAATGACTCTCATCACTGATGTTTCTCTCTCTCTTCCTCTCCCTTTCTCTCTCTCTGAAATCAATAAAAATATATTTTTTTTAAAAAGCAAGAACCTGCAACCAATACTGCTCTATCCAGCACAGCTATAATTTAAAATTGAAGGTGAAATTAAGAACTTCCAAGACAAAAGCAGGCTAAAGGATTTCAGTACCACCAAGCCAGCATTGTAAGAAACGCTGAAAGAACTGCTTTAAGAAGAAGAAATATAGAGAAAAAAGTACATAGGCATAAAGGGAAATAATGGTATTATATAAACATATATCAATAATAATCTTAAATGTAAACATAATAAATTATCAAATCAAATGACATAAGGTAGTTGAATGTATAGGAAGACATGATCCATATATATGCTGTCTACAAGAGACCCACCTCAAAACAAAATATCCACAAAGGCTGAAAGTGAAGGGATGGAAAAAAATATTCCATGCAACTGGAAACAAAAAGAAGCTGGGGTAGCAATACTTATTCCGGACAAAACAGACTTCAAAATAAAGACCATAACAAGAGACAATGAAGGTCACTACATAATACTAAAGGGATAAATTCAACAGGAGTATATAACTTTTATAAACATATATGCACCCAGTAGAGGAGCACCTAAATTTATTATTTTTAAAATTATTATGGGACATTAAAGGGGTATTGACAGAAATACAATTATACTGTGGGACCTTAACACCCCATTGTCATCATTGGATAGATTCTCCTGATAAAAAATCAACAAAGAAACAGAGACTTTCAATAACAAACTAGATACAATGGATTTGACATTTACAGAAATATACATTCTTCTCAAGTGCACATGTAACATTCTCAAAGGTAGACCACATGTAATAGCACATACCAAATCTCTACATGTTCAAGAATATTGAAATTATATCAAGCATCTTCTCAGAATTCAATAGCATGAAATTAGAAATCAATGACTATAAAAAAATCCTCAAAAATATTCAAACATGGAGGCTAACTAGCATGTTATTGATCAATCTATGGGTTAGCAAGTATTTCCTTTAAACAAGTAAAGAAGAACAAACAACAACCAAAGATCTATTGGAAAGAACAAAAGCAATCCTGAGAGGAAAGTTCATAGCATTAGAGGTATACCTGCAGAAATAAGAAAAAAAATTAATAAACTATCTAAAACCCAAACTGAAAGAATTAGAAAGAAAACAGCAAAAACAAAAACAAAAACACACACACAAAAAAACACACAGAGTAAATAGAAGGAAAGAAGTAATCAAGATCTGAGCAGAAATGACTGACATAAAAACTAAAAATAAAAATTATCAGTGAAACCAAGAGCTCGTTCTTTAAAAAGATAAATAAGGTTGATGAACCTTTAGCCAAGTTCACTAGGAAACAAAGCAAGAAGACCCAAATACATAAAATCAGAAATGAAATATGCCATAAAAAAATGAAACCACAGAAATAGAAAAAATCATAAGAAAATACTACAGGCAATATATGCCAAAAAGACTAGACAACCTGGATGAAATAGAGAAATTCTTAGAAACATACAATCTTCCAAAACTCAATCAGGATTAATCAGAATACCTGAATAGGCCAATAACAACCAATGAAATTAATGCAGTAATCACAAAACTCCCAGCATACAAAAGTCAGGAACCAGATGGATTTATATGCTATTTTTACCAAACATTCAAAGAATTAACACCTATTCTCCTCAAATTATTCCAGAAAGTTCAAGAGGAATGTAGATTACAGAGCTCTTTTTATGGGTTCAGCATTATCCTAATCCCCTAACCAGATAAAGACTCTACAAAGACATAAAATTACAGACCAATATTTCTGATGGACATTGATGCCAAAGCCCTCAGCAAAATATTAGCAAATCCAATCCAGCAATACATTATAAAGATCATAAACATGACCAAGTGTGATTTATTCTGGTGAAGCCTGGCTGGTATAATATTGTCAAATCAATAAATGTGATACATTACATAAATAATATGAAAGACAAAAATCATATGATCATATCAATAGATGCAGGAAAAGCATGGAATAATGTTCAGCATCCATTTTTTATAAAAACTCTTAGAAAAGTAGCAATGGGGCAGGGTCTGGGCACAGCAAACAAATCAAAGCATACCCAATCCTTCTTTTCAAAATATATTTATTTTCTGAGTAATGGACACACTGAGGCATCTTATCTTTTTACAGCCTTGTTTCATCCTCTAGTTTCCCATGGTGGGTCTGCAAGAAAACTTTTCTATATTTAGTAAGGTGAATAATTATTAAACAACTGTGGACTGTGGCTCTATTCTTTTTATGTGCCCTTCCCCACTATCAAAACCATCACCAAAATGAAGATGTATCCAACTGTATGGAAGAAAATATTTGCCAGTGATACATCTAATAAAGAGTTAATTTCCCAAATATATAAAGTTCTTAGAGAACTCAATACCAGGAATACAAACAATTTAATTAAAAAATAAGCAAAAGACCTGAAAAGACACTTTGCCAAAGAGGTCATACAGATGTCCAAGAGAAATATGAAAAAATGCTCAAAGTCACTAATCATCAGAGAGATTCATATTAAAAGTACAATGAGATATCACCTCACACCTGCCAGAATAGCTACTATCAACAAATCAACAAATGACAACTGCTGAAGAGGATGTGGAGATAAAGAAGTAAAGGTTTTAACTATTATGAATTACAAGTATAGAAGAGATGCAGTTGTGTGATAGATAATTTTCAACCTTCCTTCAAACATTGCTTGAATTTCTGTAGGAGGATTTTTACATGAGTTTCTACATTACACAATATACTGAACAAATTAGAATAACAGTGAGTAAAACAATTTGCCATTCAGATTAAAAAATAGCTCTGTGCCCAGTTGGGAGCCATCTAAAAATATTAGAAAGTCTAAATCCTAACCAGCAAGTGATGCTAGAGGCAAAACTGGAATGTATCTTAAAAGATTTTGCAAGTTTAATCGGTTCGGTTGTTTCTAAGTCTAACTGGGAAAAGTTCTTGATCCAGGTAGGGCTATAGCACTAATTCACCCTTGGGCTGCAAGCAAATAACCAAGCAATCTTGTTAAAAGCTACTGAAGCTAGAGAATCTAAAGATGTTTGTTGTGCTTGAATGGCTCTAGCAATAAGCAGGCTATCATGTTAACACTTCCGATTAAACTTCACAGTATTTTATCTAACTGAGCAATGCCAAAGTCAGTCTATCAGCCTACAGTTCTAAGGAGGCAGATGTTCTCATACTAATCTCAAAATTCCATCTGGCCTTGTCTTGGAATGACTGAGATTAAGCTACATCTGAGAGGAATGGAAGCGATGGAAATCATAAGCTATAACTAAAAATATAATCTCACAGGCTTTTCATGTATTCTACAGATGACAATTAAAAATTATACAACTAGATTTTTGCTATGTACACAAACTAGTATTAGAATTTAGACAAAGTAATATTTATTTCCACAAAAGTACCAGAATCATGTTTAGGCTTACAAAGAAGCACAATAATTTGCAACTAGCTGTTTGTAAAATTTGTAATGGAAAATAATACAAAATCTTTATGAACATAGTGCTAATATGTGGCAAATAAGCAAGCAGCTCAAACTTATAAGGTTAAAAAAACAATATCCCCAAATTTCTAAGCATTATGTCAGTGTCAACTTGGTTTCACCTAAACATTATCACATTAGAAGAAAATATTTAAATATTACTCCCCTTCCACCTGAATAGACACTTCTCCAAAGAGGACATACAGATGACCAAGAGACATATGAGAAAATGCTCAATGTCACTAATCATCTGAGAGATGCAAATTATAACTACAATGAGGTATCACTTCACACCTGTAAGAATGGCTGCCATCAACAAATCAACAAATGACATGTGCTGGTGAGGATGTCGAGAAAGGGAAATCCTAATACACTACTGGTGGGAATGCAGACTGGTGAAGCCACTATGGAAAACAGTATGGAGGTTCCTCAAAAAATTAAAAATGAAACTTTCTTTTGCCCCAGAGAACCCACTTCTAAGAATATATCCTAAGAATTCTGAAACACTAATCAGAAAGAATATATGAACTCCTATGTTCATAGCAAGGCAATTTACAATAGCTAAGATCTGGAAAGAGCCCAAGTGCCCATCAGTATATGAGTGGATAAAAAAGTTGTGGGATATTTACACCATGGAATACTGTGCAGCTGTAAAGAAGAAGGATCTCATACCATTTGGGACAGTATTGAGGGACCTGGAGAATATTATGCTAAATGAAATAAGCCAGTCAGAGAAAGACAAACATACATGATCTCACTTATATGTGGAATCTAAAGAACTTAATAAACTGATGAACAGAAATGATTCAATGACATTGGCAGCATGGATCAGACTAAGGAATCTCAGAGGGATGAAGGAGGGCAGGTGGGTGGAGGTGGAGTGATTAACCAAAGAACTTATATGCATATATAACAACACAAGGACATGGACAATGTGGAGAAAGACTGAGGAGGGGGGTGGGACAGGGTGGAATGGGCCACTGGGGGGAAAAAAAAGGACATCTGTAATATTTTGAACAATAAATAAATTAAATAAATAAATAAATAAATAAATAAATAAATAAATAATAAATAAATAAATAAAATCACTCTTCTTCCAAAACATCATCATATGCTCAGAGGTAGAAAGTAAACAATTCAATTTATCTATCACTTTTACCCATACTCATTAATCTGATATTAGTTTTATTGCAGTAGGTGCTCTTAAGGATCAAATTCATTGAATTTTTTAGGATCCAGAATGTTGCTGGTATTGTACAATAAACTTGTTTGCAAGAAAGCAATGTCTTTGTTTGAAACATTTCTGGAACAACAACCACGAATCTAAGATGAGCTGCTAAATAAAGACAGACTGTTTTCTAACTGTCAGATAATGGTTTGCTTTTTTATCAAATTAAAAATTTTCAGGAAATGGAACAAGTTATTATTTTTCTGTATCCTCTCTAGCATCTATTAAAGTGTTGGGGACATGGTTACCATTTAATGGATAACATCTGGGAAAGTATTATCTGTTTCATAGAAAACCCTAACACATAGTATGGCTCACTTTAATGCCTACAAGAATCACTAACTTTTAAAATTATGAAGGATGGTATTCATACTAATAGATATTTATATGTTAGGGTTAAACTACATCACTTAAAATACATCACACTTCAATTTTTAAACTCTGACATGATGTGAAGACAAAGAACTCACAAAGGGAAGTGATCTTTAAAATAATCAACTCCATTTAATACAATTAGCCCCAAGAGTGAAGTAAATGTTAGGGGCAGAGATATTAATCATGCTCTGCTAACCATGATTTTAGTTATACTTATAAGAAATATTAATCATGTTCTGTTAACCATGATTTTTCTGTTCTAATTAGAAAAAGCACATTCTAAGCTGGCTGAGAGTTGTATGCACCTGAACAATCAGAATGCTATCCATTTTACTTATCCTCATGGTAGAATTAACAACATTGTTGCTGAAACAATGGTGCCCCATTCTTTTGCAAACCACCATTCTGCATTTCTTGTAACCTGTCCATTGTTATTTCTTTTGACCACTTCTACCCAATATAAGCAGCTGGATTATGGGGGGGGGGGTGAGAGCAGGTTTTATGTGGATGACCGTCCTGCTCTCCCATACTGCCCTCATTATTGGAATAAATGCTCATATATGATTCAACTCTGTCTCTGCTTAATTGGCTCAAGTACAGGTAGCCTTGACCCATTGTGTCTGGCTTCATATCCTGATAACCACAAAGGGATGACAAGCAGGGGACCCCTCTATTGTACATAAGAGTGTCTCTGTTGACTGTTGTTTTGTGTCTCTTTTTTGTTTGATTTAATTTGTTT
The DNA here is from genome assembly GCF_054644295.1 of Miniopterus natalensis. Classification (NCBI taxonomy): domain Eukaryota; kingdom Metazoa; phylum Chordata; class Mammalia; order Chiroptera; family Miniopteridae; genus Miniopterus; species Miniopterus natalensis. The sequence goes on along the minus strand of NC_142103.1, from coordinate 46,105,593 downwards.
AAAGATAAGAGCATATCCCACTTTGATGAAGGCCCCCAGCTGCTTGTGGAAGGCTGAAATTGTGGCAAGTATAGCAGAAACTTCCTAGCAGCTGCCAAGAGTTCTTACTCTTGGGGACCTTCCCTGCTCTCCCTCTCAAGACATCAGCCATCAGAAATGCTTAGCTAGTAAGAGTTTTGTCTGTAATGTAACTGTTTACAGATGTTCTTGGCTTGCTTTCTTGTCTTTTGGGGACTTAGTTTGCTCTTCCCCATTTTATGAACACAGGGAATCCTCTGTCTGCTGTTTGGGCTTTGTGCCACTTAGACTGAAAGTCATTTGCTGTGCTGGGTTAGTGTGAGAAAAGATTCGAAGGCTAAAATAACCCACCGCTCCTTTTTAGAGTGCTCATTTATTTACTTTAGGGGTTGTTTTGTTTCAGTTTTGAAATAGGATATCTTCTTATAAGCAAGATCCCATGTTGTTACATTCTACTCAGAAAGAAAAATATGGGAAATAAATATTTTAAACCCTCAAAGTTTTTCTCCCAGAAGGGCCTGAGCTACAGAAATGTCCTTATGCAGGTTGCAGAAGCAATAGTGGGGCCATGCTCACTCTGCAAAGAATAAAAAAGCATTTTCACATTAAGGTCACTGGAGGCCTTGGAGTTACAAAATTTTACATTAAGGCCACTGGAGGCCCCAGAGTTACAAAACTTGCCAAGAAAATTCCTTGGGAAATAATACTGTAATTGGCTTTAAAATCTCATAAAGTCCCTAAGACATAATAAATATATATAACTTAAATGAAAGGTTTTTGATAAGGTTTTTCATTAATAATTATATACATCTAAACAGTTTTCAAAAGTCTTTGGTAATTTAAGATTCTGGAGTTTTGTTGGGTTAAATAGTAAAAAATCACTAAATATTTAGGTATATTAAAATAACAGGATACTGAAATACTAATCTGAGTTTGCCTACTTTGGGCTTCCTATTAAAGAGAATCTAGAGGATGGATTTAAATCTATTAATAATATGTCTTGTATTTTATTTGAAATATATCTTTCAAAATTGTGAATGTGCCTGGCAGGGCATGGCTCAGTGGTTGAGCATTGACCTAGGATCCAGGAGATCATTGTTGATTACCAGTCAGGGCACATGCTGAGTTGCAGGCTTGATCCCCAGTTGGGGGCATGGAGGAGGCAGCCAATCAATGAGTCTCTCAGCATTGATGTTTCTATCGCTCTCCCTCTTCCTTCCTCTCTCTGAAATCAATAAAGATATATTAAAACAAAATGTGAATGTATTGCTAATCTGAGGAATGGGTAACAGAAGGCATGAGATATGAGATGTATTTTGAAGAAAAAAAGAGAGTTCTAAAGCTGGTTATTTCTGAATGTATATGACAGTTTGTGAAAGTTTTGAAAGGTTTGTGAAAGTTATAGAAGGGTTTGAAGAGAAATCTGAAAAGGAAATTATAAGTAATCTGAATAATAAATTTAATTAGATAAATGAATCTAAAGCAAACTAGTACAGAATTTGTTTGGCCTTTTTTCAGTCTGTTAAAAGGGAAAAGGGCGTTCCTGTATTTTCCTAGGAAGCAAAATTATATAAATTATAAAATGGTTATATATTATGTTATATTAATCAGGAGCTTGATGACTTTAAATCTTCTTAGGCATGTGAACTGAAGTTTTAATAGCCTATGTTTGTGTTTAATACCTTTTGTTGTCACTTTGAGTGAATAATCTAATACTGTTTCTAATAATAATACTGTTATATGATCTTTCCGTCAAATAAATTTGACAACCTTCCCAAAGATTGAATTTTAAGAAACTTTTTCTTGACTTGGAATTTATTTTAGGTCATTCCAATAAGCCCTGGAATGCCTCAATAATTTCTTTTCTCTTCTTATGAAGGAAAAGCTTATACTTAAGGTACATAGGAAGCTTTGTCAAATAAAGAAACAATGACTATATTCTATTTACATATGCATATTATTAAAAGAAATGTAAAAAATCTCTACAAGTCTATAGATTATGATATACTTTCATTTATGACTCTAATAATTACTATAGAATATAGTGTTTTGCAGAAAAGACAGGATTCAATTTCAATTGCATTATAATCAAATCTAAAACTGTCATTTTGAATTTCTTCGTTATTTAGAGACAGTCTCTGTTTTGTTATAATGCATTTGCAAAAATGTTACATTTTCTGACGGATACATGGAAAGTACTCTGACCTATTTTAAATTACATATCTCTGAGAATAAAATTTCAGATCATGCCCTTCAAATTAGATGAAAATTATTAGAACTCTATAAAGTATCTAGATTTATAGAAGTACTGGCAAGAAAATCAGGCAAAACTAAAATTGATTATGGGACTGGATGAATTGAAAATTACTATAGTTTTTGTAATCTTTCGTTAAAAGTATTGCTGATTCTTAATCATTTTGTTTTTCAGATATAAGGAAACATTTTTAAAGCAATTTAGTAAATTATATATTTTTCTCCCTACTTGATCCTTCCAGAATTTGGAAATTCTGAATGAGTGAGTCATGGCAATACATTTCTTTGCATGAATTCCATAAGACCAGTTTCTAGTCGTGGCTTTATTAACAAAGATTTTGACAAGAATGTCATGTCTAAGAGAGAGACATGTCTGTCTCTGGATGTGATCATAAGGCCTTAAGAAATGAATGCTAACTTTCAAGCCAATAAGAAGAGCCCCTTGGAGAAAGCCTAGTACCTTGCTTGATTACTTGGTAGATGGACATCTTTCCAGGTAAGAAATGAAGTTTGCTTTCCTGAGAGATGGCAAGGAAGGAACCTCAGGAACTTGAGAAATTCACCCAAGTCTATAGGTATTCAGGTAAACCTGATGGTAACTAGGTGGCTTAGTTTCTTTGCCCTTGAGCGGCTAATGAAAAGCTCAATCATGAGATTCCAGCAAAGCAGATTTTAAAAAGCCTATATGATCAATTGCTATTCTTATTGTGTTCATGCAAACAAGCCAAATTGAAATGAATAATGTAGTAAATAAATCGGTCTTAATTTGGCCCTTCAATTGAAAAATGAGGGTGATTTTGGGGGGAGAGATTGTGTTTCAAAATGGAATTATTGGAACTGAAACATTTTTCCTTCCACCAGACTGTCATAATTCTGTTGTTCTATCTTTGCCCCAGTAATACTAAAATTTATGACATAGTTTGTCTCCACCAAGTTACAAGCCCTATTCATACTCAGAGGAAACCACCTCTAAATATTATTGCCACCTTCCTGTTTTCCCATCATACCTCTGACAGAGAGCAAGGATCTCTTGGCTCTGAAGAAAAACTGTCCCTCCTCAGCATGAAGCAGTTACAGAAGAGACATTGCACTCCTTTTCTCTGGAAGAATTCAGAGTCAAGATACTTGAGGGGGGAATGTAGTAGGTAGTTAGACAGACATGAACACAGCAAGGATGATGGGCTAGGTACAGAAGATCACCAGAGTAGGATGACCCAGGTGTCTATCAAGGGACAATTGTAAGATAGAGTGAGACCTCACCCCCAAGGATTTTTCTGTCACTGGTCTGCTACATTCCTCTGAAGCAGGAGGTAGAATTATACTCAAAACATGGAACACCACATCTCCAGTTGATCAATTGGAGGAAAAATAGATGGGACCCACTGTCCTGAAAAAGCATGCAGGGATGTTTTCTCTAAAAGTTGCTGCAGTAGCTCCCTCTGGTGAATAGCTGACTTTTACCAGGTGTTCTAGTTATTGTCTTTCAGTAATTACAGTATGAATTTTCTGATAATTTCACCCTCTCTTATAGTAATGGACATATTAAGCTGCTGACTGGTTGGTTTCTGATATGTAGGGTAACTGTTTATTCATTTATACCTGCCAACAGCACTGGGGGGGGGGGGGGAGCTTGTTCCTTAGGATGGCTGATTATCCTCATGTCCCAGAAGCATTACAGGGTCCAAACCAAAAGAGACATTTTTATGTTGTGACACCAGACTGCAATGACAATCGTCCCCTGTGGAGACCTGCTGCTGAATATATTGTTTTAACCATTTTTGTTATGCCAATAATGGCAGGGTCCCTTAATGTAGAAGTGACCCAGCTGGCTTATAGCATGGTAAAAGTCCTGAATGCCATTTTCTGGATTATACTTGGTATAAATCAAGATCTAGGCCACGCCAGGGAGACAGTTCTTGAGGATCTATCACTAGTAGATAATCTGCTGTTGTGGCATAACCATGACTGTGAGGAATTCAAAGGAATGTGCTGTTTTTTCCTTTTGCAAACTTCCCCATGTAACCTTTATAAGCAGCTTCTACCCAATATAAGCAGCTTGATTATGGGGGACGGGGACTGAGAGCAGATTTTATGTGGATGACCCTCCTGCTCTCCCATACTGCCAACATTATTGAAATAAATGCTCATATATGAGTCAACCTTGTCTCTGCTTAATTGGCTCAAATTATGGGATGTTATAGCCTGAATATTATGATTTATAGTTTGATTGTATGGCTAGTTATGCTTATTTCATAGTATGATGTATGATATATTGTTACAAGTTTTTCCTTTCGACTCTTTCCAGATTCTCAGAATTGTCTTTCTGACAATTCTACTTATTTTAGATCCTGCATTCACTGTGTTTCATCCCCACAAATTGCTCTCAAGGCAAAAGCAAATGCAGTCCAGCAAAATGAGACCTTTCGCCTAAAACTAATCTCATAGCTATGGCATAATAGAAATAGCAGTGGGGAATGTTAGGGGCAGAAATCTTAATCATGCTCTGTTAACCATGATTTTATCTATAGTTATAAGAAATATTAATCGTGTTCTGTTAACCATGATTTTTCTGTTCTAATTAGAAAAAGCACATTCTAACCTGGCTGAGAGTTGTACACCCCAGGACATTTGGAATTTGATCCATTCTCCTTAACTGCCTATCACCATAGAAAGATTAACAACCTTGTTGCTGAAATAAAGGGGTCCTGGAGGTGCCCCACCCTTTTGCAAACCTCCAGCCTGCATTTCCTGTAACCTGTACATTTTTATTCCTTTTGCCAACTTCCCCATGTAACCTTTATAAGCATCTTCTACCCAATATAAGCAGCTTGATTATGAGGGAAGGGGAGTGAGAGCAGATTTTATGTGGATGACCCTCCTGCTCTCCCATACTGCCAACATTATTGAAATAAATGCTCATATATGAGTCAACCTTGTCTCTGCTTAATTGGCTCAAATTATGGGATGTTATAGCCTGAATATTATGATTTATAGTTTGATTGTATGACTAGTTATGCTTATTTCATAGTATGATGTATGATATATTGTTACAAGTTTTTCCTTTCCAGACTCTTTGTGTTCCCTTTGAACCCAGCAGACTGGTTTAAGGTTGAACACAAACCCACAGGGCAGTAAGAAAAACAAAGTCATAAATCAAGAGGCCTTGAGAGCAGTTTGTGGGGATGAAACACAGTCAATGCAAGATCTAAAATGAGGAGAATTGTCAGAAAGATTAAAACAGCACATTCCTTTGAATTCCTCACAACTATGGTTATGCCACAACAGCAGATAATCTACTAGTGCTGGATCCTCTTGAACTGCCTTCCTAACCTGGCTTAGATCTTGATTTATCCCAAGTATAGCCCAGAAAGTGGCATTCAGGATTTTTACCATGCTACAAGCCAGATGGAACAAGTGAGGCTTAATTTTAATTTGTGCTAAAATGTATTTTCATTCCTCATACCTTCTTTTACCAAGTATATTTCTCTTATTTTCTATTTTTAACAATTTTAAATCCCCATAACATCCTAATCAGGTCTTTTCATAAGTGGATGGATCTCAATTTGAAGCATCTTGTGTTTTTTTAGCCATGTAAAATAGCACACTAAGGTTTTCAAACTTATTAGCTTGCTTTCCTTGTTGGTCTGCTACCCCCTAAGATAGCAGAGCAGTGGAAAACTCTTGTCTTTAAATTAATGTAATAACCTTAAGCTAGCTTTTATTCACTGAAGATTAATCCTAGATTAAGTGCACTTGAAAAGCAATTAGGTTAGTTTTTGTTATTTATCTGATTTATATAGGCAATCATTTGTTTTAAGCCAGGAAGGTCCTTTAAAACTTAATTCTGAAGTTACAGTTCAATCTTGGCAATACTACCAATATTAGAAATACATTATGTTTATAAAATACATACCTATATAGACATAAACATAGAGATAAACACACAAAGATTACATAACTTTAATTTTAAAATGGTAGATTTTGTGTCCTGAGTGCAAGAACACAAAACTCAAAAGGAAAACAAGATCTATTATGATTTTAACACATAGACTAAGTTAAAGTTTTTATCAGATGGCCAAAGTTTTTACATACTCTAAGAATTTTTAAAGCAATTTTTAAAGCCAGTATATAATCAACCAAGGAATTCATTCCATTATCTCTGAGAGGTTTGAAATCCTCTCCTTTCAGCATTCCCCTTAAGGTAGCCTTGTTGACAAACACAAAATAAAATGGAAAGCAAGTGTGCACAATAATGTTGAAAACCTCAGAAAGCAAAGAGAGCAGCCTGAGAAAGCATGACTTTAAAGGGGGCAGACTTTCTTTGAGAGTGAGAGAAAAAGATGGAACAAGAAGTCTCCTGCTCACCTCCACCCCAGAGATAGAGAAAATGGGGGTCGGGGGGTGGAAGTGCATTAGAAGCAATTTACGATATGTATGCCATTCAGTTTTCTGGGTTTCTTTTAGGACATCAATGTGTTCTTTTTCTTAAGTAAGGTTATAGAAACAATTCATTGTGACAGTTTACTTTTTTAAAGATTAACATTTATTAACAAGAAATCTAACAATATTTAAGACTAACATGAAGATATCTGCAGATGATAGCTTATTGTATACAAGCAAAGATCAATTAGCTACTCTAACATTAAATGCCATTATACATTTTTAAATTATTTTTTATTTTTTGCACTATTACAGATGTCCACCATCCCCCCCCCCCTTTGTCCACCTCTGCCCAGCCCCTAACCCCCACTCTGCTGGCCTTCACCACACTATCTCTGTGTCCATGGGTTATGCATATATGATCTTTGGCTGATGTCTTCACCTTCTTTCATCCTGTCCTCCCAAAACCCCTCCACTCTGAGGTCTGTCAGTCTGTTCCATGTATCCGTGCCTTTGAGTCTATTTTGTTCATCTGTTAATTGTGCTCATTAGATTCTACATATAAGTGAGATTATATGACATTTGTCTTTCTCTACAGGCTTATTTTGTTTAGCATAATAATCTCCAGATCCATCTATGCTGTTGCAAAGTGTAAAAGTTCTTTTTTTTTTAAAGAGCTGTATAGTATTCCATTGTGTAAATGTACCATGGCTTTTTAATCCAATCACCTATTGATGGGCACTTGGGCCATTTCCAGATCTTGGATCTTGTAAATAATGTTGCTACGAAGATAGGTATGTATATATTCATTCTGATTAGTGTTTCGGGATTCTTAGGATATATTCCCAGAAATAGAATGGCTGGGTCATAAGGCAGTTCCATTTTTAATTTTTTGAGGAACTTCCATATTATTTTCCACAGTGGCTGCACCAGTCTGCATTCCCACCAACAGTGTACTAGGGTTCTCCTGTCTCCACATCCTTACCAGCACTTGTCATTTGTTGATTTGTTGATGGTAGACATTCTGACACGTGTGAGGTGATGCCTCATTGTAGTTTTAATTTGCATTTCTTTGATGATGAGTGAAGCTGAGTATATTTTCATATGTCTCTTAGCCATGTGTATGTTCTCTTTGAAGAAGTGACTATTCAGGTCCTTTGCCAGTTTTTTCTAATTGGATTGTTTGTCTTAGTGTTGAGTTGTATAAGTACTTTATATATTTTGGAAAGTAACCCCTTATCAGATGTATCATTGGCAAATATTTTCTCCCATAAGTGTGTTCCTTTTTCATTTTGTTGACAGTTTGGGGGTTTTGCTGTGTAAAAGCTTTTTAGTTTGATGTAGTCCCGTTTGTTTATTTTTTTCCTTTGGTAATAATATTGCTATTCGGGTTGTTTTACTTACATCTCCCCAAGTACTGGTTAAATTTAAAAAGGTTTCCCATTGTTTCTAGGAGGTACAATATTTTCTCTGATCTATTTTTGTCCAGAGGCCCAGCCAATTACAAATTTCTGGACTGTATATATTGTGTATATAATCAACCAAAGTCCATATTGCTCTCCCATGGAGGTGGTTTATTAGCACAAGGATTTAGAGTATGGGTTCTTCACTGCATCTCCCTTTCATGAGGATAACACTTCGAAGTTCCTGGAGGAGTTCCTTCCTAGAGGAGTCTCTCCCTGAATTGGAGGAAACCCTCTCTTGGTACCAAACATGAATCATATGGAGGGTCCCCTACATAAAGTAAACAAAGTCTCTGAGAGGCTAATTGATAGCTTAAGAGATCTTGGATCTGAGAGGACCTACCTGAAATATTCTAGCACCTCCAAGAAAACATCTGAGTGCAAGGGGCTGATGCTGGCACTGACTCATTGGTTAGGAGAGTGTCAAGGGGAAAATGGAGCTATTGTTTCAGCTCTTATTACTAGTACCATTTACATTTTAAAAATTTTATTTCTTTTATTTAAATGATATTTTTCAAACATAGTTTACATTCAATTTTATTTTGTACTAGTTCCAGGTGTACTGCATAGTGGAAAGACAATCATGCCCTTTTCACAGTGTTCCCCCTCATATGTCTGGTATCCACAAGGTACCATACATATTTATTATATTATTATTAACCATATTCCATATGCTCTACTTTACAACCACATGACTATTTTGTAACTACCAATTTGTACTTCTTAATCTCCTTACCATTTTAACCAGTTTTCCAACCCTCCTTCACTCTGGTAACATTCACTCTGTTCTCTGTATATGTCTGTTTCTATTGTATGTGTTCATTAATTTTGATCTTTAGATTCCACATATAAGTGAAATCATATGGTATTAGTCTTTCTCTGGTTGATTTATTTCACTGAGCATAACATCCTCTAGGTCCATCCTTTCTGTTGCAAATGATAAGATTTTATTCTTTTTTATTGTCAAATAATATTCCATTGTATATATGTACCACAACTTTCATCTGCTCATCTAATTATGGGCACTTAGGTTGTTTCCATATCTTCGCTATTGTAAATAATGATGCAATGAGCATAGGGTTGCACATAGTCTTTTTTTAAATATAGTTTATTTAATTCAGAGAGAGAAAGGGAGATGGAGAGAGAGAGAGAAACATCAATGATGAGAGAGAGTCATTGGTTGTCTGCCTCCTGCTTGTCTCCTGCATGCCTCCTGCTGGGGATTGAGCCCATCACCCGGGCATGTGCCCTGACCAGGAATCAAACCTCAGTCTCTTGGATCATAGGCCGATGCTCAACCACCAGGCCTCATTGGCTGGGCTGCACACAGTCTTTTGAATTAGGGTTTCTTCAGATATATGAGGCAGTTCCAATTTGAATTCTTGAGTACACTCCATACTGTTTTCCATACTGGCTATACCAATTTGCATTACTACAAATAGTGGATGAGAATTCCATTTTCTCCTCATTCTCACTAACACTTGTTTTTTGATTTATTGATGATAGCCATTCAGACAGGTGAGAGGGGATATCTCATTGTAGTTTTAATTTGCATTTCTCTGATGATTAGTGACACTGAGCAACTTCTCATATGTCTGTTGGCCATCTCTGTGTCCTTTTTGGAGAAGTGTAATTTCAGGTTCTGAACCTACTTTTGATTTAAATTGTATGTTTGTTGTTGTTGCTGCTATTGAGTTGTATGAGTTCTTTAAGATATTAACCAGCCATCAGATGTATCATTGCTGAATATCTTCTATTCAGTAGATAGTCATTGCAGTTTTTTGATGGTTTCCTTTGCTGTTTAAATCTTTTTAGTATGATGTTGTCCCATTTGTTTATTTATTCTTTTATTTTGATTGCTTAGGAGAAATATCTGAAAAAAATACTGTTAGGTAAAATGTCTGAGATTTTACTGCTTATGTTTTCATGTAGGAATTTTATGCATTTGAGTCTTACATTTAAATTTTTAATCCATTTTAAGTTTATTATTACATATGGTGTTAGAAGGTGGTCTAGTTTAATTTTTTGCATGTATCTGTCCAATTTTCCAGGACCATTTATTAAACAGACTCTCTTTACCCCATTGTATATTTGTGCTTCCTTTGTCATACATCAATTGACCATGTAGGTGTGAATTTATTTCTGTGTTCTGTATTAAAGGACACACAGATGGCCATTGTTTGATGTATGTGTTTTTATGCCAGTTCTGTGCTGTTTTGATTACTATAGCCTCATATTATAGTTTGGCATCATGTAGTATGATACATCCAACTTTGTCATTTTTTTTCAAAATAGATGTGTCTATTTGGGTTCATTGTGGTTCCATATAAATTTTTGGATTATTGATTCTAGTTCTGTAAAATACACTATTGGTATTTTGATAGAAATTGCATTGAATCTATAGATTGCTTTGAGTAGCATGGATGTTTTATTGGTGCTTATTATTCTTATGCAAAACCACAATATATGTTTCAATTTATTTGTATCATCTTCAGTTTCTTTCTTTAGTGTCTTATAATTTTCCCAGTACATTCTTTTACCTCCTTGGTTAAATTTGTTTTTAGATAAATTTTATTTTGCAATTTTAAATGGTATATTTTCACATTACCTTACTTAATTGTGTATAAAATACAACTGATTTCAGAATATTTTTTTGTATCTTGATACTTTACTGAATTCACTTATCATTTCTAGTATATATTTAGTGATTTTTTTATGGTTTTCTATATACAATGTCATCTGAACTGAAATAATGTCACTTTTACCTATCCTTTTCCAATTTGGATGAGTTTTTTATTTCTTCTTTTTAAAAAAAAAAAATATATATATATATATTTTTTTATTTGTAGAGAGAGAGGAAGGGAGAGGGAGAGAGAGATAAATATCTAAGTGAGAGTGAGACATTGATCGGCTGCCTCTTGCATGCGGCTACTGGGGGATCAAACCTGCCACCTGAGCATGTGCCCTGACAGGGAATTGAACCAGCAACAATTTGGTGCACAGGACGACACCCAACCAACTGAGCCAGGCTCTTTTACTTGTCTGATTGCTGTGCTAGGACTTCTAGTACTGTGTTGAATAAAAGTGGTGAAAGTAGACATTTCTGTCTTGTTCCTTATGTAAAGGAAACACTTTTACTTTTCTCTTGTTGAGTATATCTTTTGTGAGTTTGTCATGTATGGCCTTTATTATCTTGAGGAATGACCCTTTTATGCCCATTTTGCAGATTTTTTAAGTGAAAAATGAGTGCTGAATTTTGGAAAATGCTTTTTCTGCCTCTATTGGTATGATCATATAATTTGTATCCTTCATTTTCTTTATGTGTTATATCAGGTTAACTGATTTGTGGATATTGTATCAACCTTGAAACCCAGGAATAAATATAGCTGGTCACAGTGTGTGATCTTTCTAATATATTGATAGATTGGGTTTGCTAACATTTTGTTGACGATTTTGGCATCTATATTCAGTGTTATTAATCTATAATTTTCTTCCTTTGTAGTGTCCCTATCTGGTTATGAAATTAGGATAATGGCCTCATTAAATGAGCTTGGTAGTCATCCTTCTCTTTAAATTCCTTGGAATAGTTCCAGAAGAATATTTATTAGTTCTTCTTGGAATGTTTTGTATAACTTACCTGTGAATCCATCTGGTCTATGACATTTCTTTGTTGGGGGTTTTTTGATTACTGCTTTTATTTATTTGGTTATGATCTGTCTGTTCAGATTTTCAGTTTTTCTTGATTTAGTTTTGGAAGATAGTTTTTAAGAATTTATTTGCTTCTTACAAACTGTCCAATTTGTTTGCATATTGTTGTTCATAATATATTCTTACAACCTGTGGTATTTCTTTGGTGTCAGTTGTTGCTTCTAATTTTTCATTTCTGATTTTATTTATTTAGGTACTCTTTTTTAATCTTGATGAGTGTGGGTAAAGGTTTATCAATCTTGCTTATCTTTGAAAAGAACCAGCTTTTGATTTTATTGATATTTTGAGTTTTTTGAATCTATTGTGTTTATTTCTGCATTGATATTATTTCCTTCCATCTACTTACTTTGGGCTTTATTTTTTCTAGTTCTTTTAGGTGGAAGTTTACATTGTTCAATTGTGATTTTTCTCATTTCTTGAGATGGGCCTGTAATGTTATAAATTTTGCTTCTAGGGCTGATCTGGCTGTGTCCCAAAGATTTTGGATGTTGTGTTGCATTTTCATTTGTCTGAAAGTGTATTTTGATTTCTCCCTTGATCTCATTGTTAACTTATGCATTTTTATTTATTTAATATGCTTTTATTAATTTCAGAGAGAGGGAGGGAGAGGGAGAGAGAGGTAGAACCATCAATGATGAGAGAAAGTCATTAATAGGCTGCCTCTTATACTCCACCTATTGGGGATCAAGCACAACCCTGGCATGCGCCCTGACCAGGAATTGAACTGTGACCTTCTGGTTCATAGGTCAATGCTCAAACACCAAGGCATGCTGGCTGGACAACCTATTCATTTTTAGTAAGATGTTATTTATCCTCCATGTGTTTGTGTGTGTTTTGTTTATTTTTCATGTAATTGATTTTTAGTTTGGATACCAATGTGGTTGGAGAAGATGCCTGATATTTCAATTTTCTTAAAGTTATTGAGACTGGTATTGTGTTCTAACATGTGGTCTATCCTAGAAAATGTTTCATATGCATTTGAAAAGAATGTATATTCTGCTGCTATGGGGTGCAATGCTCTAAAAATATCAACTGAATCCAACTGGCCTGGTGTATCATTTAAGCCTGGTGTTTCCTGATTGATTCACTGTTTAAAATTTCTGTTGATGTCAGTGGAGTGTTAAATTCTCTTACTATGAATATATTACTGTCCATCTCTCTTTTTATGTCCGTCAAGGTTTGTTTTACATATTTAAGTGCTTCTATTAGGTAGATAAATGATTACAGGAATTGTATTCTCTTGCTAGATTTGTTCCCTTATCATTATGTGGTGTATTTCTTTGTACCCTTTTATAGCCACTGTGTTAAAGTTTATTTTGTCCAGTACAAGTATTGCTACCCTAGCTTTTTTCATTACCATTTGCTTGAAATACATTTGTCAATGCTTTATTTACACTCAGTGTGTGTCTTTTGTTCCTAGGTGGGTCTCTTGTAGACAGCATATATATGGGTCTTGTTTAGTTATCCATTCAGCTACCCTATATATTTTCATTAGAGCATTTACTCTATTTATATTTAAATTGATTATTGATAGGTCTGTATTTATTGCCACTTTATTATACATACAGTCAAACCTTGGTTTTTGAAGGTCTCCCATCTCGAACAATTCAGCTCCTGACCAAATTGTTAAGGGCAGGAAAATGTCTCAGATGTCAAACAAAACTTCAGTTTTCAACCTGACAACCCTCCCATGCTGATAGCTGTAGGATTAGTCATGCATCTCTCAGACAACAAAGAAGGCAATGTGTAAATATGAGTCAGTTTATCATTAAACCTCGAGTTGTCAACATTTCAGGAAATTGTGCTGTGAATATTTTCATTTTTTTTTTTTGCTTTCCTTGCTGCATATTATTATTAAATATGTACAGTAAGTCACTATGTGTCCTAAGAAGTTTAGTGATAATAGCAAAATGAAAAGTTGTGAGAACAACAATAGAGCTTAAAAAAATGATTGTGAAGTATGACACAGGTGTTCAAGTGTCTGATCTGGCAACTGAATATGGCACTGCAAAATCAAGGATTAGCACAATCTTAAAATATAAAGAGGTCATCAAGAATGTTGAAAGAATGTATGCGCCCCTATGTTCATAGCAGCACAATTTACATTAGCCAAGATCTGGAAACAGCCCAAGTGCCCATCAGTATATGAGTGGATAAAAAAGCTGTGGTACATTTATACCATGTAATACTATGCAGCTATAAAAAATAAGGATCTCTTATCCTTTGGGATAGTGTGGATGGACATGAAGACTATTAGTCTAAGCTAAATAAGCGAGTCAGAGAAAGACAAATATCACATGATCTCACTCATGTGTGGAATCTAATGAACAAAATAAACTGATGAACAAAATAGATCCAGAGACATAAAAGCATGGAACAGACTGATGAATCTTAGTGGGAAGGCGGGGGTTGGGGAGTGTGTGAGGAGAGATTAATCAAAGAACTTATATGCATATATTCAAAACCCATGGATAGAGACAATAGTGTGGAGAAGGTGAAGGGGTACAGATGCAGGGTGGAGGGGATCAATGGCTAGTAAAAGGGGGACATCTGTAATACTTTCAACAATAAATTTAAATATAAAAAAATAAAATAATTTTCATGGCAGCCATTTAACAGGTTACAGACCTCAGGATTTGCCCAATGCTTTGTAGAATGATTAGTCAAGGGAATGAAATAAAAAATATCCAGCCCGCCAGGCGTGGCTCAGCGGTTGAGCGTCGACCTAGGATCCAGGCGATCGGGGTTCGATTCCTGGTCAGGGCACATGCCCAGTTGCGGGCTCGATCAATGATTCTCTCATCATTGATGTTTCTATCTCTCTCCCTCCCCTTTCCTCTCTCTGAAATCAATAAAGATATATTTAAATAAATAAATAAATAAATAAATAAATATAAAATCTTTAAAAAAAAAAAAAGATATCCAAATTGGGAATGAAGATGTAAAAGTGTCACTTTTGGCAGATAACATGATTCTTTATAAATAAAACCCTAAAGACCCTCACCAAAAAAAAACTATTAGAAACAATAAAAAATACAGTAAAGTTACAGGATACAAAGTCAATGTACAAAAATCCACTACTTTCCTATATACTAACAATGAAGCTTCAGAAAAAGAAACAAACAAAAAGCAATTTTTTGCAATTGCAACCAAATAAAAATATCTAGGAATAAACTTAACAAAATATGTGAAGGACCTATGTACTGAATGCTGCAAAGCATTATTAAAAGAGACTGAAAAAGACAAAAATGAAATGGAAAGATATACTGTGTTTATGGATTGGAAGAATCAACATAGTCAAATAGGCCATATCACCCAAAGCAATATACAGATTTAATCCCTATCTAAATCCGAAAGTAATTTTTTTTTAAATAGGACAAAAAAACATCGGATATATATGGAACCGAAAAAGACCCCGAATAGCCAATGCAATCTTGAATTTAAAAATTTAAAAAAGAACAAAGTCAGAGGCATTAAACTACCTAACTTTAAATTATACTATAGAGCTACGCCAATCAAAACAGCACAGTATTGATAGAAAAACAGGGACACAGGCCAACGGAAAAGATTTGAGAGCCCAGAAATAAAACCAAATGTATATGGGCAAATAATTTTTTACAAAAGTGCCAAAAAAAAAAAACAACAATGGAGAAAAGAAAGCCTCTTAAATAATTGTGCTGGAAAATTTGGAAAGCCACATGCAAAAGAATGAACGAGATTAGAATTTGTCCTCATGTACAAAAATTAATTCAAAATGTAAGATCTGAAACAGTAAGTTACATAGAAGAAAGCATAGGTACTAAATTATTTTCCTTAGTTTTAGAGAACATTTTATGAATTTGACCCCAAAGGCAAGGGAAGTAAAGGCAAAAATAAATGAATGAGGTTATATTAGGGTAAAAAGCTTCTGCACAGCAAAGGAAACCTACAGCAAAACAAAAAGGCAACCAACTGAATGGGAGATAATATTTACAAACAACAGCTCCAACAAGGGGTTAATTTCAAAAATATATAAAGAACTCATACAACTCAACACAAAACAAACAAACAGTCCAACTAAAAAATGGGCAGAGGACCTGACCAGATACCTCTCCCAAGAAGACATGCAAATGGCCAACAGATATATGAAAAGATGTTCAACTTCACTATCTATTAGGAAAATGTAAATCAAAACTACAATGAGATACCAATTTACACCTGTTAGAATGGCTATTATAAAAAAGACAGGTAATAACAAGTGTTGGAGAGGTTGTGGAGAGAAAGCAACCCCCATTCACTGATGCTGGGAATGTAAACTGGTGTAGCCACTATGGAAAGCATGATGGTTCCTCAAAAAATTAAGAATAGAGTATCATATGACCCAGAAATTCCTCTTCTGGGTATTTACCCAAAAAACTTGACAATACTTATTCACAAAGATATATACACCCTTATGTTAATTGCAGCATTATTCATGGGGCCAGGACATGAAAACAATCAAGATGTACTTTGATAGAGGGTGGGCTAAAAAGATATGGTACATATATAAAATGGAATACTATTCAGCCATAAGAAAGGATGAAATACTGCCTTTTATGACAACATGGATGGGCCTTGAGAATGTTATGCTAAGTAAATTCAGTCAAAGAAAGCTAAGCACCATATGATTTCACTCATATATGGAATATAAATCTGAAACCCATAATGAAAGACAACAGTATGGTGTTTACCAGAGGGATGGGGTGGGAGAATAGTAAAGGGTAAAGGGGGCCAAATATATGATGATGGAAGATGATTTGATGATCAATCTCTCTCACTCATCTCTCTCTTTCTCTATTTCTATCTCTTTATCTGTCTCTGTTCTCCTCTGCAAATATTATTCTGCTTCATGTTGTCCGAAAGTTTTCTCAAGTTATCTTCATTCTTTTTTAATTATTTTTCTACTCAGTGAGTAATTTTGCCATATCTGCCATATCACAGATTCATACTTCTGCTTTATCTAGTTTGTTGAACCCTCTAGGTTTTTTCAGATCAATCATTGAATTCTTAAACTCTACATCTTATATTTGGTACTTTTTAATGTAACATTTCAACTATCACTGTTGAAATTCTCACTGTATTCACCTATTATTCTGAATTTGTTGAGTTTCTTTATGGCCATTACTTTGAAATATTTTTCAGGTAAATTGCTTATCATCATTTGATTAATTTTTGTCTGGGATTTTTATTATGTGTGTGTTTTTTTATTTGGAAGATATTCTTTTTTTCTTTTTTTTTTGTTACTTGACTCTCTTGTATGTTATTATGTATTAGGTAGAACCACTATCTCTTCTGGTCTTGAAGTAATCTCCTATATAGGGCCATTACTCCAAGACTAAAAGCCTAGCACTCAAGGGGCAGTCTGTGTATGCACCGCGCCCAACTGCTACCTCTGGTGATGCCATGGGTGTGACATGGCTAGTGGAGTACATTTCTGCTACTTCTGGTGGGGCTTCAGATGTTGTGCTGTAGGAAGAGCATTTACCTGAAGCCTCTGGCAGGGCCACAGTGACAGTGCAGTAAGTGGGGCATTCACTTGACTACACAAGCAGGTTAGGATCAGATGGTAAAAATTGCACTCTACAACCTTTGACCTGGTGATGTAGAAGGAGAAGGTCAAAATGGTGCCTCCAGTTATTTCATCCTCAGAGGGTAGCCCAGTCAGCTTCTGTCCTTCTAGCATATGCTTTAAGTTATAGCAAATGAACCTACTTAACACATGGTCTAGGCTGTCTTCAAATTGCTCCTTTTATGCTAGGTTTGAGGTAAATGAATCTGCATGTAGGACCTTGAAGAAAGGAATCTCTATTTTTTATAACCTTATGGTTTTCCTGGACACAAGTGTGTTGGTTTTCAAAGCCAGAAAATTTGGGCCCTCATCTCCCTGGTGCAGTTTTCAAGGGTTGGGTTGTCAGATGTGGGGCACAAATCCTTTGATTTTCAAGGAGAAACACATTTTTTGTTATTGTTTTTATTTTTTAGATCACTGTCCACAACGGTGGGCAAGACTATGAATCTGCCTCTCTTGCCAGTCTTGATGTGCCCCTTTTAACTTTTGTTGTGGAATAGATGTTCAGCTGGTTCTCAGGTTATTTTCAGAGGAAATTGTTTCATTTAGTTCTTGATTTGCTGTGTCCATGAAAGTATGTGAATTTAAAATCTTCCTATGACACCATGTTAAACTGCTCACTCTCATTTTTTTTATTGCTAAAAAACAGTCCATTGTATGGCTGTACCACAGATTTTTATTCACTTACCTATGTAAGAAGATTTTCTTTTTTCTATGTTTTGGCAATTATGAATACATATTTGTGATCAGGTTTTCCTGCGAACATGAGCTTTCAAGACATTTGGATAAATACTGAGGAGCAAGATTGCTGGATTCTATACTAAGATTATGTTTAGTTTGGTAAGAAAGTGACAATCTCTCTTAAAACATGTATGCACTATTTTGCATTGCCACCGGCAAGGAATGAAAGTTCCGGTTTCTCTTGCTCAACAATATTTTGTGCCTCTGTTCTGCCTTTTTAGCCATTCCAACAGGTGTGGCTCACTGATGTTTCTTTTTTTTTAAAATTTTTATTTTACTGAATGAGACTTCCTCTTTTTCTACAGACTCACCAATATGTGATGTTGTTGCTCTTGTTGATTTTAGCCCATCTAATATGTGTGCAGTGGTACCTCATTGTTTTAATTTGCAAGTACCTAGTAACATATGATATGGAGCATCTTATCATATGTTGTTTCCATCTGCATATATTCTTTGGTGAGGTGTCTGTTCAGAGACTTTGCCCACTTTTTTTTTTTAATGTTTCTTTATCTTTATTGTTGAGACCATTATAGATGTCCACCTTTTAACCCCACTAATCCCCTCCACCCCACATCCATCCCACCCCCAGGCCCTCCCCACACCAATGTCCGAGTCCATGGGCCATGCCCATGAACATACAAGTTCCCTGATTAATCTCTCCCGACCGACCCACCCCTCCCCGCCTTCCCTCTGAGATCCCTCAGTTTGTTCCAAGCTTCTATGTCTGTGGATCCACTTTGTTCATCAGTTTATTATATTCCACATATAAGTGAGATCATTTGGTATTTGTCTTTCTCTGACTGGCTTATTTCACTTAGCATAATACTTTCTAGTTTCCTTCATGCTGTGCCAAAGGCTAAAAGGTCCTTCCTCTTCACAGCTGCATAGGATTCCATGGTATAAATGTGCCACAGCTTTTTTATCCATTCATCTACTGAGGGGCACTTGGGCTGTTTCCAAATCTTAGCTGTTGTAAATCGCACTGCTATGAACATAGGGGTACATAAGTTCTTTGAGATTGGTGTTTGGGGTTCCTTAGAGTATATTCCTAGAAGTGGGATCACTTGGTCCAATGGCAGGTCAATTTTTAATCTTTTGAGGAAGCTCCATACTGCTTGCCATAGTGCCTGTACCAGTTTGCATTCCTGCCTGCAGTGTACTAGAGTTCCCTTTTCTTCACACCCTCACCAGCACTTGTAGTTCTTTGACTTGTTGATGGTAGCCATTCTGACATGTTTGAAGTGATACCTCATTGTGGTTTTAATTTGCATCTCTCTGATGATTAGCGATATTGAGCATTTTTTCATGTCTCTTAGCCATTTGTATGTCCTCTTTGGAGAAGTGTCTATTTAGGTCCTTTGCTCATTTTTTAATTGGATTGTTTGTCTTCCTTTTGTTAAGTTGTATAAGTTCCTTATATATTTTGAATATTAACCCTTTATCCAATGTGTTGTTGCAAATATGTTCTCCCATACAGTGGGCTCTCTTTATGTTTTGTTGATGGTTTCTTTTGCTGTGCAGAAGCTGTTTATTTTGATGCAGTCCCATTTATTTATTTTCCCCTTGGTTTCTCTTGCCCTAGGAGATGTATCAGCAAACATATTGTGATGGGAGATGTCTGAGATTTTACTGCCTATGTTTTTCTCTAGGATTTTATGGTTTCATGCCTTATATTTAAATCTTTTATCCATTTTGAATTTACTTTTGAGTATGGTGTAAGTTGGTGTTCTAGTTTTATTTTTTTGCATGTACCTGTCCAATTTTTCCAACATCATTTATTGAAAAGACTGTCTTTATTCCATTGTATGTTCTTGCGTCCTTTATCAAATATTAATTGACCATGATGGCATGGGTCAATTTCTGGGTTCTCTGTTCTGTTCCACTAATCGATATGTCTGTTCTTGTGCCAATACCAGGCTTTTTTGATATTTCTATTTGCAATTCTCTGTTAACATACAATATTATTTTTCATGTTTATTTGCCATCTGAATATCTGCTTTGGTGAGGTTTTCTATATATGTTTTGGTCATTTTTAAACAGAGTAATTTGTTCTTTTATAATTGAGGTTAAGAATTATTTGACTGTTTGGATATCAGTTCTTTATCAGATGTGTTCTGAAAATATTTTCTCCAAATTTGTGGCTTCTTTAGCATTTTCAAACTGTATCTTGAATGTTAGAAGTTTTTATTTTAATGAAGTGAACTTAATCATGAATTACAAATGATCAGTTTTATCTTAAATACATAAGGCTTTTGTTGCTATATCTAAAATTATTGTCAAAGCTAAGGGTGCCTTTATTTTCTTCTACATTAGACTTCAAAGTGTTACAATTTTTCATTTTACATTTGTGCCAATGATCTATTTTAAATTAATTTTGCAGAATTATAATGTCAAAATTCAGATTTATTCTGTGCATGTGGATGTCCAAGTGTTGTAGCACCATTTTTGAAAACATTGTCCCTTTCCAGCTGAAATTTGTTTGTTTCCTTGACAAAGGTCAGTTGACTGTATTTTGTGTGTCTATTTCTGGGCTATCTATTGTGTCCTGTTGATCTACTTGTCTATTCTTTCACCAAGGTCAAACAATTTTATGTAGCTTTATAATAATTCTTGAAATAAGTTAGTGACAGTTCTTCAACTTTATTCTTATTCAGTATTATGATGGCCATTCTGGGTCTTTTGCCCCTCAATAAAATTTATTATTATTATTATTAAATCTATTGGGGTGATCTTGGTTAATATGATCATATAGGTTTCAGGTGTGGCTTTCTATATTAAAAGATCTCCATATTATCTTTAGTGCCAGTTTGTAAATATTAATAAAATAACTTTCTGGGATTTTGATTGTTCTGAAATTTAATCTGTAGATGAAACTGTGAAGAACTGACATCTTGACAATATTGAGTCTTTAAATCAATGAAATGGAATATATCTTCATTTAATTAGCTTTTTATAATTTTATTAGAGTTTTGTAGTTTCCCTTATATAGCTCTTTTACATATTTTGTTTCATTTATACCTAAGAATTTTATTTTTAAGGCTGTTAATGTAAATAGTATTGACTTTTCTTTTTAATTTTTATTGTTGATTTTATTACATATGTTCCCCATTTTCCTCCATTTTCCCTTCCTCTATGTGGCCCCAGGCCATCCTAGGAATTCACCACATTATTGTCTATGTCCACAGGCTATGCATATATATTCTGTGGTTGATTACTTTCTGTCCTTCTCTCACTCCTCCCCTCTAAGACCAGTCGTTCTGTTCCATTTATCTATGCCTGTGGTCCTATTTTGTTCATCAGTTGATTTTGTTCTTTGGATTACACATATAAGTGAGATCATGTGACATTTGTCTTTCTCTGACTGGCTTATTTTGCTTAATATAATAGTCTACAAATCCATCTATGCTGTCTCAAAGGGTAAGAAATCCTTTTTTTTTTTTTTTTTTACACTGGCATAGTATTCCGTTATGTAAACGTACTAAAGCATTTTTATCCACTCATCTACCAGTGGGCACTTGGGCTGTTTCCAGATCTTGGATATCATAAATAATTCTGCTATGAACATAAGGGTGCATATATTCTTTCTGATTGGTGTTTTGGGATTCTTTGGATATATTCACAGAAGTGGTATCTCTGGGTCAAACAAAAGTTTCATTTTTAATTTTTTGAAGACATTCCATATTGTTTTTCACAATGGCAGCTCCATTCTGCATTTCTTCCAGAAGAGTACTAGGGTGCCCTCTTCTCCACATCCTTGTTAACACTTGATTGTTGATTTATTGATAGTTGCATTTTTGACTGGTGTGAGGTGATACCTTTCTGAGAATTAGTGACCTTGAGCATCTTTTCATATGTCTATTGGCCTTCTGTATGTCCTCTTTGGAGAAACGTATATTCAGGTCCTTTGCACATTTTTTATAAGATTGTTTATCGTCCTGGCGTTGAGCTGTACAAGTTCTTTATATATTTTGGAAATTAATCCCTTATCTGATGAATCATTGGTGAATATGTTCTCTTATTTGGTGAGTTTCTTTTTCATTTTAATGATGGTTTCTAAAGCAAAAGCTTTTTAGTCTGATGTAGTTCCATTTGCTTATTTTTTCCTGTGTTTCCCTTTCCCTCTGAGACATATCAGCAAAAATATTGCTCTGTGAGTTGTTTGAGATTTTGCTGCCTATGTTTTCTTCTAGGATTTTTTTTTCCTTCTAGGATGTTATCATTTTGCAACTTACATTTAGGTTTTTTATCCATTTTGAGTTGATTCTTGTGTATGGTGTATGTTGGTGGTTTAGATGCTTTTTTTTTTTTTTTTTTGCATGTGCTGTCCAATTTTCCCAACACTATTTATTGAAGAGACTGTTTTTATTTCATCGTATTCTCTAGGTTCCTTTGTCAAATATTAATTGAGCATAAACTCATGGATTGATTTCTGGGCTCTCTGTTCTATTCCATTGGTCTATACGCCTGTTCTTGTGTTCTTGTGCCAGTACCACACTGTTTTTATTACAGTGGCTTTGTAGTATAGTTTGATATCTGGTATTGTGATCCCTCTAACTTTGTTCTTTCTCATGATTAGTGAGGGTTTGGGGGATCTTTTTTGTTCCGTATACATTTTTGGAATATTTGCTCTAAATCGTTGCAATATGCCATTGGTATTTTAATAGGGATTGCATTGAATAGGAATTGCTTTGGGCAGGATGAACATTTTAATTATGTTAATTCTTGTAATCCAAGAACACAGTATATGCTTCCACTGTTTTGTATCTTTCTCTTTTTCTTTTTACAGTGACTGATAATTTTCTGAGTATAGGTTGTTACCTACTTGGTTAAGTTTATTCCTAGGTACTTAATTATTTATGTTGTTGTTGTAATGGTAAATAAGATTGTTTTCTTGGCTTCTCTTTCTGAGAGTTCATTATTTGTTTGTAAAAATGTCACCAATTTATGGATATTAATTTTGTATCCTGCTACGTTGCCAAGTTTATTGATTAAGTCTAGTAGTTTTTTGTTGGATTCCTTAGAGTTTTCTATACACACTATCATGTCATCTGCAAATAATGACAGTTTTACTTCCTCCTTTCCAATTTAGATGCCTTTTAAAAAAATGTTTTTTATTGATTTTTTAGACAGAGAGGAAGGGTGAGGGATAGATAGAAACATCAATGAGAGTAAAACATCATCGAACAGCTGCCTCCTGCAGCCCCCCTACTGGGAATCGAGCTTTCAGTCCGGGCCTGTACCCTGACCAGGAATCAAACCTTGACTTCTTGGTTCCTGTGTGGATGCTCAACCACTGAGCCACGTTGGTTGTTCTAGATGCATTTTATTTCCTCTTCTTATCTAATCACTGTGGCTAGGGCTTCCAGTACTATGTTGAATAAGAGTGGTGAAAACACACATCCTTGTCTTGTTTAGGATCTTAAGGGAAACACTTTTAGTTTTGCCCATTGAGTATGATGTTGGGTGTAGGTTTTTCATATATCACTTTTAGTATGTGGAGGTATGATCTCTCTATTTCCAGTTGGCTGAGAGGTTTATTTTAATAAAAAAATGGGTGCTGGATTTTGTCTAATGTTTATTCAGCATCTATTGATATGATCATGTGATTTTTTATTCTTCATTTTGTTAATGTGATGTGTTGCATTTATTGATTTGTGAATATTGTATCAGCCTTACACCCTAGAATCAATTGCATTTGAACATAGTGTACGATATTTTCAATGTATTGCTGGACCTATTTGCTAATATTTAGTTAAGGATTTTAGCATTTATATTCATCAGGAATATTGGTCCATAATTTTCTTTCTTTGTAGTGGCTTTATCTGGTTTTGGAATTAGGACAAAACTGGTCTCATAAAAAAAGGTTGGAAGCCTTCCTGCCTTTTGAAATTTTTGGCATAGTTTGAGGAGGATAGGTGTTTACTATTCTTTGAATGTTTGTTAAAATTCTTCTGTAAAGACATCTGGTCCAGGACTTTTGTTTGCTGGGTGTTTTCTGATTACTTCTTTGATTTTATTAGTTGTTTTTGTTCTATTCCAGTGTTCTGCTTCTACCTGATTCAGTTTTGGAAGATTGTATGTGTCTAAAAATTTAATAACCTAAGGTTTTAGTCATTGCTGTCACTACCTAGCTGTGTGATTTTGTTTTTTAATCTGGGCCTCAGAGTTTTCATAGGTGAAATGGAAGTATCGACCAGGTGAATGTTAAAGTCTTCTCTCCTTTAAACTTTTAAAGGACAGTCAATGGATTCTGTTAATTTCAACAGGAACTTGCAAATCTATTTGTCTAAAACAGAATGTTATTTTCCCTATTCTTTCACCTGAAATTGCTCTTCCTATTATATTCTATAACACAAGGAAACTGAGAAGTAATCTTGGACTCTCTCTAGTCACTTTCTACGTCTAATTAATCACTGTGTCCTATTGGTTCTACATTCATGAAATCTTTTAAATCTATTCTTAAAATTATTTCTGTATATCAAACCCTCTTTATCACTCTTCACTATTATTACATTAGCTTTCTACCTATTCCTTCTATATGCACTCTTAACAGCTTCCTATATGTTCATATTGATGACAGGGTGATAGTTCTACAACAAAACTCTGACCAGATAACCTCCTTTTAAATTTTTTTTAATTTTTAAATTACAGTTGACATTTACTATTGTATTAGTTTCAGATGTACAGCATTTTGATTAGACATTTATATCATTTATGAAGCAATCCCCTTGATAACTCTAGTACTCACCTAGCACCATAGATAGTTATTACAATATTATTTACTATATTCCCTATGTTGTGCTTTATAACTTTGTGAATATTTTATAACTGCCAATTTGTATTTCTTAATCCTTTCACATTTTTACCAAGCCCCACTCCCCCCCCCCACCTGGCAACCATCTGTTTCTTCTCTGTATCTATGAGTCTGATTCTGTTTTGCTTGTTCCTATTTTTTTTTTTATTCAGATTCCACATAAGTGAAGCCATATGGTATTTTTCTTTGTTTCTATGACATATTTTATTTAGCATGATACCCTCTAGGTCTATCTATGTTGTCAGAATCACAAGATTTCATTTTTTATGCCTGAGTAATATTCCATTGTAAATATGTACCACTTATTCAATCATCTATGGATGAACACTTAAGTTGCTTCAATGTCTTGTTTATTTCAAATAATGCTGCAGTTAACGTAGGGATGCATATATCTTTTCAAAATTGTGTTATGGAATTATTGAGATAATACCAAGAAGTGGAATCACTGGGTCTTAAGGTAGCTTTGTTTTTAGTTTTTGGAAGAACCTCCACACTGTTTTCCATACTGGCTACAGCAATTTGCAAACCTAGCAAAAATTCATGAGCATCTCCTATTGCCTACCTCCTTGCAAAACCTGTGGTTTATTTATTGATGATAGCTATTTTGACAGGTGTGAGGTGATATCTCATTGTGGTTTTAATTCACTTTGCTCTGATGACTAGTGACATTGAGCATCTTTTCATATATCTATTGGTTATTTGTATATTTTCTTTGGAGAAATGTTTATTCAAGTCCTCTGCCTAATCTTAAATTGGACTGCTTATTTGTTTGTTCTTGAGTTGTATAAGTTCTTTATAAATTTTATTTTTTTAGTTAATGACTTTATTTTGTTCTGTTCAAAATATTACAGATGCTCCTTCTTCTCCCCAATGACCCACTGAACCCCCCCCCACCTTCTTCTACAGTCCCTCACCACACCATTGTATGTGTCCTTGGGTTATGCATATATGCATATAAGTTCTTTCGTTAATTTCTCCCCCTCCACCCACCTGCCTTCCTCCATCCCTCTGAGATTCGTCAGTCTGATCTATGCTTCCATGTCATTGAATCATTTCTGTCCATCAGTTCATTAAGTTCTTTAGATTCCACGTATAAGTGAGATCATGTGATGTTTGTCTTTCGCTGCCTGGCTTATTTCACTTAGCATAATATTCTCCAGGTTCATCCTAACTGTCCCAAAGGGTATGGGATCCTTCATCATTACAGCTGCATAGTATTCCATGGTGTATATGTCCCACAGCTTTTTTATCTGCTCATCTACTGATGGGCACTTGGGCTGTTTCCAAATCTTATCATTGGCAAGCATCTTCTCCCATTTAACAGTTTGTATTTAAGCTTTGTAAATAATTTACCTCTCTGTGCAAAAACTTTTTAGTTTGATGTAGTCCCATTTGTTTATTTTTTTCTATTGTTTCCTTTGTCCAAAAATATATTACAGAAAAAAATATAACTGAAAGCAATGTCTAGAGAGTTTACTTCCTATATTTTCTTCTAGGAGTTTCCTGATTTGTAGTCTTATATTTAAGTCTTTAATCCATTTTCAGTTTATTCTTGTATATGATGTAAGAAAGTGGTCAAGTTTTATTTTTTTCCTTGTACCTTTCCAATTTTCCCAGCACCATTTATTGAAGAGAGTGTCTTTACTCCATTGTATATTCATACCTCCTTTGTCATAGATTAATTGACCATATAGGCATGGATTTTATTTCTGAGCTCTCTATTCTGTTCCATTTATCTATGTGTCTGTTTTTATGCCAACATCATGCTGTTGTCATTATTATAGACTTGTAATATAGTTAGATATCAGGTAGTGTGCTACCTCCAATTTTGTTCTTCCTTCTCAAGATACTGCGGCTATTTGCATTCTTTTGTGGATCCATGTTAATGTTAGAATTAGTTGTTTTAGTTCTGTGAAAAATGCCATTGGTATTTTTTAGGAATTGCATTAAATCTGTAGATTGCTTTGAGTCATATGAACATTTTAACAATGTTAATTATTCCTATCCATGAGCATGGAATATTTTTTATTTATTTGTATCTTTTTTGTTATTTTTTTCACTGTTTTATGACTTTGGGAGTAAATTTTACCTCCTTGGTTAAATTTATTCTTAGATATTCTTTTCATGCAATTGTAAATGAGATTGTTTTCTGAATTTTTCTGATAGTTTGTTATTGGTGTATGCAACCAATTACTGAATGTTAATTATATATCCTGCTATTTTAATGAATTTATTTATCAGTTTTAGTAATTTTATGGTGGAATATTTAGCGTTCTTTATATATAATGTCATGTTGTCTGCAAATAATGACAGTTTTACTTCTTTATTTCCAATATGGATACCTTTTCTTTCTTTTTTCCCCTTGATATTTGTGACTAGGACTTACAGTACTATGTTGAAAAAGAGTGGTGAAAGCAGACACCTTTGTCTTGATCCTGATCTTAATGGAAATGCTTTTATATTTTCTGATTAAGTATGGTGTTAGCTGTGGATTTGTCATATAAGGCCTTTATGAAGAGGGTTATTTCTTCTATTCACACTTTGCTGACATTTTTTAATCAATAAAGATTGCTGGATTTTTTCAGTTATTTTCTGCCATATATTGATACAATCATATGATTTTTGTCTTTTAGTATGAGATCCTTCTTCTTTACAGCTGCATAGTATTCCATGGTGAAAATGTACTATAGCTTTTTTATCCACTCACCTACTGATGGACATTTGGGCTGTTTCCAAATCTTAGCTATTGTAAATTGCACTGTTATGAACATAGGGGTGCATATATTCTTCCTGATTAGTGTTTAACAATGGATTCTTAGGATATATTCCTAGAAGTGGGATGACTGGGTCAAAAGGCAGCTCCGTATTTATTTTTTTGAGGAACCTTTATACTGTTTTCCATAGCGGCTGTGCCAATCTGCATTCCCACCAGCAGTGTACTAGGGTTCCCCTTTCTCCACATCCTCACCAGTACATCTCATTTGATGATTTTTTGATGGCAGCTATTCTGACTGGTGTGAAGTGACACCTCATTGTGGTTTTAATTTGCATCTCTCTGAAGATTAGTGACTTGAGTATTTTTTCATATGCCTCTTGGTCACCTGAATGTCCTCTTGGAGAAGTATCTATTTAGGTCCTTTGCCCACTTTTTAATTGGATTGTTTGTCTTCCTTTTGTTCAGTAGTATGAGTTTTTTGTACACTTTGGAAATTAGCCCCTTATCAAATGGATCCTTGGCAAATATGTTCTCCCAGACTATGGGGTTCCTTTGTAATTTGAGGCAGTTTTCTTTTGCTGTGAAGAAGCTTTTTAGTTTGATGTTATCACATATGTTTATTTTTTTCTCTTGTTTCTCTTGCCCTGGGAGAAAATTCCACTATGTGAGATGTCTGTGACTTTATAGCATATGTTTTCTTCCAGGATTTTTATAGTTTTGAGACTTACATTTAAGTCTTTTATCCATTTTCAGTTTATTTTTGTGTATGGTGAAAGTTGGTGGTCTAGTTTCATTTTTTTGCATGTTCTTGTGCAATTTTCCTAGCACCATTTATTGAAGAGACTGCCTTTACTCCATTGTATGTTCTTGCCTCCTTTGTCAAATAGTAACTGACCATAATGGCCTAGGTCAATTTCTGGGGTCTCTGTTCTGTTTCACTGATCTATATGCCTGTTGTTGTACCAATATCAAGCTGTTTTGATTACAATGGCTTTGTAGTACAGTTTGAGATCCAGTAATGTGATCCCTCTCACTCTGATCTTCTTTTTCAAGATGTCTGCAGCTATTCGGGAACTTTTTTGATTCCATATAAATTTTTGGAATATTTGTTCTAGCTCTGTAAAATATGCTGCTGGTTTGTTAATAAGAATTGCATTGAATCTATTAAATGGCTTTAGTTAGTATGATATTACTAACTAATAATGATATTAATTCTTCCAGTCTATGAGCATGGTATATTCTTCCACTTGTTTTTATCTTCCTCTATTTCTTTTTTCAGTATCCTGGTGTTTTCCAAGTACAGGTTTTTTACATCCTTGGTTAAGTTTATTCCTAGGTAGCTTATTTTTTTAGTAGCGATGGTAAATTGTATTATTTTTTTTAGTTTCTCTTTCTGAGAGTTGATTGTTGGTGTATAAGAATGCCAAAAATGTCTGGATGTTAATTTTGTATCCAGCTACCTTTCCGAACTCATTTATCAAATCTAGTAGTGCTGTGTTGGAGTTTTTAGGGTTTTCTATGTACAATATCATGTCATCTGCAAATAATGACAGTTTTACTTCCTCCTTTCTAATTTGGATGCCTTTTATGTTTTCCTCCTATCTCATGGCTGTGGCAAGGGCTTCCAATATTATGTTGAATAAGAGTGGTGTAAGTGGACATCCCTGTCTTCTTCCTGTTTTTAAGGGAAATGGTTTTAGTTTTTGAACATTGACTATGATGTTGACTGTAGGTTTGTTGTATATAGCCTTTATTATGTTAAGGCATGATCCTTCTATTCTAACTTTGCTAACAGATTTTCCCAGAAATGGGTGCTGGGTTTTGTCAGATCCTTTTTCTGCATCTATTGATATGATCATATGATTGTTGCCTTTCATTTTGTTTATGTGATGTATCGCATTATCACATTTATTGATTTGCAGATGTTATACTAGCCTAATATCCCTGGAATAAATATAACTTGGTCAGAGTGTATATTTTTTAGTTTATTGCTGGATCTGGTCCTCTTGTATTTTGTTGATGATTTTAGCATTTATTTTCATTAAGGGTATTGGCCTATAATTTCCTTTCTTTATAGTGTCTTTATCTGATGTTGGGATTTAAATAATGCTGGCTTCATAAAAAAAGTTTGAGAGTTTTCCGTCCTCTTGAATTTTTTGGAATACTTTGAGTAGAATAGGTGTTAATTCTTCTTTGTTTGGTAAAAGTCGTCTGCAAATCCCTCTTGTACAGGACTTTTGTTTGCTGGGAGTTTTTTTGATTACTGCTTCAATTTCATTAGTTGTTATCACCCTATTCAGGTTTTCTGAAACTGCTTGATTCAGCTTTGGAAGATTGTATGGTTCTAGGAATTTATTCATCTCACTCATGTTGTCTAGTTTGTTGGCATATAGTTGTTCATAGTATTTTCTTACAATCCTTTGTATTTCTGTTGGGTCAGTTGTTATATTGTCTCTTTCATTTCTGATTTTATTTATTAGGGTCCACTCTCTTTATCTTGGTGAGTCTGGCCAAAGATGCAACAATCTTATTTATCTCTTCAAAGAATCAGCAGTTGGTTCCATTGATTTTTTTGTATTGTTTTTTTAGTCTCTATGTCATTCATTTCTGCTCTGATCTTTATTATTTCCTTCTTTCTACTTCCTCGGAGCTTTTCTTGCTGTTCTTATTCTAGTTCTCTTAGTTGTGGTTTTAGGTGGTTTGTAGAGCTTTTTCTTGTTTCTTGAGGTATGCTCGTATTGCTATCTCTTAGTATTGCTTTCACTGTGCCCCATAAATTTTGGGTTGTTGTCTATTTTCATTTTTATCCAAGAAGTGTTTGATTTCTTCCTTGATCTCATTGGTAACCCATTCATTGTTTAATAACATGCTATTTAGCCTCCATGTGTTTGAGTTGTTTATAATGGTTTATTTCTAGTTTCATGGTTTTGTGATCTGAGAAGATGCTTGATATGATTTCAATCTTCTTGAACTTATAGAGACTTGATTTGTGTCCTTACATGCAGTCTATTTTTTAAAATATTCCATGTGCACTTGAAAAGAATATGTATTCTGTTGCTTTGGGATGATATGTTCTGTAAATGTCAATTAAATCCATTATATATAGTCTGTCATTTATAGTGTGTGTTTCCCTGTTGATTTTTTGTCTTGAAGATCTGTCCTGTGCTGACAATGGGATGTTAATGTCCTTCCCTATCACTGTGTTGCTGTCAATCTCCCCCTTAAAGTCCTCCAAGAAATGTTTTATATATTTAGGAGTTCTTATATTAGATGTATATATATTTATAAGGGTTATATCCTCCTTTTGGATGGATTCCTTTAATATTATGTAGTGACCATCTTTGTCTCTTCTTATGGTCTTTATTTTGAAGTATATTTTGTCAGAAATAAGTATTGCTACTCCCACTATTTTTTCATTTCCATTTGCATGGAAAATTTTATTCCATCCTTTCACTTTTAGCCTGTGTGAATCTTTTGCTCTCAGGTGGGTCTCTTGTAGACAACATATATTTGAGTCCTGTTTTCTTATCCATTCAGCTACACTATGTCTTTTGATTGGACCATTTATTTCCATCAAATTTAAGTTTACTATTTCTATATACTTATTTAATGCCATTTTTCCCCTTTATGATGATGTACCTTTCTCTCAATATTTCTTCTTAGAGCAATCCTTTTAGCATTTCTTGTAATGCTGGTTTCATGGTACTGAACACCTTTAGCCTTTTTTGTCTGGGAAGCTCTTTATTTCACCTTCAATTTTAAATGATAACCTCACTGGATAAAGCAGTCTTGGTTGCATGTTCTTGCTTTCCATTACTTTGAGAACTTGTAGCCTCTCCCTTCTGGTCAGAAGAATTTTTGTCGAGAGATCTGATGTCAGCTTTATGGGGGTTCCCTTGTAGGTCACTGCTTGTCTCACCCTTGCTGCCCTTAATATTCTCTCTTTGTCTTTCACATTTGCCATTTCAATTATGAAGTATACTGTCACTATTTCCTCCACCAAGTTCTCTGTCACTTGTTCTCTTTCCTCCCCCTCTACTCGTGTAATGCGAATGTTGTTTCACTTCATGTTTTCCCAAAGCTCCATTTAACTGTCCTCATGTTTTTTAAGTGTTTTTTCTTTTTGCCACTCTGATTGAGTAGTTTTTTATACTTATCTTCTAAATCACTTATTCTATCCTTTGCTTCCTTGAGCCTGCTTTTAATTCTTTCCAGTGTGTTCTTGATATCAGTTATAGTATTCTTTATTTCTGCATGTTTCTTACTTATGATATTTATTTCTTTTTTAATGTTTTCACTAAGTTCCTCAACCTTACCATTAAGTGTCTTGTTGTTCTCATTAATTTTCTTGAGCATCTTTATAACTATTATACTGAACTCTACTTCTGATAACTTAACTCCATCTCATTGAAGTCTTTTTCTCGCAATTTTTTTCTTTTCTTTAATTTTGAGGTTGTTTCTTTGTCTCTCCATTTTGGTGGCTCTTAGTGTTTGTATCTATATATTAGATATATTTTTCTGTCTCCGAGTCTTTGGGGGAGAGATTTTGTATTGTGAGTCCAGTGGAGTGAAGAGTTGGGTTTTCCTTATACTTCTGAGCTCTTTGCTCTAAGTGTGTCCCTTTTGTGGGTGTCCTTTTTGTGGGTTTTCTGGCCTCTCTTGTTGTGATTGGGTTTAAATTGTAGTTGACCTGTCATAGGGAGGACTCTCCTCTCAGTTTGGCTAAGTGTGTGCCTCAACCCCAACCATGTCTTGTGAGTTGTTGCATGGGTGCTGGCAAGGCTGAACAGTACTTAACTAAAATGCCAGGAAACAAGGGGTATCTTATAAAACATCTTGACAATCACAATGAAAAAACCCAAGTGGAAATAGAAATGAGAGAGTGAAGGGAGATTACAAATTCTAAAGGCAAAAAAAAAAAAAAAAAAAAAAAAGGGACAAAAAGGGGGGAAAAGAAAGAGAGAAAGAAAAATAAAGTTAGAGAGAGAAAATATACTATTGTTAATAGTAACAAAAATTTAAAAAATAAAATAAAATGTAAAAACTAGAGAAGTTATTGGGAAATAAAATTCTGCAAGAAGTGGAAGCACAAAATTAAGGGTTGTGCATAGGAATAGGATAATAGTTGAAAATGAAACAATAAAAATACAATAAAGAGACAAACAGAAACTAACAATCAAACAAAAAGACAGGAAAAGTGAAAGGAGGAAAAAAGAGAAAGAAAGAAAGAAAGAAAGAAAGAAAGAAAGAAAGAAAGAAAGAAAGAAAGAAAGAAAGAAAGAAAGAAAGAAAGAAAGAAAAAAAAGTTTTGCCAATGGATTGACAGG
Organism: Miniopterus natalensis; assembly: GCF_054644295.1. Classification (NCBI taxonomy): domain Eukaryota; kingdom Metazoa; phylum Chordata; class Mammalia; order Chiroptera; family Miniopteridae; genus Miniopterus; species Miniopterus natalensis. The sequence goes on along the minus strand of NC_142103.1, from coordinate 46,072,586 downwards.
AGAGAGAGAGAGAGATAAAGCAACAGAAGAGAGGGAGTCCAATAAGATATATGTGGGAAACTATAGAGAAAAGCAGTAAACTTATTGGTTATAATGATAATATCCCAGCAATTAAGCAGAGAATATCAAGAAAAATCTTGATAGTAGAACAAAAGATAAAACAAAACAAAGCCAAGCAAAACAAAACAAAAAACAAGCTAAGCAAAACAAAATTCTTTTAAAAATATAATTTAAAAAATTAAAAATTTAAATAAATTATAAAATTTAGAAAGAAAATTTTTTTTTCCTTTCTCTTTTTCCTAAGGGGGGAAAAAAAGTGAATCTAGTGAGTTTCATCTGGGCAGTTTTTGTTGTCTGTGGTTCACTGTTCTGTATGCTGATTTCAGTTCTCTTAGAAGGCACTTTTGTATCAGCCAATGTCAGGAGCTGTCTAGTTTTGGCTCTGGTGTCCTTAGATAGTTGGTTGATCTGAGGCTTTCTGTGGACCATCTCCACTTGTCAGCTATTCTGCAACCTTGTGGTTGCCTGGTCTTACTGGAGAGTCTTCTGAAGTCTTTAGGGTGCAGGATGGCTAATGTAGCTCGGGATATCACTCCACTTACTTAGAGGTTTTGCTGTAAGCACTCACTGTGAGGGAGTTAGTCTCTGCTTCACAGCCAGCTCCTCATTCTCTACCCTATCCTCCAATTCTAGTCCCCCATAAATAGGCCTGCTGCAGTTTCATATTGACTTCAGTCTGTTTTCTGTATGGGCAGTTTCGGCAGCCTGGGCTCAGTGGGTTCAATTTAAAAACAATTCTGGTGAGCAGTCTGCCTGCCCAGTCCCCAGCAGGGGTTTTAAGCTTTTCCTCCAGTTCCCAAACAATATTCCCTGAGAGTCTTATCCTTGTAATGTCCTCCTGTGTGCTGTTTTCCCTTTCCCTCAGGACTTTTCCCTACAGGGGATATCTAGGGCTTTAGTGAACTGGACCATCCCCTTTTCTGTTGGTGGTGCTCCTAGGCTGCAGGAGAGGTAGGCATGCTCCACCCCTCCTTTCCCAGGTCTGGTTGGCTGGTGGCATAAGGTGTGTATTTTAAACACTCCACTATGCAGACACAAATCCCAGCTTTTACTTGTCTGTCTCCCCAGTGCAAGCCAGGAAGGTGGAAGCCAGTTCAGCAATTGAAAACTCAAAAATGCACAAAGCAAAACACAGAGAATATGCTCTGCAAGGTCTCGCCACCCCTGTGCCAGGCCACCCAGCAGGAGGGGAGTCAAAGTCAGCTCCACGCAGCTCCCCTGCACTGCTGATCTCAATAAAGTTGGAGTGGCTCCAGGCATACCACCATGGCACCCCTCAAGGCTAGACAAAAATCCCAGAATCAGCCCACCGGGAGTTTATGGGGCTAGAGGAAACTTCTCTCCCACAGGTAGCTCTAGTCCATCTTTGGTGGTTGGAGGGCTCTCTTCTCCTTTCTTGTGCCACACAGATTAAATGCTTTCTGGGGCTCAACACAATGTCTTACAGGAAGGCAGATGGTCCATGTATGTGGCTGCTCAGTGCAGACCTCTGGTCCCTTTCTACTCGGGTGCCACACACTTTGGTACTAGCTTTCCTATGGTCAGCACCCTGTGCATAAGATGCTGGTTGTGGCCACCATTAGAGGCTTTGTTCCACTAGAAAGTCTCAGTCCCCTCCTCTCAGGCACACTGTTCCCCTGGGTCCCTCTTCAATCCATGTGAGGCATTCCTTTCCTTCTTTTCCACTCTGGGTTTGAGATCCCAGCTTTGGGATGACTGTACACACTCCCAAGGGGAGGGAGATTTGTAGTCTCAGCCATCACAGGCTTCAGGGGGAACTCTTCCTTTCTACAGCCCCCCTCTGTTACCAGACTCTATGATGTTTCTTCAGTACTCCCTATTCAAAATATATCCACTTAGGTATATTTCTCTGGTTTTTGCAAGCTGAGTATGTAGTATTTTAGCAGTAAATCCAGTCTGTGGCTGAGAGCAGGGGCGCTCTGCTTCTTTTCACAGTGTTGTCATCTTCCAGTCACCTATAGCTTTTGTTTTAAAGTCTATTTTACCTGATATAAGTTTTGCTACCTCAGGTTTTTATACTGCCCTTTGCATGAAATGTTTTCCATCCTTTTATTTTCATTCTGTCTTTCTATTTGATCTGAATAAAGTGGCTTTACTGTAGACACCATATGTGTAGATCTTGTTTCTCCATTCAGCTACATTATGTCCTTTTTAAAAATATTTTTTTATTGATTTCAGACAGAGGAAGGGAGAAAGAGAGAGAGATAGATACATCAATGATGAGAGTCATTGACTGGCTGCTTTCTGCACACCCCTTCTTGGGGATTGAACCTGAAACCCAGGCATGTGCCCTGACCCAGAATGAAACCTTGATTCCCTGGATCATAGATTGATGTTCATCCACTGAGCCAAGCTGGCTGGGCTACAGTCTGTCTTTTGATAGTACCGTTCTGTTCATTGAAGTGATTATTGGTAGGTACATAGAACATGCCATTTTATTATTCATATTTATGTTATTTGTCTTCCTTTTCTAATTATAGCAGTCCCTTTAACTTTTCTAAGAATACTTGTTTGGTTGTGATGAACAAGATTTTTCTTGTCTGAGAAGCTGTTTATCTCTCCTGTAATTCTAAATGATAGTTTTGCTGGGTAGAGTAGTTTTGGTTTTAGAGTACTGCTTTTTATTACTTAGAATAGTGCATGCTGATCCTTTCTGACTTGTCAAGTTTATATTGATAAATATGCTAACAGTTCTATTGGAGCTCCTCTGTAGATATCTAACTGTCTTTTTCTTGCTACTTTAAAGATTCTTTCTTTGTCTTTAAAGTTTGCCATTTTAAATATGATGTATCTTGGTGTGGGCCTATTTAGTTTTCTCCTTTTGGGGACTCTCTTATCTTTCTGCACTTGTACATCTATTTTTTTACCAGGTTCAGGAAGTTTTCAGTCATTATTTCTTGAAATACATTCTCAATCCTTTACTCTTTCTCTTTTCCTTCTGTTATTTCTATGATGCAAATGTTGCTACACTTGATGTTGTCCCAGAGGTATTATAAACTGTCTTGTTTTAATTTTTTTTCTAATTGCTGTTCTTATTGTGTATTTTGGTACATTGTCTTCCAAATGTCTGATTTGATCATCTGCTTTACCTAATCTGCTATTTATTCCTTCTAGTGTATTTATTATTTCAGTTATTGCATTCTTTATTTCTCATTTGTTCTTTTTTATGTTTTCTACATTCTTATTTATGCTTACTAGTACTTTGTTGAAGCTCTCACTAATTCTGTTTAACATCCTTATAAACAGTGGTTTTAACTCTGTATCTGAAATATTGCATTCCACCATTTAGTTGTTATTTTGTAATTTTTTCATGATTTTTCATTTGGGAAATGTTTTCTTGTCTCCTAATTTTGCCTGTGTCCCTGTGTTTCTTTCTATGAATTACATAGATCTGCTATTCCTCTGCTAATGTCTCAGTATAGGAATTTAGTGCAATCTATATCAAAATTGCAATAACAATTTTCACTGACATAGAATAAAGAATCACAAAATGTGTATGGAACTACAAATGGCACTAAATATCCAAACAAATCTTGGAAAAGAAGAACAAAGCTAATTACAAGTTAATCTACAAATATATAGTAATTAAAACAGTATGGTATTGGTTTAAAAACAAACACATAGATTAATATAATATAAAAAGAGTTAAGAAATAACCTCATACATATATGGTCAATCAATTTATGACAAAGTTTTCAAGGACATACAATGGGAAAAGGACAGTCACTTCAATAAATGGTGTTGGAAAAACTGTACAGCCACATACAAAATAATGAAACTGGACCACTATCTTATACCATACATAAAAATAACCTCAAAATGGATTAAAAATTTGAACATGAGGCCTGAAAACTTTAAACTCTTAGAAGAAAACAGGTAGAAAAATCTTTGACATTTAGTTTTGGCGATGTGTTTTTGAATTTGACACCAAAAGCAAAGGCAACCAAAGCAAAAATAAACAAGTGGGATTACATCAAACTCAATAGCTTCTGGGCACAAAAGAAACCATAAAGAAAGTGAAAAAGTTACCTACAGAATGGGAGAAATATTTGCAAATCATATATTTGTTAAGGATTTAAATATACAAAATATATAATAACTCACACAACTCAATAAAAAAAATGTCAATAAAATATAGGTAAAGAATCTTAATAGAGTCAGGCTGGGCGTGGCTCAGCGGTTGAGCGTCGACCTGGGATCCAGGCGATCAGGGTTCGATTCCCGGTCAGGGCACATGCCTGGGTTGCAGGCTCGATCAATGACTCTCTCATCATTGATGTTTCTCTCTCTCTCTCTCCCTCTCCTTTCCTCTCCCTGAAATCAATAAAGATATATTAAAAAAAAAAAAAAGAATCTTAATAGACATTTTTGCAAAGCAGGTATACAAATGGCTAGCCAAGAGGTACATGACAATCTGCTCAACATTACTAATATCTGAGAAGTGCAAATGAAATTCACAATGATACATCACCTCACACCTGTCAGAATAATTATTATCAAAGGGATAAAAAGAGCATATATTGTTAAAAATGTGGACAAAAGTGAACCCTGGTGAACTGTAGGTGGGAATGTAAATAAGAAAATCCACTATGAGAAACAGTATATAGATTTCTCAAAATTTAAAAATAGTATTACCTTATGATCCAAGAATTCCACTTCTGTGTAATTTATCCAAAGAAAACTGAATTATTATCTTGAAAATATATCTGAACCCATATGTATATAGATATAGGTTATATAGATATATAAATAGATTAGATATAGATATAGATATAGATATAGATATAGGTAGATGATATAGATAGATATATAGATGATATAGATATAGATATAGATATAGGTAGATGATATAGATAGATATATAGATGATATAGATATAGATATAGATATAGGTAGATGATATAGATAGATATATAGATGATATAGATATAGATATAGGTAGATGATATAGATAGATATATAGATGATATAGATATAGATATAGATATAGGTAGATGATATAGATAGATATATAGATGATATAGATATAGATATAGATATAGGTAGATGATATAGATAGATATATAGATGATATAGATATAGATATAGATATAGGTAGATGATATAGATAGATATATAGATGATATAGATATAGATATAGATATAGGTAGATGATATAGATAGATATATAGATGATATAGATATAGATATAGATATAGATATAGGTAGATGATATAGATAGATATATAGATGATATAGATATAGATATAGATATAGGTAGATGATATAGATAGATATATAGATGATATAGATATAGATATAGATATAGGTAGATGATATAGATAGATATATAGATGATATAGATATAGATATAGATATAGGTAGATGATATAGATAGATATATAGATGATATAGATATAGATATAGATATAGATATAGGTAGATGATATAGATAGATATATAGATGATATAGATATAGATATATAGATATAGATATAGATGGCATAGGTATATATAGAGAGATGATATAGATATAGATGTAGATGATATATAGATATATAGATATATAGATATAGATATAGATGAGATATAGATATAGATGATATAGATGATATAGATATAGATATAGATGATATAGATATAGATATAGATATAGATATAGATATAGATATAGATATAGATATATAGATATAGATATAGATGATATATAATTCAGCCATAAAAAGAAATAAATCCTTCCATTTGTGACAAAATGGATGAACTTTGAGGGGCATGAGGACACACTGACATTTCTCAAAGGCAGAGGGCTTAGAGGGCTGGGTGTAAAATGTGAAGTGATTAAGCCAAAAAAAAAAAAAAAAAAAAGAACCTCATAGATATAAAGAAGAGTATGGTGATTACCACCTGGGAAGGGGGTGGAGGAGATAGAAGATGGTAAAGGGAAGATAAATGCTGACTTGGGGTAGTGAACACAAATATATTATACAGATATTTTATTATATAATTATACACCTAAACCAATATAAATCTATTAACCAATGTTGCCCTAATAAATTCTATGTAAAAGAAAAAAATGTAAAGTAGAAATTCATTTCTTCTTCTTGTAGACTGACTATCTCTTTTAACTTTTCTTCTCCCTTTCCAGGAAGAAGAGACCAATTTTGGTTCCTAGATGCTGATCTCTATTCTTTTTCCTCCCTGTTTCTTGCCCATTGCTCCTACCCTCACCATCTGTCTTATAGATAAAGTAAACAGTTTAAGGGTGTTCAGATAACTGAGATTTAATAGCATAGATTTTCCCAAAGCTAGATGGAATTGTATGTTAGATAAAGAAGACATAGAGAGAAACACAAAATAAAAAATTGCCTTCAGAGAAGAGGTGAATAATGTGGTGTGGAGGTTTCTTTGAATGCCAGCACCATGCCAAATTTGCATGCAGTGCTCTCATAAGGTATGGCTGGGCAATGGCTGTGGTACTAGTGGATAAGCACTAAAAAAATAACAATCAAATCGTATGACCTACACACAATGGCAATTCTAAGCAAAATAAGGAAGTTAGTTTAAGTGCCATCATCTCAATTTCATTCTCTTAATTTTTATCTCCTTTTCAGATGATCTTTCACATTTTGACTCTTCAAAACCTAATCTTGTAAAGGAGTTGAAAAAATCAACCATACTAAGATGTATATTATAAATAGTGCCATAATATAAGACTTTTTACTTGCATTTGAATTTAAGAGAGAGAATAAAAATCCATTTCTAATTCTAATATTTTGAGAGCAAGGAGAAGGTATTTTCCATAAAGACGTCCTCAGTGTACATCTTAAAATCACATAACTTGCTAAGATCTCTCTTACATTCCCATAAATTAGTCTTTTTTGTTTTACTAAAAAAAAAACACAAAAACACATTGGAATGAATAAACAGCAGATTAGTGGAAGTTGAAGATTGAATCAGCAAATTAGAAGACAGAGTAGAAAAAATTTCTCAATCAGAAATCCAAAAAGAAAAAACAGGAAGACAGTTTAAGAGAGTTGTGCAACAACATGAAATGTAACAATATTCGCACCATAAGAATTCCAGGAGGGGAAGAGAATAAGTAAAGGATAGAGAATCTGTTTGAAGAAATAAGGGTAAAAACTTCCCTGACGTGGTGAAGGAAATTGTTGCAGAAGTTCAGGAGAGAAAAAGTATTCCAAACAAGAGGAACCCAAAGCAGCCAATGACCAGAAACATTATATTGAAAATGCCAAAAATTCAAGACAAGAGAAACTTAAAGGCAACAAAAGAAAAGCAATCTGTTGCTTACAAAAGAACTTCCATAAGGCTGTTGGCTGATCTCTCATCAGAATCTGTACAGGACAGAAAGGAATGACATGAAGAATTAAAGGTAATGGCCCGGCCAGGCATGGCTGAGCGGTTGAGCATCAACCTAGGATCCAGGCGATCGGGGTTCGATTCCTGGTCAGGGCACGTGCCCAGGTTGTGGGTTCGATCAATGACTCTCTCATCATTGATGTTTCTATCTCTCTCTCCCTCTCCTTTCCTCTCTCTGAAATCAATAAAGATATATTTAAAAAAAAAAAAAAAAAGAATTGAAGGTAATGGAAAGAAAGGACCTGAAACCAAGACTACTCTATACAGCAAAGCTAGCATTCAAAATAGCTGGTGAAATAAAGAGCTTCACAGACAAAGGAAGGCTAAAGGAATTTATCACCCCCAAACAAGATTTGCAAGACATTTTAAAGGGACTGCTACAGTAAGAGAGAGAAACATAAGCATCAAGAATTCAAATGGAAATAGATAAGTATCTATAAATAATAACCTTAAATGTAAATGGACTAAATGTCCCAATAAAAAGGTATAAGATGTCTGCATAAATAACAAAACATGACCCAAATATATGCTGTCTACAAGAAACCCACTTCAGAACAAAAGACTCACACAGGATGAGACTGAAGGGATGAAAAAAGTTTTTCCGTGCAAATAGAAATGAAAAAAAGCTGGGGTAGCAATACTCATATCTGACAAAATAGACTTCAAAATGAAGACCATAACAAGAGACAAGAAAGGTCATTACATAATACTAAAGAGATAAATTCAACCAGAGGATATAACCCTGACAAACATAAATATACCTGATATAGGAGCACCTAAATAAATAGAAAAAACTTCTAGAGGACTTTAAGGGAGAGATGGACAGCAATACAGTCATACAAGGAGACTCTAATACCCCACTGACTTCACTAGATAGGTCTTCCAGGAAAAACTCAACAAGGAAACAGTGAACTAAATGACACACTAGGTCAGATGGATTTAATTGACATTTATAGAACATTCCACCCCAAATCTACAACATATACATTCTTCTCAAGTGCACATGAGACAGTCTCAAAAATAGACCACATGTAAGGACACAAAACAAGTCTCTACAAGTTCAAGAAGAATGAAATCATATCATGTATCTTCTCGGACTACAGTGGCATGAAATTAGAAATCAACCACACAAAAATCCCACTAAAACACATAGAGGCAAAATAGCATGTTTTTAAACAATTAATGGGTAACCAAAGAGATCAAAAAAGAAATCAAAAACTTCCTGGAAAGAAATGAAAATGAACACACAACAACTCCAAATTTGTAGCACACAATAAAAGTCCTAAGAGGGAAGTTCATAGCACTAAAAGCCTACCTCAAAAAACAAGAAAAACTTCTAATAAACTCTCTAACCCTACAACTTAAGAACTTAGAAAGAGAACAAGAAAAAAAAGCCCAGAGTAAGTAGGAAGAAGGAAATAATAAAGATCAGAGCAAAAATAAATGACATAGAGACTAAAAAACAACAACAATACAAAAGATCAATGAAACCAATAGCTGGTTTTTTGCAAAGATAAACAAGATTGATGAACCTTTAGTCAGACTCATCAAATAAACAAAATCAGATATCAAAGAGGTGAAATAATAAGTGATGCAACAGAAATACAAAGGATTGTAAAAAGGTACTATGAACAGCTGTATGTCACCAAGCTGAATAACGTGGATGAAATGGAAAAACTAGAAAAATACAATCTTCCAAAACTCAATCAGGAAGAGTCAGAACACCTGAATAGGCCAATAACTGCTGATGAAGTTGAAACAGTAATCAAAAGGCTCTCAGCACACAAAAGCCCTGACCCAGATAGCTTCACAGGGTAGTTTTACCAAATATTCAAAGAAGAATTAAAAATTACCCACCTCAAATGATTTTTAAAAATCCAAGAGGAAAGAACACTTCCAAATTATTTTCACAAGGCAAGCATTAGCCTAATTCCAAAACCAGATAAAGACACTACAGAGGAAAAGAAAAATAGGCAAACATCCCTGATGAACACAAATGCTAAAATCCTCCACAAAATATTAGCAAACGGGAATCTAGCAATATATTAAAAAGATCATACTCCATGACCAATTAGGATTTATGCCAGGGATGCAAGTCTGGTCCAATGTTCACAAATCAACAGATGTGATACAGCACATAAACAAATTGAAAGGCAAAAATCATGTGATCACATCAATAGATGCAGAAAAAGCATTCCATAAAATCCAAAACCCATTTTTGATAAAAACTCTGCAAAGTGGGAATAGAGGGATCATACCTCAGCATAATAAAGGCCGTATATGCCAAACCTACAGCCAACATCATACTTAATGGGCAAATACTAAAATCATTTCCCTTAAGAATAGGAACAAGACAGGGGTGTCCAGTTTTTCCACTCTTATTCAACATAATACTGGAAGTCTTAGCCACAGCAATCAGACAAGAAGAAAACAAAAGGCATCCAAATTGGAAAGGAGGAAACAAAACTGTCATTATTCGCAGATGACATGATATTGTACATAGAATATCCTAAAGACTTTACCAAAAAACTACTAGATTTAATAAATGAATTCAGAAACATAGCAGGATACAAAATTAACACCCAAAAATTGATGGCATTTTTATACAGCATTAATGAACTCTAAAAACCAGAAGCTAAAAAAAAAAAAAAAAAAAAAAATCCCATTTACTATTGCAGCTAAAAGTATAAGATACCTAGTAATAAAATTAACCAATGATTTAAAAGACCTGTACTAGGAAAATTACTGGACACTGAAAAAAAAATAGAAGATATACACATATGGAAAAATATACCATGTTCATGGATTAGAAGAATTACCATCATTAAAATGCCCATACTACCCAAAACAATCTATAAATTCAATGCAATTCCAATTAAAATACCAACAGCATATTTCACAGATTTAGAACAAACACTTCAAAAATTTATATGGAACCAATAAAGACCCCGAAAAGCGATGGCCATCTTGAGGAAGAAGAACAAAGTTGGAAGGATCACAATACCAGATATTAAGTTATACTACAAAACCACTGTAATCAAAACTTTCTGATACTGGCACATTAATTGGCATATAGATCATTGGAAAAGAACCAGGAACCCAGAAATGAACCCATGTCATTACATTCAACTAATATTTGACAAAAGAGGCAAGAATATACAATGGAGTAAAACAGTCTCTTCAATAAATGGAGGTGGGAAAATTGGACAGGTACATGCAACAAAAAATAAATCTAGACCACCAACTTACACCTTACATAAGAATAAGCTCAAAATAATTAAATGTAAATTGTGAAACCATAAAAATTTTTAGAAGAAAATATAGCAGCAGAATCTCAGACATCTCTCATAGCAGTATGTTTGCCTATACATCACCTAGGGCAAGGGAAACAAAGAAAATAAACCAATGGGACTACATCAAAATAAAAAGCTTCTGTAAGCAAAAGAAACCATCAACAAAACGCAAAAGGAGCCCAGTGTATGGGAAACACCCCACCATATGGGAGAACGTATTGGCTAACAAGAAAGCTGATAAGGGGTTAATATCCAATATATATATATGGAACTCATACAACTTAACAAAATGAAGACAAACAATACAATATAAAATAGGCAAAGGGTCTAAATAGGCACTTCTCCAATGTGCATATACAAATAGCCAAGATACATATAAACAATGCTCAAACTCTTTAGTCATCAAAGAAATTCAAATTAAAAAGGCAATGTGATATCAACTCACACTTGTCAGAATGGCTACCATCAACAAATCAACAAACAACAAGTGCAGACAAGGATGTGGAGAAAAGGAAACACTAGGGCAAAGCTGGTGGGAATATAGACTGGTGCAGCCACTATGAAAAACAGTATGGAAGAATTTATGCACTCCTATGTTCATAGCAGCACTATTTACAATAGCTAATATATGGTGACAGCCCAAGTTCCGATCAGTAGATTAGTGGATATAAAGGCTGTGGTACATTTATACCATGGAATACTAAACAGGTATAATAAAGAAAGATCTCTTACCTTTTGGGACAGCATGGATGGAACTGGAAAATATTATTCTAAGCGAAATAAGCCAGTCAGAGAAAGATAAGTATCACATGATATACTAATGAACAAAATAGATCCAGAGGCATAGAAGCATGGAACAGATTGATGGATCTCAGAGGGAAATTTGGGGTGGGGTAGCAGATGGGGAGAGATTATTCAAAGAACTTATATGCATATATGCATAACCCATGGACACAGACAATAGTGTGGATAAGGCCTGTGTTGGGGGCAGTGGCAGACACCAGGTGGAAGGATCAATGGAGGGAAAAAGGGGGACATCTGCAATACTTTCAACAATCAAAATAAAAATTTTAAAAAAACTAACAAGAAATAGAGTTTTGTGGCTTTGTTTAAAAACTAAACATGTAAGTGCATGGATGGACCTGGGGAGTACTATGCTAAGTGATATAAGCAAAACAGAAAAATACAAATACCATAAGATCTCACTTATATGTAAAATCTAATTAACCATAATAAGCTGGAGAACAAAATAGAAGCAGAGGAATTGATATATGGTACAGACAGTTGTCAGATTGAAGTGGAATTGGGGGACTGGATAAAAGAAGGTGAAGGAATTTTAGCAAACAGAAAAACAAAAATTAACACACAGACCCAGACAATAGTGTGGTGATAGAGAGAAAGGAGGGTGTGGATAAGTATAGGTGAACAATGTATCAGGGAAATGGGGAGGGAAAGAGAATTTTCTTGGTATGATGGGTACAAGATGCAGTATGCAGATGATGTTTTAATTGAGTTTTACACTTAAAACCTGTGTCATTTTGTGAACCAATGTCATCCCAATAAATTTAATGAAAAAATAATAATAAATAAAAATATTTATGACAGCATTATTCCTATGATCAAAAAAAATAGATACAACCCCCCAAAATCAAATGATTAATGAATAAAAATAAATTGTGTTACACAATGAAACATCATATAGCCATAAAAAGGAATGAATACTGATTCATGCTGCACCATGGATGAATATTGAAAATGTTATGGTAAAGAATTTTTTTAAAGGTAATGAATATATTCTGGAATTATACAATTATTATGGTTGTTCAACATTTTGAATATTCTAAAGCCACTGAATTGCCCACTTAAAATATGATTTTTATTATGTCCTAATTATGTCTCAGTAAAAATGATAATATAATATATAAATGGAAATGTGGTGAATATTATGAATATAAACTCATAAGTAGAACTAAAAATTGTTTTTTATTCTATGTGAATTGTTCTACATATTGTTTGGTTTTGTGGACAAAAAGGGTCCACATGCTAAACCTGACAAGCTCAGGGAAGGCCTCCATGGTGACCTTGCAAACAGAGAGACCTAAACTAACCATAAGAATGGTCTGAAATTAAAACTTTTTAACTTGATGCAGTCTATGGTAAATGGTAACATCCTAAGGCAGGATTTTTCCCTAAGAAAGGTTAATTTTCACCTTATGAAAGACATTATCCAAAAAGGCAAATCCAAAAAGTTCCAAGTATGATAAACCCACTAATACCTACATTGAGACACATTTAAATCATATTATCAAAAGACAAATTAAGACTAAGAAATCATCTTAAAAGCAGAAATGGAAGAGGGTAAAAACGGTGATGAAATGAGACTTGACTTGTGCCAATGAACACACAATACAATATATAAATGATGTATTATAGAATTGTACACCTGAGACTTACATAATTTTATTAACTGGTGTTACCATAATAAATTCAATAAAAAAGGATAAATGGAAAAGCAACTCATTATGTAGAAAGAACTCTAAATAAGATTATAAGTAGATTTCTAGGTAAAAATGTCAGAAGGTAGAAGGCAGTGGGATGATATATTTAAAGTGCTGAAAGAAAAAAAAAAAAAGTCGCCTAGAAAGACTTTATCAGCCAAAATTGACTTTAAAAAAATGAGGGAAAAATTAAGACATTCCCAGATAAATACATGCAGACAGAAGTCACTATCATTGGACCTAATCCACAAGAAATTCTACAGGGAGTCTTTTGGGTAAAAATGAAGTAAAATAGAAAATAACTCAAATACCTATGAAGATATAAAGATCTCCAGTAAAGGCAAATACATAGTCAAATACAACAATAAATATTATTGAAATTTTGGTTTGCAATTCTACTTCATAACACCATAGGATTCAAAATGATAGTACATAATATAATTATAAATCTATGTTGCTTGTTACAAAACAGATTTATTTTGTGAAATTAATAATATAAAATGAGGATAGGAAAACTGAGATGTATAGTAGAATTTTTGTATGTGATTGGAATTAAGTTCAAATGAGATTGTTATGTTTTTAAATATTATAAGTTATATCCATGGTAACCCCCCACCACAAATATCTACAGGATATACACAAAAGTAAGTGGGAAGGAATAAAAATGTATCCCTACAAAAAGTGAACCAAACACAATGTAAGAATATAATGGAGTAAATGAAGGTCAAAAAAGGTTAAAAATTATACATAAAAGAAATAACAAAGTGGCAAAAGAGAGTCCCTTTATATTTGTACTTATTTTAAATTGAAAGAATTAAACTACATAATCAAAAGTATATACTGAATAAATTTAATTAAAAAGCATCCAACTAATTGCTATTCACTGGAGACTCACTTTACATATAAGAATGCAAACAGATTTAAAAGGATATAAAAAGATACTATGAGCAAATCATAGCCAAGAGAGCTGGGGTGACTATAATAATATCAGACTGAATATAAACTGAGTCAGAAATTGTTACATGAAACAAAGAAAGACATTATGCATTGGCAAAGATTTAACTCATTGAGTTTTGATTTCTGGTTCTGCATGTAAATAGCTTGAATGAGGCCACTCCATCCTAACAAGAAGATAAAGCTGAATAGAATGAAAAATGAAAAAATCTTATATCTGTAAGAGAAGAGAGGAAAAAGGCAATCAGCTTTAGAGAGAGACAGGTATTAACGTAAGAAATCATTCAAACCTGTGAAGAATTTTTTGTGAGTTTATTTGAGCCAAACTGTTGACACCATGCTGGGAAGCAGAATCTCAATGGATTGAGATAATGCTCCAGAAAATAGCAGTTTTGCACTTTGTTTTGTACATTAGAATCAAAGGAGAATATGTAAGTGGGTTACATGAAATCCATTGGTGATAGATTAGGGAGGTGGGAGAAAGCAAAACAGGGAAACCTCTGGGATTGGGTAAAAAGTAAAATGATGGACACACTTCTTTTTACTTAGGTGGGGGCAGGATAGTTAAGAGTTAACAATTAACTCAGTAACAATGAGGGGGTTTGTGGTCTCTGCAGAGTGGTGCCTGTGTTTTGAGGGTCTGGAAGAAGAAAAATTACTTTTACTGTTATCATAGATGTAAAAAGACAATAGACAGGTTCAGACAGGGTAAAGATGGACCTTTGTCAGGGAAGATACCAGCCTGGGACATGACTATCCACCATAAACTGCTTTTTAACTTAACAAAATTTTAATTTCAGGCCAGTCTTGTTGTTACTTTAGGTCTCTGAGTTTGCAAGGCTGCCACATAGGCCTTCCCTGAGCTGGTTAGCATGTGGTCCTTTTTTTGTCCTCACAGGTGAATACAGAGAGCCATGACTTACCAGAGCAGAGATTCAGAAATGGCAACTGTCATGGGAACTAGTTGTGGGGTAGAAAAATGTTGAACTATAATTGATGAATTTCTGGAGTGTCAGTGTGAACAAGTCTGAAAGTTAAAAACTACAGAAAGGTATGAGGTTATTAGCGTCATGGTGGCATAAGATATCTCTCACTTTTGTCTTTCTGCTCAATGACAGATATTTGACATCCATCCATGGACAAAAGTGACTGGGTAAGCTGTAAGTCTAGTACCATATGCCAAGAGGCCAGAGAGAAACTATGTCCACCCATGCATTAGGTAATACATAAACAGACCTTGTTCCTGGCTATAGACTCTAATGTGGTCCATCAACTAGTTCACTTTTCTTTAAACCATGGTCTGGGAGTGCCAAGACAACACTTACTTAGACAATCACTTCCACCTGCCTTTGTGGAAGTCCAGGATTACAAAGGACAATTTCCAGCACTTTGTTTAAAAATATGTGTGGATGCATTAAAGTTGTTGAAAGGAACAGTTTGACTTCGTCTGCATCAACCATTCTCCAAGGCGACATAGCTTAGGGACAAGAAATATTTTTTGACTCTTGGTTCATTTTAAGGGGGAAAGGGAAATCGTGTGAGTTAGCACCCAGATTTCCCTTTAGCAGTTTCCTCATTTGCTTCTCTCTCCACTTAGAATAGTAAATAAGAAGTCTTATTACTGGGGAGCAAAGAAGAATCTGAGAAAATGGCAGAAAAGGATTTTGGAGGGCATTAAACAGATATGGACCTTAACTGAGTTATGGATTACATCAAGAAGACCACCCACAAGTCTGTTAAAACAGCTCTTCCAAACATCCATTCAACTGATTCATAGGCAACTTCAATGTGCCGCATGACAAACCCAAACATTCTCCCACTCTGCAACTATCTCCCTGTGCATGTTTCCAATGGTGGCATGAGCAAACTTTGGCAAAAGGCTATGTGCATATGCAGAAAGTAAGCCAAATCTATGGTCCAGGGAGAGACCACAAACTTGAGATTTGGCACCAGCTTTAGTTTAAAAATATAAATAAATAAATAAACAAACAGGCTGTCAGCCTTAAGCCTGATGTATTTCAGGACCCAGAGAAGTCATACAATCTTAAGTATTCTACCATAAAAGGAAGAAGGAAGTGTGAACCAGGTGTATATTTTTCCCTTGATGGAAGTTATTAAAAACTGGAGGAGATGACTGTTAACTTCAAATGTACAGAGAGCTACACAAAACACCATGGAACATGAAAAAACACAAAACCATGATACTTAAAAGATCACAAATAATGTTGTAACCAAACCCAAAGACATGGAGATATTCAACTTAATAGCTAATAATTAAAAATAGCTATTTTAAGAAAACTGAAGGAACTACAAAAAACACAGAAAAATAATTCAAGAAAATTGGGAAAACAGTACAAAAAGTGACTTTAAAAGATGAAAATTATAAAACAGAATCAAACAGAATTCTGGAGATAAAAAATAAAATGAATAAAATGAAAAGTACAATAGAAAACATCAACAGAAGATATAATCAGTGAGTGTGAACACAAGGATTCTATAATTATGCAGTCAAAGAATAAAAAAAGGGAAAAAATGGTGAAGAAAAATTACATGATCTCTGAGATACCATCAAAAGGACTAATTTGTGACTCATTGGAGTTCCAGAAAAAGGAAAATTAAAGGGGGTGGGAAGCTTATTTTAATAAGAATTTGCTAAGAAATTCTCAAATCTGGGGTGAGATTTGTATATCTAAGTTTATTCACTCATGAATCTTCAAACTAAATAAAGAGATTCACTCCAAGACACACTATAAAACTGTTAAAAATCAAAGACAAGTAGATAATCTTAAAAGCAGCAAGAAGAGAAAAGTTTAGAAATTACAAGAGAATCACTAAAATGCTATCAATGGATTTCTCAGTAGAAACCTTAAAGAACAAAAGAGAGTGGGATGCTATATTCAAAGTGCTTAATGGAAAAAAATCTGCTACGTATACTTTACCCAGTAAAGCTGTCTTTCGAAAATGAAGGAGAGATAAAGACTTTCCCACAATAACTAAAGCTGAGGGAATTCACTATCACTAGAAGAGCCTTACAAGAATTTCTGAAAGGATTTACTGAAGCTAAAATGAAAGGATGTTAATTACTCACCTGAAAATATAAAACACCCTGGTAAAGGCCAGCATATAGTCAAACTCAGAATAATTTAATACTATAATATGGTGGAAAGTTAACGATGCAAATCTAGTTAAAATATTAAAGGATAGGATTATTAAAAATAACCAGAGATATAATAATTTTATAATAAATATACAAGACATAAATTATGACAACAAACATACAATAAAGGTTGTAAAAGGGTAACTTTAAAAATATGATCAAGTTAAATTTTTATCGACATAAAATAGACTAGTATAAGATGTTTTATATGGGCCTCATGGCAACCATAAAGCTAAAATATGAACTAAATTAATAAAAGATATAGAGAAAATAAAGCATAACACTACAGAAAATCATTAAATTACAAAAGAAGGCAGCAGGAGAGAAAGAAAGAAAAAATGGGTTCTACAAACAGCCAACTAACAAATAATACTATAGCTTAAGTATGTCCATAACTATCAATAACTACTATAAATGTACATGGATTGAATTTTCTAATGAAAAGACACAGAGTCACTAGATGGATGAAAATATCATGGCCCAACCATATGCTGCTTATAAGAGACTCACACCAGCTTTAAAGGCAAAAGTAGATTCAAAATGAAGAGATAGAGAAACATACTTCATGGAAGTGGAAAACAACAGGAGAACAGAGAAGATATACTTAAATCAGACAAAACAGATGATGAGCCAAAAACATTAACAAGAATAAAATAAGGTCAATATGTAAAGATAAAAGTGTGAATCCATGAAGAAGCTGTAACTATTAAATGTATATATATTCCCAAAACTGAAGCACCCAAAATAAATTAAGCAAACACTAACAAATTTGAGGGAAGATATAGAGAACAGTAGACTACAAGTTGGGAATTTTAATAACCCACTTTCAACAATGGATAGGTAAATTAGGCCAAAAATCAGCAAAGAGATGGTTGTTTGAAAGGATAAACAAAGCTGAATAACCTTTTTGCTAGACTAAGACAAAAAGAGAGAAAACTATAATGAAATAAATAAAATAGGAGGCATTAGAATGACACAACAGAAACATAAGATGTTATAACACTAATATGTACAAAAAAAACATAAAAATTTTTGATGACTTAAAATATATATATATTTATATTATTAAAAACAGACAACCTATCAAGATTGAATATGAAAAAAAAGCAGTCTGAACAGACCAATAACAAGTAAGTAGTCTGAGTAATTAAAAACTTTTGAATAAATAAATGCCCAATACCAGAGGGTTCTGCTGGTGAATTTGACCAAACATTTCAAGACAAATTAACAGCAATCATTCTGAAACAATTCCAAAAGTTTTAAGCAAAGAGAACATTTTCAAAAATTTCATTTTATGAGGTTAGCATTACCCTGATATTAAAGTCAGACAAAGATACTACAAGAAAAGAAAATTACAGGTCAATATACTTGATGAATATAGATGGAAAAATCCTCAACAAAATAATACCAAATTGAATTCAAAATTATATTTAAATGATCATACACTATTATCAAGTGGAATTTAACCCACAGATGCAAGTATGGTTCAACATGTGCAGATTAATCAATATAATACACCACAATAACAATACGAAGTATGACATCATATGAACATCTCAATAGATTCAGAAAAAGCATTTGACAAAATTGAGTATCTTTTTATGATAAAAAAAAAAATCTCTCAACAAACTGGTTATAGAAGGAACATATCTCAACATAAAGAACACCACATATGAGAATCCTATAGCTAACATTATGCTCAACAGTGAAAATATGAAAGTTTTTTCTTACATATTATAAAGAAGACAAGGATGTCCAATTAGAAAAAAGACAAGGATACACTGTTTATCACGAAATATAATTTTTACTTAAGGGAATGACTAATAATGAGGCTACAATCATCCAGTTGTAGGCACATTGCAGGTATATTCTCAGACATTCCAGTGAATCTTTCACTTTTAAACCATCCTTCCATTTTCAAATTACGCATTTGCATAAGCCCAGATATTCTTCACATTCTTCAGTCAAAAAGTCAAAATATTAAATGAAGGAAATTCTGGTCATGATGGCAGTGTAGGTAAATGTGGTACTTGAACCCTCCCTCAAACACATCAAAATTACAACTAAACTACAAAAAAATCGTCATTCAGAACCACCTGAAATCTAGCTAAACGGAAGTCCTACAACCAAGGATATGAAGAAGAAGCCATATCAAGAATGGTAAGAGGTGCAGAGATGCAGAATGGTCTGGTCCCATACCAGCTATTAAAAATCAGTAGGGATATCTCAGATACAGAGGTACTCCCTGAGGAGCAAGGCCTCCCAGTCCCACACCTGGCCCACAGTACCTGGGTTCCAGTGCCAGGAACAGAAGTCACCATAACTTCTGGCTGTAAAACTTAGCTCAGATTGTGGCTGAGTGAGATGGAGGGCTGCTGGAGTCCCTGGTTCCTCCTTAAAGGGTCCATGCACAGACTTACTGAGACTCACTCCAAGTTTCACTGCTGGGACACTGGGAACATATGGGAAGTAACTGAGTTGTCTGGCATCTGGGCTAGAACTGAAGGGGCAGCTTTGTCCCAGACTGAAGTGTTGGCAAAGGCTGTTGTTCCTTTTCTGTGCCTCCCAGCACAGAGCTGGCAGGCAGCTACCATATCTGTGTCTCCATCAAACTGGCTAACACTGTTCACCCTCCCCTGATGATTCCCTGAAACCCTACCCCAACCAAATTGCCGGACCACACAAGTTGTTTCCTGTGGCTTTTCCTTACAAAAATTCCTGTTTTGGCTCATGCATCAGATGTTCCTAAAATCTCTCAAACAAGCAGTATCTGGCCTCAGCATGACATCTACCTTTTGCTAAGTGGCCCCAGGCCCAGCACTAGCAGCAGCCAGGCTTGGTTAGGAGCTTGGCTTATTCTGGGCACCTATAAGCCCAGCACAGGTAGCAGCCATCTGGAGATCACTTTGTCATTCATGTCAGGTGGCCCCGAGCAGGGCACAGGTGAGGGCTGACCTTGGTCTGTAACTCCCGGGAGGTCTCAAAACAAGCACACCCAGTCGACAGCTTCAGACCATGTCAAAACAATGCCCAACCACTTCTACAATAGACACACTGTAGGAGCAGGCTCAGCAGGCACCAGAGACTGTCTAAGACCTGCTCCACTGGGTGGACCCATGAACAGCTGACCTTCCAAGATAGTCACAGCCAGTCCTTGAAGCCAATTGGATGGGGGCTAAATCTGTCTCATTTAGCTGTCAACAACAATCAAGACTCAACTACAACAAGAGGGTATACACAGCCCAAATGGGGTTGGGGCACACCTGGAGCGCCCAGCTCAAGTAAATGGATAGGCTATGTCACTGGACCCTATAGGACACCTACTGCATTAGACCATTCTCCACGTCTGAAGGACATAGCAGCTCTACCTAATACATAGAAGAAAAAAACAACAACAAAAAAAAACAGCAAGGCAGACAAAACGAGGAGACAAAGAAACAGGTCACAAAGGACAGAACAGAAAAAACTCTAGAAAAAAATTAACTAAACTAAATTGAGAAAGCAATCTACTAGATGCAGAATTCAAAACACTGGTTATAAGTATGCTCAATGAAATAAGGAGAAGCATATATGAACTTTGTGAGAACTTTAATAAAGAGATAGAAAACACAGACATGGAGGGAGAAAACATAAAAAAGGACCAGTGAGAAATGAAGAATATACTAACTGAAGTGAAGAATACATTACAGGGAATTGATAATGGAGTAGATGAAGCAGAGGATCAAAAAAGAAGAATCTAAAAAAAGTGAGGATAGTATAAAGGGCCTCTTGGACAACTTTGCATCTTCAGTGTGCCACAAGAAGAGAGAGCAAGGAACTGAAAAACTATGAGAAAAAATGACAGAAAATTTCCCTAACCTGGTGAAGGGAAGAGATACACAAGTCCAGGAAGTGCTGACACTCTAAACAAGATGAACCCAAAGAAGCCCACAACAAGACACATAATAATTAAAATACAAAAGTTTAAAGACAAAGAGAGAATCTTAAAAGCAGCAAGAGAAAAGCATTTTGTTACCTACAGGGAGTTCCCATGAGACTGTCAGCTAATATCTCAACAGAAACTTTGGAGGCCATAAAGGATTGGCATGTAATATTCAAAATGACAAAAAGCAATAGCTTACATCCAAAATTATTCTACCCAGAAAGGCTATCATTTAGATTCAAAGGACAGATAAAGATCTTTAAAAAAAAACAACAAAGACCCAGAAAGCTACAGAAGTTCCTCACCACCAAACAAGTATTGCAAGAAATGTTAAAAAGTACAATATGGAGCTTCCTTAAAAAAGTAAAAATGGAACTGGCATTTGACCCAGTGATCCCACTTCTAGGAATATAATCTAAGAATCTTGAAACACCAATCAGAAGGAATATATGCACACCTATGTTCATAGCAGCACAATTTATAATAGCTAAGATCTGGAAACAGCCCAAGTGCCCATGAGAAGATGAGTGGATAAAAAAGCTGTGGTACATTTACACCATGGAATACTATGCAGCTGTAAAGAAGAAGGATTTCATACCCTTTACTATAGTATGGATGGAACTGGAGATGATTATGCAAAGTGAAATAAGCCAGACAGAGAAAGACAAATATCACATGATCTCACTTATATGTGTAATCTAATGAACAAAATAAATTGATAAATGAGATAGGACCACAACCATGGAAGCATGAAACAGACTGACAGATCTCAGAGGGAAGGCAGGAAGGAGGGTGGGAAGAAATTAACCAAAAAACTTATAAGCATATATGTACAGCCTGTGGACACATATAATAAGACAGGGAAAGAACTGGGGAAGTTGGGATATGGGGAAGTGGTTACAGGGAGAAAATGGAGGATATCTGTAATCCTTACAACAATAAAATAAATTTTAAAAATACTCTATAAGAAACAGAAGAAATAAAATAAATGATATGAATAATAAAATGGAAATAAATGCATATCGTGATTATTGTGGTGTTGCAATGAACATATTGCTTTATCAATGATTGCTTTAAATGTAAATGAATTAAATGCTCCAACCAAAAGACTATTTGTGGCTGAATGAAAAACAAAGCAAGATCTTTACATAGGTTGTTTGCAAGAGACTCATTTCAGATGTAATACACACATAGACTAAAAGTAAAGTGATGGAAAAATATATTTCATGAAAGTGGGGAAAAAAACAGAAAAAAAGCTAAGGTAGCAATACTTACACACCAGGCAAAATAGACTTTAAAACAAATGTTACATAATAAGAGACATATAATTACTCAACAATTCCACTTCAGGGCAGTTATCCAAAGAAACACAAAATACTAAATCTAAAACATATATATCAATATGTTCATTGCAACACTATTTACAATAACCAAGATATGGAAGCAACCTAAGTGTACCTTAATAGAGAAATCAACAAAGAAGTGGTGCATGTATACAATGGAATATTACTCAGCCATAAAAAAGAATGAAATCTTGCCACCTTCAAAATAATATGGATTAACATAGGGGTATTTATCTGAATGAAGTAAGTCAGACAGAGGAAGACATGCCATATGACTTCACTTGTATGTGAAATCTAAAAAAAACAAAAACAAGTAAATGAACAAACAAAACAGAGACGACTCATAGATACAGAGAACATTTTGACAGTTGACAGATGTGACAGGGATTGGGGGGAGTGGGTGACAATGTTGAAGGGATTAAGAAGTACAAATTGGTAGTTGCAGAATAGTCATGGAAATGTAAAGTACAACATAGGGAATATAGTGAATAATATTGTAATAACTATGCTTAGTGTTAGAGGGGTACTAGATTTATCACGGTGATCACTTAGTAAATTACATAATGTCCAATCACTGGATTATACACCTGAAGCTAATATAAAATTGTATTTCAACTGTAATTAAAAAATTTTAAAAATAAAGTAAAATAGTTTTGAGCAGTAAATAAAAACAAATCAGCTGTATCTCAGTGTTGTTTGTAATTTATTCAGAAATTGTATTTAGAAGAAGAGACTCTCAAAATCATTCTAAGTCCAATTTTGTATGAACAGAATTCATGCAGTGTCCTTTAACTTTTCCAAGTGGCTTTGTAGCGGCCATTATTATGAGAAAGTTCTCTTAATAATTAGAATACAAGGAGGAAATAAAATAATGAGATGCCACATAATTCCATTACTCACTACAGAAACATAGAATGCTAAATAAATGTTTCTCACTTAAGTAAAGCTAAATTGCTGACACTTGTATTTTTCTTCCACTTCTTTGTCATCTTGTTTTTCATACAGTTCTTTTATGAAAAGGGAGACACTTACTCCAACTCTCTTAGGCATGCAAAATAAAATTGTCATGATATTCTTTCATTAAAATCTATATTCATGAACTTCAAAAAAATATTAAATGCAGAATTTTATATAAAAACCTCTTATGCCATTATTCTCACTTTCTGTTTAAGAAACTTATTTTTTCATAATATATTCTATATATATTAACATGTAATGAGTTTATTATTGTTATAATTTTTAAATTAATTCATATATTATATGTTTTAAATTTTCAGATTTCATTTCTAATACAGCAATTATTGATAAATATAACCCACATAATAAAAAGTTCTTTGGGGTTGATAGAGACACAAGATGGCAGCAAATTAATTGGAAGCTACACTGGCATTCTCCCGGTACCAAACTGGGATTACAACTAAAATATAGAAAAATCACCCTGAATAACCAACTGGAGGCTAGCTGGAGAGAACCCTTATAACTAAGGATGTAAAGAGGAGGCCACATTGAGACTGGTAGGAAATGTGGAGGTGTGAAAAGGCTGGACAGGCTCCCACAGGCAGCAGCTAAGTTTCAGGGGGATATTTCAGCTGCAGGGGTACCCTCGAGAACTCTGGAGTATAAACCCCAAACCAGGCTCCTCAGCCCAGAGGACAAGAACTGGGAAAGGTGCCATATAACATCTGTCTATGAAAAGCAGTGAGGTTTCTATCTGCCAGCGAGAGATGGCTGGAAAAGAAGGCACCCCTCAAAGGGTGAATACACAAAATTTCACGTTTAGCAACTCACCTTGGGCTCCAGCAGAAGGTGGGCAGAGTGAACTAGAGCTTTGTGAGGGGAATCCAGCTTTGGTGGCACTAGGGAGAGAGTATGAGGGGACAGTTGCCTGGATTCATATGCTGAGTCATTCCCCTATACTGCAGAGCTCACCTTTCTCAGGCAGACCTTTCCCATCAATGCAGCTTTAGCTTGGGGGGGGGGAAGAAATTACTCCACTCATTGGAAACCATCTCATCCCCACTCTGTGGAGTTTATGTCCTGCTGAGCTCTATAGCCTAAGTCTCATTAAGTGACCAAGACAAACAATCAGCCTGCAGGGAGTGGTGGATCTCTGGGTGCCTTGAGATTTTGCCTGTACTGCTTCTGGGCCCTCATCTAGAAAAAGCAAATTTTGGTGTGCACTTAGGTTGATTCCACATATACCCAACCCCAGCAGAAATAGTCACAAGCTGTGTATCACTGTTAGCTCCAAACAGGGTACTCAGGGCCAGTCACAAATAGTATGTGACATTGGCCTACAACAGAGACCCTCCAAAGAGGCCCCAAATCAGTAAACCCAGTGGCCGGTTACATATAACAGAGGAGAATCCAATAAGCTCCATAAGCAGGATATCCACAGGGAAATACTGGCAAGCTCCAAACACAGCAGAGGAGAATTCTGCTTCGTGTGATAAACAACTGCACAGCAGTGTGCATGCTGAGTTGGCAGTTGAGCCTCACTGTCAGCCAGACTCAGAGGCAAGCCCAAGCACAAATGAGTGAATAGCAATCAAGACTCTGTTACAACAGGACATCCCACACAATGCACACAAGGAACATTATTAGAGCACCCTGGTCTGGTGAAAAGGGAGACCATGCTCTTGGACTCCACAGGTCACCTATTCTATAAGGCCCTACCAAGATTGGGAGTCATACAAGGTCAATCTAATACATAGAAACAAACCAAAACAGGCAACCAGAATGGGGAGAAAAAGAAACAAGCCCCAAACAAAAGAATAAGAGAATGCTCCAGAAGAGTTCAATGAAATGGAGAAAAGCAATCTATCCGCTATAGAGTACAGAATAATTGTTACAAGGATGCTCAACAGCATGAGAAAAGATATAGAGACTATGAAAACAACCACCTGGAAATGAAGAGTGACATTTTAGAAATAAAGAATTTAAAGAAATGAATAAATAGCAAATTAGATCAGATCAAAGACAAAGTAGAAAAAAAAACAGAGAGCCAAAAAGAAAAAAACAATTAAAAAACAAGAGGAGAGTTTAAGTAAGCTGTAAGGCAGTATGAACCATAACAATAGCCACATCATACTAGTTCCAGAAGGAAAAAAAAGTAAGCAAGGGATAGACAATGTGTTTAAAGAAATAATGGCAGAAAACTTCTGTAACCTTTTGAAACAAATAATCACACAAGTTCAGCGAGCACAGGGAGTTCCAAATAAGAAGAACCCAAACAGGCCCATGTGCAAACACATCATGATTAAAATGCCCAAAATTCAAGACAAAGAGAGAATCTTAAAGGTAGCAAAAGAAAAGCAATATATTACCTACAAAGAGCTCCCATAAGATTGCCCACTGATTTATGAACAGAAACACTACAGGTCAAAATGATATGGCATGAAGTATTCAAGGTAATTGAAAACAAGAATCTGAAACCAAGACTACACTATCCAGCAAGTCTATCATTCAAAATAGATGGTGAAATAAAGAGCTTTGCGGATTTAAAAAAAAAAGGCTACAGGAGTTTATCACCACCAAACCAGCTTTGTAAGAAATGTTAAAAGGCCTGGCCAGGCCTGGCTCAGAGCTTGAGCATTGACCTGGGATCCAGGAGGTCATGGTTTGATTCCTGGTCAGGGCACATGCCCAGGTTGTGGGTTTGATTTCTGGTCGGGAGCCTGCAGGAGGGAGCTTATCAATGATGACTCTCTCATCATTGATGTTTCAACTCTCTCTCTCCCTCTCCCTTCCTCTCTCTGAAATCAATAAAGACATATATTTTTTAAAAGAAGACATGTTAAAGGGACCGCTATAATAATAAGAAATAGAGAGTGAGAAACATAGGCATAAGGAATGAAAATGGCAATAAACACCTATCAAATATAAACTTAAGTTTAAAGGGCTCAATTGCTCCAATCAAAAGACATAAGGTAGCTGAATGGATAAGATAGCATGACCCATATATATGCTATCTACAAGAGACCCACATCAGAACAAAAGTCTCACACAGTGTGAAAGTGAAGGGAAGGAAAAAAATTTCCACACAAGTAAAAGCAAGTGTGGTAATACTCATATCTGAAACAATAGACTTCAAAATGAAGACCATAGAAGAGACAATGAAGGTCACTAAATAATACTAACTGGGTCGATCCAAAAAGAGGATATAACCCTGGTAAAGTTTTATGTACCCAATATAGACAAACCTAAATATATTTTTAAAAAATGGAGGACTTTAAGGGGAACATCGACGGCAATACATTCATAATAGGGGGCTTCAACACCTCACTGATTTCACTTAATAGAACTTCCAGACAAAAAATCAACATGGAAATAGTGTTATCCAATGAAATACTAGATATCATGGATTAAATTGACATTTATAAAACATTGCACCACAAAACTGCAGAATATACATTCTTCTCAAGCACATTCAGGACATCTCAAAAACAGACCACAGTTTAAGATACAAAAAAGTATCTACAGGTTCAAGAAGACTGAAAACATATCAAGAATCTTCTCAGATCACAATGATATGCAAATAGAAATCAACTACAGTAAAAACACTACAAAACATTCAAAGACATGGAGGCTAAATATGTTGTTATTAAACAATGAATGGGTTACCAATGAGATCAAGAAAGAAATCAAAAACTTCCTGGAAACAAATGAAAATGAACACAACAACCTTAAATCTATGGGACACAGCTAAAGCAGTCCTGAGAGGGAAGTTCATAGCACTCCAGGCCTACCTAAGGAAACAAAAATATCTTTAATAAACTATCTAGCCCTGCAAACTAAATACTTAGAAAGAGAACAACAAGAAAAGCCCAAAGTAGAAGAAAGGAAATAATAAAGATGAGAGCACAAATAAATGACATAGAAACTAAAAAACAAAACAAAAGTTTGATGAAACCAAGAGCAGGTTCTTTAAAAAGATAAACAAGATTAATGAATCCCTAGCCAGATTAAACAAGAAACAAAGGGAGAGGACCCAAATTTAAAAAATCAGAAATGAAACAGGTGAAGTAACAACTGCCACCACAGAAATACAAGGGACTTAAAAAATATATATTAAAACAACTATATGACAACAAATTGGACAATCTGGGTGAAGTGGACAAATTCCTACAAACATACAATCTTCCAAAACTTACTCAGGAAGAATCAGAAACTCTGAATAGACCAATAACAACTAATTAAATCAAAGAAGTAATAAAATAAAAAAAAACTCCCAGCAAAGAAAAGTCCTGAACTGGATGCCTTCACAGAGGAGTTTTATCAAGCATTCAAAGAACACCTATCCTGCTCAAACCATTCCAAAAAATTCAAGAGTAGGGAAGACTTCAAAGCTCTTTCTATGAGACCAGCAATATCCAAATTCCAAGCAGATAGATGCACTACAAAGAAAAGAATTTATCGGTCAATATCCCTGATGAACATTGATGCCAAAATCCTCCACAACATGATAGAAAATTAAACCCAGCTACACATTAAAATGATTATTCACAATGACCAATTGGGATTTATCCCAGGGATGCAAGTCTGGTACAATATTCAAAAATCAAAAAATGTGATACATCACATAAACAAAATGAAAGATAAAAATCATATGATCCTGTCAATACATGCAGAAAAAGCATTTGACAAAATCCAGAACACATTTATGATAAAAATTTTCAGCAAAGTGGGAAGAGAGGGATCATGCACTAACATAATAAAGGCCATATATGACATACTTACAGACAAACTTATACTCAATGGGCAAAAACTAAGAACATTTTCATTACTAATAGGAACAAGACAAGGATGTCCTCTTTCACCACACTTATTCAACATAGTAATGCAAGTCCAAGCAATAGTGACCAGACAAGAAGAATAAATAAAAGGTATTCAAATTGAAAATGAGGGAGTGAAACTGCCACTACTTGCAGATAACATGATATTGTACATAGAAAATCCTAAAGACTCCATCAAAAACTACTAGATTTAATAAATGAAATCAGCAAAATAGAAGGGTACAATATTAACATCCAAAAGCTAATGGCATTTTTATACACTAATAATGAACTCTCAGAAAGGGAAACTAAAAAAAAAAAAAAACCAAAAAAACCCAAAAAACAAAAAACAATCCTGTTTACCATCACAACAACAACAAAAAAAGATACCGAGGAATAAACTTAACCAACGATGTAAAAGACCTGGACTTGGAAAACTAGAGGACATTGAAAAATGAAATAGAGTAAGATACAAATAAATGGAAGAACATATCTTGTTCATGGATTGGAAGAATTAACATCATTTAAATGTTCATACTACCTAAAGAAATCTAGAGATTAAAATACAAGCCTTATTAAAACATCAAGAGCATATTACACAGGTCTAGAACAAGCACTCCAAAAGTTTATATGGAATCAAAAAGGACCCTGAATAGCTGCAGCAACATTGAGAAAGAAGAAAAAAGTAGGAATGATCAAAATACCAAATATCAAATTACACTAAAATGCCCTTGTAATCACAGCAGCCTGTTACTGGCACAAGAACAGGCATACAGATCACTGGCACAGAAAAGAGAACCCAGAAATTGACCCACACCATTATGGTCAATTAATATTTTACAAAGGAGGCAAGAGCATACAGTGGGTAAAAACAGTCTCTTCAAAAAATAGTGCTGGGAAAATTGAACAGGTACATGCAAAAAAATAAAACTAGAGCATCAACTTAAACCATACACAAGAATAAGCTCATAATGGATGAAAGACTTAAATGTAAGTCATGAAAAAATAAAAACTCTAGAAGAAACCATAGGAAGCAAAATCTCAGACATTACTCATAGCAGTATGTTTTTGGGTACATCTCCTAGGGTAAGGAAAACACGGGAAAAAATAAATGGGACTACATCAAAATAAAAAGCAAAAGAAACCATAAACAAAATGAACAGGGATTCCACGGTATGGGAGAACATATTTGCCAATGATGCATCTGATAAGGGGTTAATTTTCAAAATATATAAGGAACTCATACCACTTAACAAAAAGACAAATAATCCAATTAAAAATGGGCAAAAGACCTAAATAGACATTTCTCCACAGAGGACATACAGGTGGCCAAGAGACACAGAAAAAAATGTCTGTCACTAATCATCAGAGAGATGCAAATTAAAATGACCATGAGGTATCAGCTCACTCCTGCCAGAATGGCAACCATCAACAAATTATAAAACAACAAGTGCTAGCAAGGACATAGAGAAAAGGGAACTCTAGTACACTGCTGGGAGGAATGCAGACTGGTGTAGCCACTATGGGAAAAAATAGTTTCCTCAAAAAAAAAAGGAACTGCCACTTGACCCAGTGATCCTACATCTAAGAACATATCCTAAGAATCCCGAAGCACCAATCAGAAAGAATATAAGCACTCCTATGTTCATAGCAGCACTATTTACAATAGCTAAGATTTGGAAAAAGTCCAAGTGCCCATCTGTAGATGACTGGATGAAAAAGCTGTGGGACATATATACCATGGAATACTAAGCAGCTGTAAAGAAGGATCTGGTATCCTTTGGGACAGCATGGATGGATCTGGAGAGTATTATGCTAAGTGAATGGGCCAGTCAGAGAAAAACAAGTATCACATGATCTCAATTATATGTGGAATTTAATAAACAAAGTAAACTGATGAACAATATAGATCCATAGGCATGGAAGCATGGAAGAGATGATGATTCTCAGAGAGAAGAGGGGTTCGAGAAGTGATTGAACAAATAATTATATGCGTATATGCATAACCTATGGACACAGACAGTGGTGCAATAGACATGAAGGGGTTTGGGGATGTGGCTGGTGGGGATCAAAGGGGGGAAAAAGGGTGACATCTGTAATATTTTCAACAATAAATTTAAAAAAAAGAAGTACTTTCGGGTCCATGTCAGATTAAGAAGTGTGTGAAGTGCAAGTTTAGATAATGAGAATTATCTATTGGAATGCTTAGATTTCCTCTTCTAGTTTTTCTCCATAATGCTATGCATTATCTTAACCAGTAACTAATAATGACTAGTGGAAATGTCTTTTGATTACTACTAAATTCAACTAGCACAAGATGCTGTAGAATGTAATCTTAGGTATAATAACCAAACTATGTGAATTTGATGATTGGAAGATTGTGAAAGGCATGCTTTGCTAGAATTTATTTCATTTATCTGTGAAAATAAAGAGAAATATAAGTAGCAAAATTAACAGCAATGGCTATAAGTCATCACCACAGAGAATTTTGAGAATATTATGCTGTGTATTGTCCTGCTGAAATCTAAGCAAATGGCATTAGCAGTTGTCAGCGTTGTAGTAGTAGTAGTAAAAGCAAACAAAACAGAAACTTCAATGTTATAAAAAGTGATGAAATAGGTAATACATTTTAAACATTTTGCTAAAATATTGAAAAAGATTACTCTTTGTGTCTTCTACAAAGCATATTCAAAGGGAAAGTTTATGTACCACAAATATATATTTTATGCCCATCCATAGGTGAATGGATAAAGAAGATACAGTATAATATATACACACACAATGGAATATTTCACAGGAATAAAAAAAGAATGAAATCATGGGGGAAGAGAGAAAATGGACAAATATGCAGACCTTTCTTGTACCTCCTCTCAGGGCCAGACTGGAAATAAAACTAAATTGGGGAACATTCACCCAGAATTACCAACTGAGGTCCAGCTAAGGAGGAGACATATCAAGGAAGGACAGAAAACACCTGGAGACTGGTATGAAGAGAGAGGTCGGAGACGGGGTCACCCAGCTTCCACAGGCAGCAGGCCTAGAGTGAAGAGGGATCTCTTGACTATGGGGAGCTTTTTTTCTGAGAATATTGAGGGTCAGAACCCATGCTGGGCTCCACAGACCAGAGCACCACAGTCAGACCAGCGGCCCACATATCATCCAGGGGTGAAAGGTGGCAGGGCTTCTGGCTCCACAGGAGACCACAGCCATAGACTGGAGCCAATAGAAGAGAAAGCCTCAGGTGTCTGTATTTTTGGTGTTGTTTTTTTTTTACCCCAGAGCACACGAGTTTCATCTGCAACTACTCACCCAAGGCTTTGGTGGAGAGAGGGCTGTGTGGACTTGAGGTACTTAAGGAGAGGCTGGAGTGGGAAGCATTGGGGGAAGATGTTGAAAAGAAGCAACTGCGAGTCCTGCATTTGGTTGTACTCCCCTAACTGAAACGGACATTTTTCCTGAGAGGGACTAGCCCCTCCCAGAAGCCTCAGCTCAAGAAAAAGAAAAAGACCCTCCCTAGGTGACTCAGGCACCACACTTTCAGGAGCCTTGCCTGCCACATCCTTCACCTCTATCTTTGCTGGGGAGACAAAAGCAAAGGCTAAGCCTATGGGTTTGAACAGTCTCTGGAACTACTTACACTTAGACATATAATAATTAAAATGTCAAACATTAAAGACAAAGAAAGAATCTTAAAGGCTGCAAGAGAGAAAAAGTTACCTACAAGGGAACTCACATTAGACTGTCAGCTGACTTCTCAATAGAAAAACTTCAGGCCACAAGGGAATAGCATGAAGTATACAAAGTAATGAAAAGCAAGGAACTGAAATAAAAAATACTCTATCCAGCATGGCTATCATTCAAAATAGATGGTGAAATAAAGAGCTTCCCAGACCAAAAAAAAAAAGACTAAAATTGTTTGTCACCACCAAACCAGCATTGCAAGATATGTTAGAGGAACTGCTATACTAAGAAGTAGAAATAGAGAGAGAAGCATAGGCATAAAGAATTAAAATGGCATTAGATAAGTACCTATCAATAATAACTTTAAGTGTAAATGAATTAAATACTCCAATCAAAAGATATAGGGTAGTTTAATGGATAAGAAAGCATGACCCATATGTATGCTGCCTACAGGAGACCCACCTCAGAACAAAAGACTCACACAGGATGACAGTGCATGGATAGAAAAACTTTTTCCATGCAAATGGAAATGAAAAAGAAAAAAAAAAGCTGGGTAGTAATACTTGTGTTGACAAAATAGACTTCAAAATGAAGACCATAATAAGAGATAAAGAAGGCTACTTCATAATACTAAAGGGAGGAATACAATATGATGATATAACCCTGGTAAACATATATACACCCAATAAAGGAGCCCCCAAATATATAAAAAAACTTCTACAGGATTTTAAGGGACAGCTAGACAGCAACACAATCATAGCAGAGGACTTGAACACCCCACTGACATCATTGGATAGATCTTCTAGACAAAAAATCAACAGGGAAACTGTGACCCTAAATTACACAGCTGATTAGATATATTTAATAGACATTTACAGTACATTTTACACCAAAGCCACAGAATACACATTCTTCTCAAGTACACATGGAAGATTTGCAAAGATAGACCACATATTAGGACACAAACTAAGTCTCTACAAGTTCAAGAAGATGAAATCATATCAAGAATATTCTCAGCTCACAATATCATGAAGTTAGAAATCAACTAAAATAAAAACACTCCAAAACATTCAAACACATGGAAGCTAAATACCTTGTTATTAAACAATGAATGGGTTACCTATGAGATCAAGAAAAAAATGAAAAACTTCCTGGAAACAAATGAAAATGAACACACAGCAACACAAAATTGATGGGATGCAGCAAATCAATATGGAGAGGGACGTTCATAGCACTACAGGCCTACCTCAAGAAACACAAAAAAAATTCTAGTAAATTATCTAACCCTACAACTTAAAGAATTAGAGATCAACAAGAAAAGCCCAGAATAAGTAGAAGAAAGGAAACAATATAGAGCAGAATGGGGATAAATGAGAGAGAAACTAAAGAAACCATACAAGATATTATTGAAACCAAGAGCTGGTTCTTTGAAAAGATGAAGAAGATAGATAAACCTTTATCCATACTCATCAAGAAACAAAGAGAGGATCCAAGTAAACAAAATCAGAAGTGAAAGAGGTGAAGTAACAACTGACCCAACAGAAATACAAAGGACTGTAAGAAAATACTACGAAGAATTATATGCCACCAAGCTGGACAACCTGGATGAAATAGACAAGTTCTTAGAAAAATACAAACTTCCAAATCTGAATGAAGAAGAATCAGAAAACCTGAGTAAGCCAATAACTATTGATAAAATTGAAACAGTACTCAAAAAACTTCCAGCAAACAAAACCTCATGTCTGGAAGGCATCAGAGGTGAGTTTTAGCAAATATTCCAAGAACTAACACCTACCTTCCTCAAACAATTCCAAAATATCCAAAAGGAGGTAAATCTTCCAAGCTCATTTTATGCAGTGGCTGAGATACCAGAAGGCTACTGAGGCTGCAAAGCTCCCCCCCCCCCGCCCTGAGAGTGTGGGGTCTCAACCCCATACAAGGATTCCACACACAGAGCAGTAGACAATGGGAGAAGAGCCTGCATAGAATCAGGCAGGGTAAATACATAGCATAATATTTATCCTTTTAACTATTTGTAAATGTAAACTACAGTGACATTAAATATTTTGTGTAACCTTCACCACTACCTATACACAAAACTTTTGTGTTATTCCCAACAAAATTTCTGTATCCACTAGACAATAACTGTTCATTATTTCTTTTCTCATTCTTAGTAACATCCGTTATATTTTCTGTACCTACGAATATGTCTATTCTGGATACTTTATATAAGTGCAGTCAGAGTATTTACCCTTCTCTGTCTGGGTTATTACAGTAAATGTAGTGTATCAAAGGTACTTTTATGTTGTAGTGTATATCAACATTTTATTCATATTTATGGGTGAATACTATCCCACTGTATGTATTTTCAACATTTTGTTTATCCATTCTTCCACTGATGGAAATTTGTGTTGTTTCCACCTTTTGGCTATTTTGAATTCTGTTTTCATGAACATGGTGTAAAAATATTTATTCAAGTCTCTATTTTTAATTATCTTGGATATAAATTTAGGATTAGAATTTCTGGGTCATAGAGTAGTTCTATTTTGAAACTTTTGAGAAACTTTCAAACTGTTTACCATGGTGGTTACACCATTTTACATTCCCACCAGCCAGGCACTAGTGTTCCAATTACTCCATACTGGCAACAACACTATATTCCATTTTATTGATTATAGCCACCCTAGTAGGTGTGAAGTTCTATCTCATTGTGGTTTTGATTTGCACTCCCCTCATAATTAATGGCATTGAACACCTTTCCATGCACTTTTAACTATTTATCTTCTTTGGATGACATTGGTTAATAGAACCATACAGGTTTCAAGTCTACAATTAAATAAAACCATATTTGTGTACTGTATTATATGTTTATCACCCAAGGTAAAGTATCTTGCCATCCCCATTTATCCCCTCTTTACCATCTTCCAAGTTCCCCGCTCCCTTTCCTCCTGGCTATCATCGTACTGTTGTCCATATCTATTTGTCTTATATGTGTGTGTGTATATATATTTATTGTTGCTGTTGCATTGTAAGAATTATTTATACATTCTGGATAATAATTCCTTATCAGATACATAATTTACAAGTGATTCTTCCCATTCTATGGGTGAAATTTTCACTTTGGTGATTGTGTCCTCAGATGAACAAAAGTTTAATTTCAATGAAGTCTAATTTATTTTTGGTTTATTTCTTGTACTTTTGGTGTCATATCCAATGAATTGTTTCCAAATTCAATGTTATAAAATTTCCCCTTATGTTGTCTTCTAAGAGTGTTGGTTTTTTAGCTTCTAAGTTTAGGTCTTTGGTCTATTCTTTCATTCAAGTACTAATGAAGTCTGACCTTGCTTAACCTTTTTTATCTATTTTGAGTTAAATTTTTGTATATGGCAAAATATTAGGGTCCAACTTCATCTGTCATATTGAATATCCAGCTTTCCCAGCACAATTTGTTTCAAAGACTGTATTTACTAATTCAATGGTCTTGGTGCCCTTGTTAATTTTAAATTGACCCTATATGTGAAGATTTATTTCTGGGCTCTTCATTTACTCTACTTATGAATATTTATGAATAGAGTAAAGAGCCAGAAAGCATATGTAAAAAGGATATAAAGTCATTTATAAGAACCCTTAGCTTCAAAGAACATACAATTTTATTGGAGAGTTAAGATATTTTAACTGAAAAGTTCAATATTAAGTCAACAAAAGATTATAGAAAATTTGAGTCATATTGATCTAAAAGAGAGAAGTTTGACAATGATAATAAGGATTAATTGGACCTCTACAAATTCATGCAAGTAGGCAAGGGCTGAAGAGAGGAAATAAGGATGTTCAGGAAAATAAATCAAAGAACTTTTTTGTTATTGGAAATAAGTAACTTGTCTCTGAAATCAATTAAGAATAAATAGTATTTCCTATATCAGTCAAAGTATATGAAGGATTTAAAATAAACTCAAGCTTTTGGTTCCTGCAAATAGGTAATTTCCATTCTTCCAATGTACAAACTGCCTCATTTTTGTTTACCTCAGTATAGTCTAAGGTTTTCATTAACAATTAATAACCCTTTGCATAACAATCTGACAAGATGTCCACTTTGCACAGAAAAATTACTAAACTTATAGTTTTCCCATGTAGCCACTAGAGGGAGAAGGCTTTCTTAAATCGTAGTTGTGGGAGATCAATGATGGCTGTGGACCAAGTGGAAGCTACACTGACACTCTCTGGGGACCAAAATAGAATTACAACTAAAATATAGAAAAAAATCTGAATAATCACCTGCAACTGAAAATGAGCTGGAGAGCACCCTCAAACCAAGGAAGAGAAGTGGAGATCCCATAGAGACTGGTAGGAAGTGTGGAGGCATGAAGGGCTGGCTGGTCACCCACAGGCAGCAACTGAAGTTCTGGAGAGATATCTCAGCTTTGGGGGCTTCACACTGAGGACTATGGGGCCTAAACCACAGGCTGGGCTTCCCAGCCAAGAGCATGAGAACTGAAAAAGTTGCCACATAACACCTGGCTGTGAAAAGCAGCTGGGTTTCTGTCTGCCAGGGAGAGACGGCTAGAAATGCAGGCACCCCATTAAAGAGCCAAGGCAAAAAGTTTCTTATACAGCCACTCACCTTGGGCTCTAGCAAAGGGAAGGGAGAGTGGACTGGAGCTGTGTGAGAAGAATCTAGGGTTTGGGGTTCTGGAGATAGAGCTCAGAGGACATCCCTGGATTACTGTGCCAAGTCATTCCCCCAAGTGGCAGAGGACATCTTTCACAGGCAGACATTTACCTTCCAAGCAGCGTTTGCCTGAGGGGTAAGCAATTGCCCCACTTTGCTGGAAAACCTCTCGCCCTGCCCTGTGGAGTTTCTACACCCTGAGGCTCATTAAGAGAATCAGATTAATCAGCCTACAGGTAGAGGCAGACCTCAGAGTGCTTTGAGTCTGTCTGATCTGCTTCTGGGCCTGGGCTTGGAAGAGCAGACCTTAGTGTGCGTCTTGGTCCTGTCCAAATGCATGCATCCCCAACAGAGGGGTCCTTGAGCCATGGGTTGTTGATAGCTCAAAACAAGGCGCTCAAGGCCAGTCACAAACAAAGTCTGACATTGACCTGAAGCAGAGACATTCCAAAAAGACTTAGAGTCTTAGCAGGCATGTCTAATACATAGAAACAAACCCAAATAGGCAGCCAAAATGGGGAAACCAAAAAAAAGCCCCAAATAAAAGAACAAGAGGAGTCTTCAGAAAAAGGGCTAACTAAAAGGAAGATAAGCAATCTCTCAGATATAGAGTTCAGAATACTGATTGTAAGGATGCTCAATAGCATGAAAAAAGATATAGAAACTATGAAAAATGACCAGTCAGAAATGAAGAATGACATAGCAGAAAT
This sequence comes from Miniopterus natalensis, assembly GCF_054644295.1. Classification (NCBI taxonomy): domain Eukaryota; kingdom Metazoa; phylum Chordata; class Mammalia; order Chiroptera; family Miniopteridae; genus Miniopterus; species Miniopterus natalensis. The sequence continues at coordinate 46,035,151 of NC_142103.1, read as the reverse complement.
AAAGAGTACATTGAAAGAAATTAAACAGCAGATTAAAGGAAGCAGAGGATCGGATCAGTGAATTAGAAGACAGGGTAGAAAATACCACTTAATCAGAGATTCAAAAAGAAAAAAAACAATTAAAAAAAAAGGAGGACAGTCTAAGATACCTGAGGCACAACATGAAATGTAACAATATTCACATCATAGATGTGCCAGAAGAGGTCAAAAGTAAGCAAGGGTTAGAGAACCAGTTTGTAGAAATAATGGCAGAAAACTTTCCTAAACTTGTGAAGAAAAAAGTCACACAAGTTCAGGAGGCAATGAGACCCCCAAGCCAGAATAATCTAAAGAGGCCCATGCCAAAACACATCATAATTGATATGCCAAAGATTTAAGACAAAGAGAGAATCTTAAGCACAAGAAAAAAGCCATCTGTTACCTACAAAGGAGCTCCCATAAGGCTGTCAACTGATTTCTCAACAGAAACACCATAGGCCAGAAGGGAATGGCATGAAGTATTCTGGGTAATGCAAAACAAGGACCTAAAACAAAGACTACTCTATCCAGCAAAACTATCATTCAAATTAGAGGGTGAAATAAAAGGCTTCCCAGACAAAAAAAAAAAAAAAAAAAAGGCTAAGTTGTTTATCACCACCAAACCAGCCTTGTAGGAAAAGTTAATGGGACTGCTACAATTAGAAGTAGAAACAGAGAGAGAAAGAGAAAAACAAAGGCTTAAAGAATTGAGAAGTAATAAATATCTGTCAATAATAACCTTAAATGTAAATGGATTAAAAGCTCCAATAAAAAGATATAGGGTGCCAGAATGGATAAGTAAACATCACCCAAATATATGCCGCCTACAAGAGAACCACCTCAGAACAAAAGACTCACACAGGATGAGAGTGAAAGGATGAAAAAAATTTCCATACAAATGGAAATGATAAAAAAGCTGAGGTAGCAATACTCATATCTGACAAAATGGACTTCAAAATGAAGAGCATAATGAGAGACAAGAAAAGTCACTACATAATACTAAAGGGATAGATACGACAAGAGGATATAACCCTGGTAAACATACATGCACTCAATAGAGGAGCACCTAAATTTATTTAAAAAAATACTTCCGGATGACTTTAAGGGAGAGATTGACAGCAATACAGTCATAGTAGGGGACTTTACACCGCATTGACTTCACTGGATAGGTCTTCCATACAAAAAATCAACAAGGAAATAGTGACTATAAATGACATACTAAATCAGATGGATTTAACTGATATTTATAAAACATTCCACCCCAAAGTTGCAGAACATGCATTCTTCTTAAGTGCACACAGGTCATTCTCAAAGATACACCACATGTTAGGACATAAAATAAGTCTCTACATGTTTAAGAATTTTGAAATTATATCAAGCATCTTCTCTGACCATAGTTGCATGAAATTAGAAATAACCTACAATAAAAACACTAAAAAGCATTCAAACACATGGAGGATAAACAGTATGTTATTAAACAATGAATGGGATACCAGAGAGATCAAGAAAGACATCAAAAACATTCTGGAAACAAATGAAAATGAACTTACAATAACCCCAAATAAATAGGACACAGTGAAAGCAGTCCTGAGAGGGGAGTTCATAGCACTACAGGCTTACCTCTCAAAAGAAGAGAAACTTCTAGTAGACTCTCTAACCCTATAACTTAAGAACTTAGAAACAGAACAAGAAAAGCTCCGAGTAAATAGAAAGAAGGAAATAATAAAGATCAGAGTAGAAACAAATGACATAGAGATTAAAAACACAATACAAAAAATCAGTGAAACCAAGAGCTGTTTTTTTGAAAAGATAAACAAGTTTGATGAACTACTAGTGAGAATCATAAAAAAGCAAATAGGACCCAAATGAACAAATCAGAAATGAAAGAGGTGAAGTAAAAACTGACCCAACAGGAATACAAAGGATTGTAAGAAAATACTATGAAAAACTATATGCCAACAAGGTGGACAACCTGGACAAAATGGACAAATTACTAGAAAAGTGCAACCTTTGAAAATTCAATCAGTAAGAGTCAGAAAACCTAAACAGGCTGATAACTAGTGATGAAGTTGAAGCAGTAATCAAAAAAACAGCACTCAAAAGGCCTGGCCCAGATGTCATTACAGGGGAGTTTTACCAGACATTCAAAGAACTAGCAACTATCCTCCTCAAACTATTCCAAAAAATCAAAGAGCAAGAAACACTTCCAAGCTCATTTTATGAGACCATCATTAGCCTAATTGCAAAACCAGATAAAGACACTACAAAAGAAAAGAATTACAGGCCAATTTTTCTGATGAACATAGATGCTAAAATCCTCAAAAAAATATTAGCAAACCAGATCCAGCAATACATTAAAAAAATCATACTCTATGACCAATTGGGATTTATTCCAGAGATACAAGGCTGGTAAAATACTCACAAATCAATGAATGTGATACATCATATAAACAAACTGAAAGACAAAAATCACATGATCATATCAATAGATGCAGAAAAAGCATTCTACATAATCCCCCATTTTTGATAATAACTCTCAGCAAAGTCAGAATAGAGAGACCATACTTCAACATAATACTTCAACATAATAAAGGTCATATATGACAAACTTACAACCAACTTCACACTCAATGGGCAAAATTTAAAAGCATTTCCCGTAAGAATCAGAACAATACAGGGGTGTCAACTTTCACCACACTTATACAACATAATACTGGAATTCCTCGCCACAGCAAACAAACAAGAAGAAAACATAAAAGGCATCCAAATTGGAAAGGAAGAAGTCAAACTTTCCTTATTTGCAGATGACATGATATTGCACATAGAATATCTTAAAGTCTCAATCAAAGAACTACTAGATTTAATAAATTAATTCAGCAAGGCAGCAGGATACAAAATTAACACCCAGAACTCAATGTTATTTTTATATACCAATAATGTATTCTCAGAAAGAGAAATGAAAAACACAACCCATTTACCATTGCAAGAAAAAAATTAAGATATTTAAGAATAAACTTAACCAAGGAAGTTAAAGGCCTGTACTTGGAAAACAATAGGATGTGCACAAAAAGATAGAGGAAGATCGAAACAAGTGGAGGAATACAATGTGTTCATGGATTGGAAGAACCAACATCATTAAAACATCCATACTACCCAAAGCAATGTATAAATTCAATGCAATCCTATTAAAATACTAACAGCATATTTCACTGATCTAGAACAAATAATTCAAAAATTTATATGGAAACAAAAAAGACCAAATAGCCACAGCAATCATGAGAAGGAAGAACAAAGTTGGTGGGATCACAATACCAGATATCAAGTTATACTACAAAACTGCTGTAATCAAAACAGCATGATACCGGCACAAGAACAGACAAACAGAGCAGTTGAACAGAACAGAGAACCCCAAATTTGACCCAATCTATTATACTCAATTAATATTTGACAGAGCTTGTAAAAAATACAATGGAGTAGACAGTCTCTTCAATAAATGGTGATGGGAAAATTGGACAGGTACGTGCAAAAAAAAGAAACTAGACCACAATCTTACACCATACACAAAAATAAACTCAAAATAGATAAAAGATTTAAATGGAAGACATGAAACCATAAATGTTCCAGAAGAAAACATAGGAAGCAAAATCTCAGACATTTCTCATAGCAATATGTTTTCAGATACATTTTCTAGAGCAAGAGAAGCAAAGAATAAATAAACAAATGGAATGCATCAAAATAAAAAGCTTCTGCACAGCAAAAGAAACCACCAACAAAATGAAAAGGAAGCACACTCTATGGGAGAATGTAGTTGCCAATCACACATTTGATAAAGGGTTAATATCCTAAATATATAAGGAACTCATACAACTTAACAAAAGGAAGACAAACAATCCAATTTAAAAAAGGACCTGAATAGACACTTCTCCATAGAAGATATACAGGTGGCCAAGAGACATATGAAAAAATGCTCAATATTGCTAATCATCAGAGATGCAAATTAAAACCACAATGAGGTATCACTTCACACCTGTAAAAATGGCTGCCATCAACATATCACCAAGCCACAAGTTCTGGTGAGGATATGGAGAAAAGGGAACCCTACTGCACTGCTGATGGAAATGCAGACTGGTGGAGCCATTCTGGAAAACGGTATAGAGTTTCCTCAAAAAATTAAAAACGGAACTGCTGTTTGAACCAGTGATTTCACTTAGAGGTATATAACCTAAGCAACCCAAAACACCAATCAAATGAGCTTACACACCCCTATGTTTATAGCAGCACAATTTACAATAGCTAAGATCTGGTAACCGCCCAAGGGCCCATCAGTAGATGAGTGGATAAAAAAGCTGTGGGACAGTTATACCATGGAATACTATGCAGCTGTAAAAAAGAAGGATTTCTTACCCTTTGGGACAGCATGGATGAAACTGGAGAGTATTATGCAGAGCAAAACATGCCAGTCAGAGAAAGACAAATATCACATGACTTCACACATATGTGGAATATAATGAACAAAATAAACTGATGAATAAAATAGATCCAGAGACATAGGAGCATGTAAGAGGGTGAAGGAAGGTGGGGTGGAAGATGTGTGGGGGGAGATTATTCAAAGAATTTATATGCTTATATGCATAACCTATGGACACAGACATTGGTATGGGGAAGACTTGGGGATGGGGTGCATGCAGGCTATAGGGGATCAATATGAGGAAAGGGAGACATCTGTAATATTTTCAACAAAAATAAATTTATAAAAAAATAATCTTTGTCCATTGGTTTATCTTTGGCTGAGTTGATTTATTAGAGTTGTGAGGCAGAAAATGTAAGTAGGTTCATCTGTTTGTAATTCAAAGATAATATGTATGGATAGTCCGAAGTTTCTTAATATCAACTTTAGGGGAAAAAATCAATCAAAGGACATTTTTCTGTTTTAACCTGGAAATTTGAACACAGCTTTTTTTATTTTTTTAAATTTATTTTATATTTTCCCCTTTTTATCCCCATTGATGCCCTCCACCCCGCATCCATCCCATCCCCAGTCTTTCTCCACACCAATGTCTGTGTCCATGAGTTATGGTTACAAACATATATGTTCTTTTATTAATCTCTCCCCACCCACTCCCCCCTCCCCAACTTCCCTCTGAGATCCCTCAGTCTGTTCCATGCTTCTATGTCTCTGGATTCATTTTGTTCATCAGTTTATTTTATTTATTATAGTCCACATATAAGTGAGATCATATGATATTTGTCTTCCTCTGACTGGCTTATTTCACTTAGCCTAATACTTTCTACTTTCCTCCATGCTGTGCCAAAGAATAAAAAATCCTTCTTTTTTACAATTGCATAGTATTCCGTGGTGTAAATGTGCCACAGCTTTTTTATCCACTCATCTACTGATGGCCACTGGGGCTATTTCCATATCTCAGCTATTATAAATTGTCCTGCTACGAACTTTGGTGTGTATAAGTTCTTTGTGATTGGTGTTTCAGGTTCCTTAGGATATATTCCTAGAAGTGGGATTACAGGGTCAAATGGCAGATAAATATTTAATCTTTTAAGGAAACTCCATACTGCTTTATTAGTGGCTGCACCAGTATACATTCCCAGCAGCAGTGTACTAGGGTTCCCTTTTCTCCACACCCTCACCATTTCCTTGATTTGTTGATGGTAGACATTCTGACAGGTGTGAAGTGATACCTCATTGTGGTTTTAATTTGCATCTCTGTGATGATTAGTGATGTTGAGCTTTTTTTTATGTCTCTTAACCATTTGTATGCCCTCTTTGGAGAAATGTCTATTTAGATCTTTTCCTCATTTTTTAACTTGATCGTTTGTCTTCCTTTTGTTAAGTTTATGAGTTCCTCATATATTTTGGATATTAACCCTTTATCCAATGTGTTGTTGGCCAGTATGTTCTCCCATACAGTGCGCTCTCTTTTCATTTTGTTGATGGTTTCTTTTGCTGTGCAGAAGCCTTTTATTTTGATGCATTCCCATTTGTTTATTTATCTTTATTTCTCTTGCCCTAGGAAATGTATCTGCAAACATATTGCTATGAGAAATGTCTGAGATTTTGCTTCCTACATTTTCTTCTAGGACATTTATGGTTTCATGTCTTATATTTAAGTCTTTTATCCATTTTGAGTTTATTTTTCTGTACAGTGTAAGTTTGTGGTCTAGTTTCACTTTTTTGGACGTACCTGTCCAATTTTCCTAACACCATTTATTGAAGAGATTGTTTTTACTCCATTGTGTATGTTCTTGCCTCCTTTGTCAAATATTAATTGACCACAATGGCATGGGTTAATTTCTGGGTTCCCTGTTCTGTTCCACTGATCTATATGTCAGTTCTTGTGCTACTACCAAGCTGTTTTGATTACAGTGGCTTTGTAGTAGAATTTGATATCTGGTATTGTGATCCCTCCAACTTTGTTCTTTCTCAAGATGGCTGTGGCTATTCGGGGTGTTTTTTGGTTCCATATAAATTTTTGAAGTGTTTGTTCTAGATCTATGAAATATGCTGTTGGTATTTTAATAGGGATTGCACACTAAATTTATATATTGCTTTGGGTAGTATGGACATTTTAATGATGGTAATTCTTCCAATCCATGAACATGGTATATTTTTCCATTTGTTTATGTCTTCCTCTATTTCTTTTTTCAGTGTCTTGTGGTTTTCCAAGTAAAGGTCTTTTACATCTTTGGTTAAGCTTATTCCTAGGTATCTTATTTTTTACTTGCAATGGTAAATGGAATTTTTTTTAGTTTCTGTTTCTGAGAGTTCATTGTTGTTGTATAAAAATGCCATCAATTTCTTGATGTTAAATTTGTATCCTGCTATCTTGCTGAATTCATTTGTCAAGTCTAGTTTTTGTGGAGCCTTTAGTATTCTTTATGTACAATATCATGTCATCTGAAAATAATGCCAGTTTTCTTTCCTCCTTTCCAGTTTGGATGCCTTTTATGTTTTCTTCTTTTCTATTCTCTGTGGTTAGGACTTCCAGTACTATGTTGAATAAGGGTGATGAAAGTGGACACCCCTGTATTGTTCCTGTTCTTAGGGAAAATGGTTTTAGCTTGAAACCATTGAGTATGATGTTGTCTGTAGGTTTGTCATATATGGCCTTTATTGTGTTGAGGTATGATCCTTCTATTCCCACTTTGCTGAGAGTTTTGAACAAAAATTGGTGTTGGATTATGTAGAATGCTTTTTCTGCATTTATTGATATGACCATGTGATTTTTGTCTTTCAATTTGTTTATGTGATGTGTCACGTTTATTGATCTGTGAACATTGCACCAGCTTTGCATCCCTGGAATAAATCCCACTTGGTCTTGGTGTACAATCTTTTTAATATATTGCTGGATCCGATTTACTAATATTTTGTTGAAGATTTTAGCACCTATGTTCATCAGGGATATTGGCCTGTAATTCTTTTCCCTTGTAGTGTCTTTACTTGGTTTGGAAATTAGGCTAATGCTGGCCTCATAAAAAGAGTTTGGAAGTGTTTCTTCCTCTTGAACTTTTTGAAATAGTTTGAGGAGGATAGTTGTTAATTCTTTGAATGTTTGGTAGAACTCCCCTGTGAAGTTATCTGAGCCAGGGCTTTTGTGTGCTGGGGGCCCTTTGATTTCTGTTTCAACTTCATCAGAAGCTATTGGCCTACTTAGGCTTTCTGACTCTTCCTGTTTGAGTTTTGGAAAGTTGTAATTTTCTAGGAATTTATGCATTTCATCCAGGTTGTCCAGGTTGGTGGATATAGTTGTTCATAGTATTTTCTTACAATCCTTTGTATTTCTGTTTTGCCAGTTGGTATTTCACCTCTTTCATTTTTTATTTTGTTAATTTAGGTCCTCTCTCTTTGTTTCTTGATGAGTATGGCTAAAGGTTCATCAATCTTGTTTACCTTTTTAGAGAACATGCTCTTGGTTTCTTTGATATTTTGTATTGTTTTTTTAGTCTCTATGTCATTTATTTCTGCTCTGTTTTTTATTATTTCTTTCCTTCTACTTACTCTGGCCATTTCTTGTTGTTCTCTTTCTAAGTTTTTATTTTGTAGGGTTAGAGATTCTATTAGAAATTTTTCTTGTTTTCTGAGTTAAGTTTGTAGTGCTATGAACTTCCCTCTCAGGACGGCTTTCTTGTGCCCCATAGTTTTGGAGTTGATGTATGTTCATTTTCAGTTGTTTCCAAGAAGTTTATTTCTTTCTTAATCTCTTTTGTAACACATTCATATTTTAAAAACATGCTTTCCAGCCTCCATGTGATTAAATACTTTTTAGTGTTTTTATTTTAGTTGACTTCTAATTTCATGCCATTGTGGTCTGAGAAGATGCCTCGTATGACTTCAATCTTCTTGAACTTGTGGAATCTTGTTTTGTGTCCTTACATGTGATCTATCTTCAAGAATGTCCCGTATGCATTTGAGAAGAATATATATTCTGTATCTCGGTGGAATGTTTTGCAAATGTCAATTAAAACCATCTGATCTAGTGTATCATTTAGGGTCACTGTTTCCTTGTTGATTTTTTGTCTTTAAGATCTGTCCAGTGAAGTCAGTGGGGTGTAAAATTCCCCTACTATGACTGTATTGCTGTCGATATCTCCCTTAAAGTCCTCTAAAAGTTTTTTTTACAATTTTAGGTGCTCCTTTATTAGGTATATATGTTTATCAGGGTTATATCCTCTTGTTGGATTGATCCCTTTAGTATTATGTAATGACTGTACTTGTTTCTCATTATGGTCTTCATTTTGAAGTCTATTTTGCCAGATATGAGTATTGCTACCCCAGCTTTTTTCATTTCCATTTCCAAGGAAAAATTTTTCCCATCCTTTCACTCTCATCCTGTGTGAGTCTTTTGTTCTGAGGTGGTTCTCTTGTAGACAGCATATATTTGAGTTATGTTTTCTTTTCCTCTCAGCCACCCTATATCTTTTTATTGGGGTATTTAATCCATTTACAGTTAAGGTTATTATTGAAAAATACTTATCTATTGCCATTTTGTTTCTTGATGCCTTAGTCTCATTGTCTTTATTTCTACTTATAATTATAGCAGCCCCTTTATCATTTTCTATAATTCTGGTTTTGTAGTGATAAAGCTTTTAGCGTTTTTTTGTTGTTGTTGCTGTTGTTTGGGAAGCTTTTTACTTCACCATCTACCTTGATTGATAATCTTGCTGGATTATAGTCTTGGTTACAGATTCTCATTTTGCATTACCTTGAATACTTCATACCATTTATTTCTGGCCTGCATAGTTTTTGATGAGAAGTCCAATGACAGCCTTGTGGGGGCTCCTTTGTAGGTAACAGATTGCTTTTCTCTAACTTTCTTTAAAATTCTCTCTTTGTCTTGAATTCTTGGCATTTTAATTATGCTGTGTCTCGGTGTGGGCCTCTTTGGATTCTTCTTGCTTGTGACTCTCTGTGCTTCCTGAACTTGTGTGACTTTTTACCTGACCAGGTTAGGGAAGTTTTCTGCCATTATTTCATCACACAGGTTCTCTAACCTCTGCTTACTTTCAACATCCTCTGGCACTCCTATAATATGAATATTGTTATGTTTCATGGTGTCCCACAGATCCCTGAGACTCTCCTCTTGGTTTTTAATTGTTTTTTTGTTTGTTTTTGTGTCTCTGATTGAGTGATTTTTTTCTATTCTGTCTTCTAATTCACTGATCTGATCCTCAGCTTTTTCTAATCTGCTGTTTATTCCTTCCAATGTATTCTTTATTTCTCCTATGTTATTCTTCATTTCTGACTGGTCATTTTTCATAGTTTCCATATCTTTTTATATGCTGTTGAGCACCCTTACAATCAGTATTCTGAACTCTATATTTGAGAGATTGCTTATCTCCATTTCATTTTGCTCTTTTTCTGGTGAATTCTCTTGTTCTTTCATTTGGGGCTTGTTTTTTGGTCTCTCATTTTGGCTACTTTTTTGGGAGTTGTTTTTAAGTGTTAGGTAGACCTGCTAGGACTCTCATTCTTTTTGTAGGGTGTCTGGTGCAGGCCAATGTGAAATGCACTTTGTGACTGGCCCTGAGCACCCTGTTTGGAGGTATCAACAACCCTAGTCTTGAGGTCTCCACTCCTGGGGCTGGGTGCATTTGCACAGGACCAAGATGCACACCAAAGCCTGCTTTTCTAAGGCCTGGGTCCCAAAACAGATCAGACAGACTCAAAGCACCTTGAGGTCTGCCTCTGTCTGTAGACTGATTAATCAGATCCTCTTAATGAGCCTCAGGCAGTAGAAACTCCACAGGGTGGGCCAGCTGATTGTTATCAGTCTCTTAACAAGCCTCAGGCTCTAGAAACTCCTCTGTTCAGGGCAAGAGGCTTACCAGCAGGGTGGGGCAATTGCTTCCTCTCTCAGGCAAAGCTGAAAATTCACCCCCAAGAAAGATCTCTTCCATAGTCTGAGGGAATGACTTGGCACTGGAATCCAGATGGGCGTCCCCTGATCTCACTCTCTAGAACCCACAATCTGAAACTCTCCCCGCACAGCTCCAGTCCACTCTGCTCCCCCTCCACAGGAGCCCAAGGTGCTTTGGCTTTTTAAGAGGGTGCCTGCAGTTCCAGCTGCCTCTCCCTGGCAGATAGGAACCCAGCATCTTTTCACAGCCAGATATTATGTGGGCACCCTTCTCCATTCTGGTTCTCTGGGCTGGGAAGCCAGCCTGGGGTTTAGGTCCCAAAGTCCTCAGTGGGAACCTCCCACAGCTGAGATATATCTCCAGACCTTCTGCTGCTGCATGTGGGAATCCAGCCAGCCCTCTCCTGTCCGCACTTTCTACCAGTCTCTCTGGGGTCTCCACTTTTTTTCCTTCATTATGAGGGTGCTCTCCAGCTCATCTTCAGTTGGTTTTCAGGATGGTTTTTCTATGTTTTAGTTGTAAATCCAGATTGGTCCTGGGAGAGTGTCAGTGTAGCTTCCACTCAGTCCACCATCATCCCAGAACCATTTTTTAAAATTTTATATTTTATGTTAAGCCTTGCCATAAAAACCCTCTCAGTCTAATGGAATTTTAATAGAAAGTAAACACAGTAGTGCTTACCAACCTATAAACATTGGGTAATTGCTGAGAGATCACCCTTACTTATTTTGGGAGAAATCAGTTTTGAAATATCCTTTGTTAATTCTCTGATACTGTAATTCAAGTAGAGTTGGCATATACTAAATTACAGCATGAACAGAAATGTCACAACTTGACCAGTAAAATAATTTGGAAATGTTTAGCTATGTCTCCTATTTCCAGTGTTAACTATTTTAATGAAATATTTATGATTTATATTAAATTTGTGGGAAAGAGAATAGCCATGTTCACTTTGCCTTAGAAAATTATTTAAAGGTTGATGGGATGGATTAAAATACTTTCACAGAAATAAACTGGAAGGAACATTAGGCATATCTTATGAAACTGATAGCAAACAATGTAGCAAAAAATCAATCAATGGACATTTTTTCTGTTTTACCTGCAAATTTGAACAGAGCCTTTTTTAAAAATTTTGTTGTTTATATTAAGCCTTGCCACAAAACCCCCTCTCATTATAATGGAATTTTAATAGAAAATAAACACAGTAGTGCTTACCAACCTATAAACATTGGGTAATTTTTATAGATGTTTTTCTTACCAAATTGCAGCAAAGACTAAAGTTGTTTTAAATAATTTATCTTAAATAAATAATTGGATATCAGAGGTGGCAGTGAATCAGTTGATTATATAAATACCTCAGATAAAAATCATATTTTTTTCTTTTGAGTGATATCAGATACACCAATGTCTGAAAAATCTAATAAGTTTCATGTTAATATATATTTAAAGTTCACTCACATTCACACAGGAATTCACCTTCTAGTGAGTCTGTACATTTGAAGGAAATGGGCAATGTGTAATATCCTTGTTCTTCTAATGTGGGCAGTATAGAGCCATACCTGTTGCAGTGTCTCAGTCATAGAAGCCTTTTTCTCTGCTTCTTGCCAACACATTAACTGTTTGAGTGGCAATGAGTCAGAAATTGGAGTTAATCACTGTCAAAGCCAGGTGTTCTGCTCATAAACATGTATGATGCAATGATTTTAGTGTCATAAATGAAAGACTTGATTAAAAATAATAATTAATAAATAAAAAGTATAGAAGCCTTTATTCCCCACAAAATGGCAAGAGTATAGTATAAGAAGTAGGGTCTAAAATTAGAAAAGAGCCCAGCTGGGCATGGCTCAGCGGTTGAGCATCGACCTAGGATACAGGCGATCAGGGTTCAATTCCCGGTCAGGGCACATGCCCGGGTTGTAGGCTGCAGCTGATCAATGGTTCTCTCATCATTGATGTTACTATCTCTCTCTCTCCCTCTCCCTTCCTCTCTCTGAAATCAATAAAGATATATTTAAAGAATAATAATAATAAGATTAGAAAAGAAATATTTTTATGTGCAAATAGGGGGGTTAAATTCTCATTAATCAGACAGAGAGGTCCCCTTTTCCTGAAAAGCCTCAATTTTACTTGCAGGAAAAGAGCATTATTTAAAGAGCTGTGACTGTGCCCATTTTTCTCGCATTTCAGACCCATAATAGCAACCCCCAAGTCTTGCCTTACTGGAAAGGAAACAGCAACCACATAGACGTTGGGTGTGTTCGGATTACCATATATAACCTGTGTCATTTATATGTAGTTTGTTTGTGTCAATTTCTTTCAGATTATGGCCAGTTGCCCTTTGCCAAAATAACTGAGCACAATGTTTTCTCTGCCTATCACATGATGGGGAAGGCACAAAATATTTTCATTTCTTTTTTTTTTTTTTTTTTTTCTGTGTTGTTTTCTGCTGAAGTCAATACTGGGAGAAAAAAAAAGAAATGAAATAGAGAGTGGCTGTGTCACATAAGAAAAGAAGCCAAGTAAGTTAAGCTCCTGATTTTCTTCCAGATGTCACAACCACTGTTACTGCCAAAGATTGCCCTTGGCTCCATGGCCAGCAGACATAGAGAACTGAGGTGTCAAGTCAGAAGCATTCATTCATACTTAGTCTTATTAAGTTCTTTCTGGGGACAAAGCCAGGAAGACTCTGAAAAAGGCCAAGTGTTAAGTATGTAGGGAATATTTGTGTCCCAGTAAATTTCATATGTTGAAATCTTAAGTCCCAATAAAATAGTATTACAATGTGAGATTTTTGGGAAGTGATTAGGTCATGAATCACTCTTATGAAAGAGACTCGAGAGCTCTTTCACTCCTCCCACCATATGAAGACTCAGCAAGAAAAGGACTGACTATGGATTAGGACCACAGAAGGAACCAGACATCATATCTGTTGGCACTTTGATATGGGACTTCTCAGCCTCCAGAACAGTGGCAAATGTTTTTGATTAAGACTCCCCATCTGTGACATTTTTATTATAGCAGCTAGAAAAGAATAAACACAAAGTAAAAGAGGTAAGAAGACTTTACCAGGCTATTGGAAGAACAGCAAAGACTATAGCTTCAGTGGCAGCTCCCACATAAACAGGGGTTGGCAAAAGTAGGTTTACCGTTTTTATGGAATATAATACAATAATTAATAAATAATAATACAATAATAAACTCTGTGTTTTGTTTACTCACAACTGTAAAGCTGCTTTTGCCCCAACCTGCATGTGTTGGGGTTAGAGATGAGTGGGATAGACTTTATTCCTCAAATTTAGAAGCTGCCAGAAAATAGGTGACTATTTTTTAGAATGCTGATTATTCATTGTTCATACCTGGTTCTCTCTTTGTTTGATTTTTTTAATTAAATTTGTTGGGATGATATTGGTTAAAAATTATACAGTTTTCAGTGTTACAATTCTGTAATACATCATCTGTATATTGTATTGTGTGTTTACCAATACAACACAATTCTCCTTCCACCATCATTTATACCCCCTTTACCCTCTCCTACACCCCTACCACCACCATTTCCCTCTGGAAATCAACACACTGCTCTCTATCAGTTTTTTGTTTTTGTTTTTGTTTTTTCGCTTCATCCCTTCACCTTTATTACCCAGTCCCACTACCCCTCCCATCTGAAAGCTTTCAGTCTGTTCTCTGTATCTATGAGTCTGTTTTCATTTGGTTTGTTAGTTCATTTTGTTCATTAGATTCAACATATGAGTGAAATCAAATTGTATTTGTCTTCCTCTAACTGTCTTGCTTCACTTATTAAAATACTCTCCTGTCCATGCTGTGACAAAAGGTAAGATTTTATTCTTTTTTATGGCTGAGTAGTATTCCATTGTGTATATGCACCAGTTTTTTTATCCACTTTACTGATCAGCAGTTTGGCTGCTTCCAAATCTTGGTAATTGTATATAATGCTGCAGTGAACATAAGGGTACATATATGCTTTTGAATTAGTGTTTCGGGTTTCTTCAAATATATATCCAGAAATATAATTGCTGGGTCATAAGGCAGTTCTATTTTTAATTTTTGAGAATATTCCATATTGCTCTTCACAATGGCTGCAACAATCTGCATTCTCACCAGTAGTTCATGAAGGTTCCCTTTTTTCCACATCTTCACCAGCACTTGTTCATTGATGATAGCCATTTTGACAGTTGTGGGTTGAGATCTCATTGTGGTTTTAATTTGCATTTCTCTGATGAATAGCAACTTTGAGCATCTTTTCATATGTCTATTGGCCATTTCTATGTCCTCTTTGGAGAAGCATCTATTCAGATGCTTTGCCCATTTTATAATTGGATTGTTGCCTTTTGGATGTTTAGTTTTATATCCTGTGGAGCCTGAAATAAAGCTAATATTCTTTAAGCAGTTATGACATGTTATACAATGCTTGAATAATTTTATATGGATTATTTTGTACAGCCCTATCATGAATCCCATGAGATAGATACTATTTCTTTTTTACTTTTTATTAAATTTATTGGGGTCACCCTGGTTACCAAAATTATAAGAGTTTCAGGTGCATCACAACACATTATCTTTACACTTTATTGTGTGTTCACCACCCCAAGTCAAGTCTCCTCCATCACTGTTTATCCCCCCTAGAACTTCCTCTACCTCCCTCTACCTCCTTCACTCGTGCAATCACCACACTTATCCGTGTTCATGAGGTGTTTTTTTTAATCTTCACCCAAGGATATGTTTATTGATTTTTATTGATTTTTAGAGGAGAGGAGAAAGAAAGAAACAATGATAGGCTGTCTCTTGTATGCACCCCAACTGGGGATCAAACCTACAAACTTTTTGATGCACTGGAGGACGCTCCAATCAACTGAGCTACCTGGTCAGGGCTCCTTTTTTTTTTTTTTTTTTTTTTTGCTTAATTGCTCCACACCACTACCCAACCCTCCAACCAACTCCACCCCCAAGCTGTCAGTCAGCTGTCCATAAGCCTGTCTCTACTTTGCTTATTAGTTCATTTTCTCCATTAGATTCCATATGAGTGAAAACATATAGTACTTGTCTTTCTCTGACTGGCTGATTTCACTTAGCATGATGCTCTACTGGTCCATCTATACTTTCACAAAAGGTAAGAATTCCTTCTTTTCTATGGCCATGTACTGTTCCATTATGTAAATGGACAACTTTTTTGTCTACTTACCTAGATATGGAGTAAAAGGAACCTTCTGTACTGTTGGTGGGAATGCAGATTGGTCCAGCCACTGTGGAAAACTGTAAGGAGTTTCCTCCAAAAATTAAAAATGGAACTGCCTTATGACCCAGTGATTCCACTTTTGGGAATATATCCAAAGAAACCTAAAACAATAATTCAAAAGAATGTATGCACCCTCATATTCATTGTGGCATTAGTTGCAATAGCCAAGATTAAGAGATAGGTACTATTTTTGTCAACCACATTTATAGCTAAGAAAACTGAAACTTATAGAAATGAGATAACCCAGTAAGTAGGCAGAGCCAGAATCCCAGATCTATTGCTCTTAGTTACTATGCAATTCTGCCTCAAAATCCAAGTAGTCGCTATGCTATTCTATCTTGATAGCCAAGTAAACTGCAGAACAAAGCTCACTGTCCCTACCCAAGGATCTGCTTTCTGAATGTTCTTTTTCTCCTCCAAAGAGTGAACACTCACCACCCTGGCTGCCAATTACCTTTTTACATACTGAAGTTTCAAACACCTATACATACGCCAAAAAAACACCATGCTTACAGGATCCCATCCAAGGTACATCAAATGCTCACAGTCTTTCAAAGAAAACCATACATCATATTTATTACCTCTTTTTTCGTCTAATTCCAATTGTGTTATATAACTACAGCTAAATATTTTTTCCATATATGTAGCATTATTTCCATTTGAAAGCTGACAGCAACCTGACATTCACATTTGTGTGTCTTAACAATGTATTTATATAAGAGAACATTAACTACTCTTTTGGTTTTATAAAAATCCTCACCTGAGGATATGTTTTTTATTGATTTTTAAAAAGAGAGGAAGGGCCCGGCTGGGCGTGGCTCAGCGGTTGAGTGTCGACCTAGGATCCAGGCAATTGGGGTTCAATTCCCGGTCAGGGCACATGCCTGGGTTGCGGGCTCCATCAATGACTCTCTCATCATTGATGTTTCTATCTCTCTCTCCCTCTCCTTTCCGCTCTCTGAAATCAATAAAGATATATATTTTTTAAAAATTCAGAAAAAATAAAATAAAATAAAATAAAATAATAAAATAAAATGAGAGGAAGGGAGAGAGAGAGAGAAAAAAACCAAAATATCGATGTGAGAGAGAGACATTGATTGGTTGCCTCTCATAAGCACCATGACCAGGGATCAAACCCACAACCTAAGTATGTGCCCTGACTCGGAACTGAACCCACAACCTTCTAGTGCATGGTACGATGCTCCCACCAACTGAGCCACCCAGTCAGGGTTAACTATTATCTTTAAATGATCGATCTTTTATACTGGCCATAGTTCAAAGTGAAGATAATTTGTTTTAACTTATTAAATATATATTTTTAAATTTTATTTAAATTTTTAAATTAAATTTATTAAGGTGACAATGGTTAATATTAATATATAGGTTTCAGATGTGGGTTTCTATGTTACAAGATCTGTATATTGCTGTATGCCCAGCAAGCGAAGTCATGTCTTCTCCTGTCATCATATATTAGGACCTTCTTCAACCCCCACACCTTTTCTTCTGGCAACCACCACACTGTTGCTTGTGTCCATGAGTTTCAGTTTTATATCCCACATATGAGTGAAATAATATGGGTCTTAGCTTCTTCTGACTGACTTATTTCATTTAACATAATATTGTCAAGGTCTATCCATGTTGTTGCAAATGGCAATGTTTCATCCTTTCTTATGACTGAGTACTATCCCATTGCATACATGTACCACCTCTTCTTTATCCAGTCTTCTATCACAGGACACTTTGGTTGTTTCCATGTCTTGGCCACCATGAATAATGCTGCAATAAACATAAGGGTGCATATATCTTTGCAAATACATGTTTTCAATTTTTTCAGGTATATACCCAGGAAAGCGATTGCTGGGTCATATTGTAGCTTAATTCTTAATTTTTTTAGGAATCACCAGGCTGTTTTCCATAATGGTTGTACCAGTCTACATTCCCACCAGCAGTGAATGAGGATTCCCTTTTCTTCACAACCTCTCCAACACTTGTTATTGCTTGTCTTGTTTATAATAGCCACTCTAACAGGTATGAGGTGGTATCTCATTGTAGTTTTGATTTGCATTTCCCTAATTGTTAGTGAGGTTGAACATATTTTCATATATCTATTGGCTGCTTGTATGTCTTCTTGGGACAGATGTCTGTTCAGTCCCTCTGCCCACTTTTTGATTGGGTTGTTTGGTGTTGAGTTTTATGAGTTCTTTATATATTTTGGAAGCTATACATTTGTCAGAAATACTGTTTGCAAATATCATCTCCTATCTTGTTGGCTGCCTCTTTGTTTTTTTTCAGTTTCCTTTGCTATGAAGAATTTTTTTTTAGTTTGATATAGTCCCATTCATTTATTTTAGTCTTTACTTCCATTGCCTTTGGGGTAAAGTTCATAAAATGTTCTCTACGACCAAGGTCCATAAGTTTATTACTTATGTTTTCTTCTGTGTAACTTATTGTTTCAGGTCTCATATTTAAGTTATTGATCCATTTTTAGTTAATTTTTATACATGGGGACAAACTGTAATGCAGTATCATTCTTTTCCATGTAGCTTTCCAGTTTTCCCAGCACCATTTATTGAAGAGACTATCTTTAGTCCATTGTGTGTTTCTGGCTCCTTTGTGAAAATTTATCTTTTTCAAAATTAACCACAAACATACATCTGATTGTTTTTATCTGGGCTCTCTAATTTTTTATTCTTCTTGAACTTAATGGAGTCACATTGTTAATGAAATTATATAGAATTCATGTATACAATTCTATAAAAATCATCTGTGTATTGTATTGTGAGTTCACCATCCAAAGTCTTCTCTTTCTGCTAATTTTTATTTTGTTACTTAAGAAATATCTCAAACATGCATAAAACAATGTGGTAGATATGTAGCCATTTACCATATTTATTTTTTTAATTTATTTTTATTTTTTTAGAGAGAGAGAGAGAGCAAGGGAGAAGAGGAGAGAGAAATAGAATCATCAATGAGAGAGAAACATTGATCAGCTGCCTCCTACATGCTCACTACCGAGGATCAACGTCAAAATCTGGGCATGTTCTCTGACTAGTAATTGAACTGGAGACCTCTTGGTGCAGGAGAAAACAGTCAACCAATTTAGCCACACAGGCCAGGGCACCATTAACCATATTTATTATGTCTACCATTTTTTCATGCTTACATTGATGTTTCTCTCCCACAATTTAAAATATAAAACACTTGAAAAACAGCTAAAGTCCCACAATCATTTCTCATCTCTTCCACCCTTATTTGCTCAGAAATAAAATATCTTAAGGACATCACATAGTATACCCATTAATAGGTTTGTACCTTTACTATATACTTTACTATGATGTATTACTTTATTTTTTCTTTGTCAAGTTATATCCATGTTGTTACCTAGAAAATGTATTCATTCTTTAAGACAGCTATATAGTATTCACTTGTGTGAATAAACTACTGTTTATTTATCCATTTCTACACAGATTCACAGTTAGGTTATTTATACTTTTTTCACTATTACAAATGAGGTTTCAATAAACATTATTTTGCATGTTCTCTGTAGGCACATGAGAGAATATTACTGGAAGTATGTTACTAAGGTATATTACTGGAGATATGTTTTCTGAGTCATAGAATAATTTTCATTTTAATGAATTATATCCAAATTGTTCTCCAAAGTTTTTATGTAGATTTACACTCTCAAAGGCAATATATAGGTCTATGGTTTACTCATATCCTCACCTGCAATTTGTATTATTATATTTACTATTTAATGAGTAGGAAGGATAGTTCATGATTTATTTCATTTGTATTTCTCTTGTTGCTATTGATGTTAATCCACTACTGAAATATTTAATGCCTCTCCAGTTTCCTATGTATTTCTAGGATTAATTTGGGAGAGCCTTTTGTTTTTTAAGTTTGAATCAAATCAAAGTAAATTTTCTTGACAGGCTTATTTTGCAAAATAGACATCTTCTACTTATCCATTCCCATTAATTAACTCAGTTCTCTAGAAACAATGTAGACCCAGTGATAATACCCTTATAGGGGAAGAAGGATTTTATTGAAGGCAAGATTTAACGGCCCATCCTAATAAAATTACAACCACTAATTACCCTCATAATATCCTAAATTTCTAATGGCAGCAGTAAAGCACAATTTCAAAAGTGATAATAAAATAATACAAAAGATTATGTTATTATAGGACTGTTACTGCCAGAGCTCTGATGGTTCTTTCAAAACATGGACAATGCTAACACACAACAAAGAAGCTAAATCTACAAAATTGAATGACACCAAATGAAAAATGATGTAGGTGAGGTCTGTCATCTGATGCTCTATTTCAGAATACTTTGTCCACCTAAAAACTTGCAAGCAACCATAAAGACACAACATTTTTCATTAAATGGTTGATGTCATGGAAGTGACTTTTTCAAAGATAGATTTTGGCACTGAAGAAATTCTCTCTAAGATATTGGGGTCCTATGACAATTACTGATTCTCCCTTTGCATTTTTGAAACCCCAAGGAATGAAAAGCAGCATGTTCCTTAAGAAAAGAATATTAGGTAACTAACATTTTTCAGGGCCAAAAAATAGACTACTATTTTTTTACCCTAGTCCAGAGGCGGAGGGACTCAGTCAGGGGTAGTGATGGAAATGTCTCCAAATGGGATCTAAGGAACACACACAAAAACACCAGATAGGCTTCCCTTTAGAAAGACTATATGATTATTACTATGAGGTCAAGTGATCATACATGATGAGATTGATGGTATCCCTAGCCTTCCTGCTTTTAAGGAATAAATTATATGTGTCCAATCCTCCACTCCCAAAACTAAAGAGATAAATACAATTGGATGGATCAATTTTAAATTTAATTTTTTTTACTCTTAAGTAAAATTTATAATTAAACAAATAAAAACAAACAAACCTATAGTTCTGCAAAAACTTCAAGTCTCCAAAATTTTATCTTGATTCAGATCCTCCTAAAAAGCTATATTCTTTATCTGGTATCATAAGTTAATTTTCTTCATAAATACATTTTACTCTTTTAGGTATCTCTTTTCATTAATTTAAGTTAAAAATAATTTGATGAAAATTAGATGATAGCTTAACATGTTATTGATGGTTTAATTCATAACCATGAATATTAATTATTAAGATGCACTAGAAGGAAATTGACAAGGTGAAGAAGTTACAGTGTTTGCCTTTGGTACGACATTTCACCATTCTGGAGCTCTATACACTGAACAGCTTAACAAGAAGATCTGTAAGAGCTAATGTAAACTCTTAACATTCTATGTCCTTTTCCCTTTTCAAGACCTATTATCTACTCTGCCATAAAATAATGATGTTTTCAGGGGTTTCTGAGTATTGAGAGAGCTTACTAATACTTTAAAAGACTGAACTATGTTTTTAAAATTATCCTAATTTCTTTTGTCTTCTTCCTCTTCTCCATTAGTAGCCACTTCCAAGTGCAATATTAATATTTTCTTACCTTACACAAAAATATTTGGGTGACAATCTGAGGATCACTTCATGACTTTCTTATGAAAGCAATTTCATATTTGAAACTGCCATTTCTTGTTCATTTCCCATTTTCCTTTTTTCTTTGGACTAAAGGAATGAAGCAGTTACTACTACTAGAAATCTGATATCAAGGTAAATGGACTACAAATATACTGGCAGATCTGTTCCAGCTCTTCTGGTCCTAACATCTTGAATTTTTATTTCATTATATTCTGTGAGGTTGTACAAATTCTTCCAAACATTAGAAGATTAAATTCTGATGGTAAAAACTAACCAATTTATATAAGTAACCCCTCAATTATGCCCCTTAATATCTGAAATAACATGCAGATACAGGTCATTACAGAAAACAAAACAAAGAAACAAAAAACACCTATTAGACAATCATAAATGAACATTGAAGCCAGGGGCTGCTACAGAATATTCCTTTACTTTTTCATTCTATCTGTTTTCTGTTGCTGCATAACATATTACTGAAAACTTAGTGACACAAAATTATATTCATTTTTATACAGTAGTTCTGAAGGTAAGAAGTCCAGGCAAGCTTCACTGGGTTCTCTTGCTCATAATATTACAAAGCTGAAACCAAGGTATTAGCTAGGCTGAGCTTTTATATGGAAGCTAGGGGAAAGTATATGCTTCTGAGCTCATCCAAGTTGTTGACAGAATCTAATTCCTTACAGGTATAGGCTTGAGTTCTCTATTTACTTACTGATTATCAGCCAAGGACTTCTCTCAGTACCCAGAGCCCATACTTTTGTCCTGTGCTATAGCTGCCTTTATCTCAGATTCCATAAAAACATCAATTTTTTTCTCACACTTGGAATCACTTTGACTACCTTTTCTGCTACCAACTAGAGAAAACTCCCTGCTTTCAAAAGGCTCATGCAATTAGGTTAGGCTCACTGGATAATGTTCTTATGTGATTAGTAAACCATCTAAAAATATACATTTTAAAATGTAGTGTAAATAATCACTGAAGTAACTCCAAGGAGCAAAGTTTATGGTGTCCTCCTTAAAATTCTGTTTACCACACATTGAAAGATTGAGACTTGGATTAACACCTTGTGGTTATTTCTTCATGGCTTTACTTTTGGTTTTTGTTTGTTTTGTTTTGTTTTGTATACCCCTATCCACTGGGGTTCTAGCTTGTTCTTGCAGGAAGGCTCATTCTTGCAACAAGTATTGAAGTTAACATCATGAAAGACATGAATCCTGTCTCCATTCTAGTAAGCCAGTAGTAGACTATGAAGACCATTGTATTTTCCTTGGTAGTAAGCTTGTGTCTTTCAAGATTCTTCAGAATGGAACATGCTTAAGACAGAAAAAGCTTTGTTCTTGACAATAATTATTTCCTCTACTATCATAACCACTGTGTATCATTATGCTAAAGTCATCATCGCATCATACATCAGGTGAGACAAAGGGAAAGAACAAAGTTGTTAATGCAGACAGAAAACCCATAGTTTACTTTCAGTTTTTCCTTAGGAAGAAAAACAAAACAAAAACAATAACAAAGTTTCATAATCAAAGCACAATATAACTTACCCATGTTGATTGCTTTCTTATTTCCATGGTTTTTTGAAGTTGTGCCATATTACTTATTGAAACTTGTAGACAATGTGTATAAAGCTTTGCCATTAACCTCTAGATATACTGGATTGCATTTGTATCATCATTGATTTTCTGGTTAATTTACAATTATTTTTAAGCTGAATTTTGAGCTGACATTAAGCTCTTATATATACATTATGAAAATACTCATGAAGAGTCATCCATATGCATGAGTATGAATATAGCTTTATGTTGGGCCATAACACATCAGTTAATATTTTTCTATTTCCTTTTTTTAAAAAATATAAATTCCTTAGTCAAATAAGCTCATGACATTTTTTTGGAACAGATTCTCCCTAAGGCTCTTCAGAATATTAGAAATATGGTTTAGGAACACTACCCATATAAGTATAAGAGTAATTACTATAAGACAACAGTATGTTAGTAGTTGATATTTAAATTTCATAGCCCTACATCTTCCCCTCTTTCTTATTTTGTGCATGCGGCTATCATGGATGAAAATATAAAAATCTTTTCTACCTAAATTTCTCCTAATGCTGTACCTTCCCAAATCCCTCATCGTGGTACCCAGAGGGGCCCTTCTTCGTATCTTCCTGGAATTCATTGTTGTGTCATAAAATTCTACCTGTCTTGGTTGTTTCCTTATTTTTTTCCCCACTGGCACACTGAAAGTGAGCATTCAGTGATTTTACAAGGAAGAGGGAAATCCATTTCTTTTGTCTGGCAGTTTCCACCTTTAAATTTCCTTCCCAGATGTCTCCAGCTCTATTTATTTACTGCCAGGCAACATGTAGTTAGCAGACTACATGGACAACTCATTTTTCTCTAATCAATGTCGAATTTTCTTTTCCATTGACACCTCATCCAATATATACCCTTGAATATTTTAGTACACAGTTTATATAGATATACTAATTTATGTGTTGTAAAAAATTCTATTGGACTAACAGATAGTGTGTACATGATGTCAACTATGAAAATAAAAACAGTTAATAAATTAAATGTGTATATGTTTTTGTTTAGGTATAAGAAAAATAACAGAATTTTTATCTTCTTTCAATTTTCTCCACTATTGAGGTACTGTGATGGTGGAATCACTGTTTTAATAATGTCAGAAACATCAAGTCCATGTAAGTTTCTTTATGTTTTATTTTTTCCAAAATAAATGTAAATTACTCATGTGACAGGGCAAGTACAGTGTTGATTCAGAAACAATTCATCAGTCTTGATTTGATATATAGAGTTAATAAAAGTATATACATGCATATATGAAAGCACATGCATATAATTATATTAAACATGTTTCATAATGTTATATTAGAATAATGCATTGTATTCTATAAAACATAGTTATAATTATTATGAGTAATATAATAAATTATAAGTGATTAATAATATAATTCATAATAATAAATGTGTTAATTAATAATTATATAATAATGATGAATTTTTATATATATTCCCATATTTTCTACAACAAGAAAATTGTGGGTTGAATCTTCAGGGAGAAGTAGCAGAACAAAAAGACCTTATCTGGAATTAGCCTTATAAATAATCATTTCCAAGGAACTGAATTTTGTTAAAAATATATATATATTGAATGATTATTGAGAGAGTGACAGAGAGAGATTTGTTATTACACTTTTTCAAGCATTCATTGGTTGATTTTTGTATGTGCCCTGATGAAATCTAACTAGAAAACTCAGCAAATCAGAACAACATTCTTACCAACTGAGCTACCCAACCAGGGCCCAAGAATCTGACTTTTTATTTATTTAAATTTACTGTTGAAAGTATTACAGATGTCCCCTTTCCCCCACCATTGAACCCCTCCATCCCACCCCCACCCCCACAGGTCTTCACACTATTGTCTGTGTCCATGGGTTATGCATGCATATATATATATATATATATATATATATATATATATATATATATATATATATATATATGGTACTTGATTAATCTCTCCCCACACAAACCCACACTCCTACCTTCCCTCTGAGATTCATCAGTCTGTTCCATGCTTCTAGTTCTATGGATTTATTTTGTTCATCAGTTCATTTTGTTCTTTAGATTCCAAAAATTAATGAGATCATGTGATACTTGTCTTTCTCTGACTGGTTTATTTTTCTGGGCATAATACTCTCCAGGTTCATCTATGCTGTGGGAAAGTGTAAGAGATCCTTCCTTTTTACAGCTGTACAGTATTCACTGGTGTAAATGTACCAAAGCTTTTTATCCACTTATCTACTGATGTACACTTGAGCTGTTTCCATATCTTAGCTATTGTAAATTGTGCTGCTATGAACATAGGAGTGCATAGATTATTTCTAATTGGTGTTTCAGGTGCTTAGGATATATTCTTAGAAGTGGGATCACTGGGTCAAATGGCAATTCCTTTTTTAAAAAAAAGTATCTTTACTGTTGAAAGTGTTACAGATGTCCTGTTTTTTTCCTCATTGATCCCCTCCACCCTGCATTGGCCCAAACCCCAGGCTTTCCCCATACCATTGTCTGTGCCCATTGGTTATGCAAATATGCATATAAATTCTTTGGTTAAACTCTCCCCACCTACTCCCCTACCCTCAACTTCCCTCTGAGATCCTTGAATCTGTTTCATGCTTCTATGTCTCTGGATCTATTTTGTTCATCAGTTTATTTTGTTCATTATATTCCACACATGAATGAGATCATGTGATTCCTGTCTTTCTCTGACTGGCTTATTTCACTGAGCATAATTTTCTCCAGTTCCATCCATGCTGTCCTAAAGGGTAAGGGATCCTTCTTTCACAGCTGCAAAATAGTCCATGGTGTAAACGTACCATAGCTTTTTTATCCACTCATCTACTGATGGGCACCAAAGTTGGAGGGATCACAATACCAGATATCAAGTTATACTAGGTAGCCACTGTAATCAAAACAGACTGGTACTGAAGCAAGACCATATAAATAAGTGGAACAGAACAGAGAACCCAGAAATTGACCCAAGCCATTAAGCTCAATTAGTATTTGACAAAGGAGAAAAGAACATACAATGAAGTAAAGACAGTCTCTTCAATAAATGGTGTTGGGAAAACTGGACAGGTACATGCAAAATAATGAAACTAGACCACCAACTTATACAATACACACACAAAAAAACACCTCAAAATGGTCGTTTCTTTTTTAATTTTTTAAGGAAACTCCATACTGCTTTCCATAGCGGCTGCACCAGTCTGCATTCATACCAGCAGTGTCCTAGGGTTCTCTCTTCTCCACATCTTCACCAGCACTTGTCATTTGTTGATTTCCTGATGGTAGCCATTCTAACAGAAGTGAAGTGATATTGCATTGTTGTTTTAATTTGCATATCTCTGATGATTAGTAACTTTGAGCATTTTTTTTTTATGTCTCTTGACCATCTGTTTGCCCACTTTGGAGAAGTGTCTATTTAGGTCCTTTTACCATTTGTAATTGGATTGTTTGTCTTCCTTTTGTTAAGTTGTATGAGTTCCTTAAATATTTTTTATATTAACCTTTTATCAGATATATCATTAGCAAATATGTTCTCCCATACAGTGGGCTCCCTTTTAATTTTGTTGATGGTTTCTTTTGCTGTGTGGAACCTTTTTACTTTGATGTAGTCCCATTTGTTTATATTCTTCTTTGTTTTCCTTGCCCTAAGAGATGTATCGGCAAATATATTGCCATGAGAGATGT
Organism: Miniopterus natalensis; assembly: GCF_054644295.1. NCBI lineage: Eukaryota > Metazoa > Chordata > Mammalia > Chiroptera > Miniopteridae > Miniopterus > Miniopterus natalensis. The sequence continues at coordinate 46,008,716 of NC_142103.1, read as the reverse complement.
CTGAGATTTTGCTGCCCACATCTTCTTCTAAGATATTTATGGTTTCAAGACTTACGTTTAATTCTTTCATCCAGTTTGAGTTTATTCTTGTGTATTGTGTAAATTGGTGGTCTAGTTTCATTGTTTTTGCAAGTACCTGTCCAATTTTCCCAGGACAATTTATTGGAAAGCCTGTCTTTACTCCATTGTATGTTCTTGCCTATTTGTCAAATGTTAATTGAGCATAATGGCTTGGGTCAATTTCTGAGTTCTCTGTTTTGTTCCAATGATCTATATGCCTGTTCTTGTGTCAGTACCAGTCTGTTTTGATTACAGTGGCTTTGTAGTATAACTTGGCATCTGGTATTGTGATCCCTCCAAATTTGTTCTTCTTTCTCAAGATAGCTGTGGCTATTTGGGTTCTTTTTTGGTTCTATATAAATTTTTGGAGTATTTATTCTAGACCTGTGAAATATGCTATTGTATTTTAATAAGGTTGGCGTTGAATCTACAGATTGCTTAGGGTAGTATGGGCATTTTCATGATGCTATTTCTTCCAGTCCATGAACTCAGTATATTCTTCCACTCATTTATATCTTCCTCTATCTCTATTTGCAAGGTTCTATAGTTTTCCTCATACAGGTCTTTTACCTCTTTGGTTAAGTTTATTTCTAAGTATCTCTATTTTTTTGTTGCAGTGGTAAATGAGATTGTTTTTTTAGTTTCTCTTTCTTAGAGTTCATTACTGGTGTATAAAAAATGCCATCAATTTTGGCATATTAATTTCATGTCCTGCTACATTGCTGAATTCATTTATAAAATCTAGTAGTATTTAGGTCGAGTTTTTAAGATTTTCTATGTACAATATCATGTCATCTGGAAATAATGACATATTTACTTCCTCCTTTCCAATTTGGATGCCTTTTATGTTTTCTTCTTGTCTGATCACTGTGGCTAGGACTTCCCACACTATGTGGTAAAAGCTGACATCCCTGTGTTGTTCCTGTTCTTGGAAATGCTTTTAGTTTTTGCCCATTGAGTATGATGTTGGCAGTAGGTTTATTGTATAAGGCCTCCATTGTGTTGAGATATGATCCCTCTATTCCTGCTTTGCTGAGAATTTTTACCCAAAATGGGTGTTGGATTTTGTTGAATAATTTTTCTGCATTTATTGATATGATCATGTGATTTTTGTCTTTCAATTTGTTTATATAATGTATCACATTTATTGATTTGTGAATATTTTACCAGAATTGCATCCCTGGAGTAAATTTCACTTGGTCATGACATTTTTAATATTTTGCTGGATCTAATTTGCTAATATTTTGTTGAGTATTTTAACATCTATGTTGATCAGGCATATTGACCTGTAAATCTTTTTTTTTTTTTTTTTTTAGTGTCTCTATCTGTTTTTGGAATTAAGATAATGCTGACCTCATAAAAAGAGCTTGGAAGGGTTCCTTCCTTTTGGATTTTTTTGCAATAGTTTGAGGAGGACAGGTGTTATTTCTTCTTTGAATGCTTGGTAAAACTCCCCTGCGAAACCATCCAGGCTAAGGCTTTAGTTTTCTGGGAATTTTTCTATTACTGCTTCAATTTCATCAGCTGTTATTTGCCCATTCAGGCTCTCTGATTCTTCCCCACTCATTTTGGAAGATTGTATTTTTCTAGGAATTTATCCATTTTGTCCACATTGTCCCGTTTGTTGGCATATAGTTGTTCATAATATTTTCTTTCAATCCTTGATATTTCTGTGGTGTCAGTTGTTACTTCACTGCTTTCATTTTTTATTTTATTTATTTGTATCCTCTCTATTTGTTTCTTCATGATTCTGGCTAGCGGTTCATCAATCTTATTTATCTTTTCAAAGAATCAGCTCTTGGTTTCATTGATCTTTTGCATTGTTTTTTTATTCTCTGTATAATTTGTTTCTGCACTAATTTTTGTTATTTCTTTCCTTCTACTTACTCTGGGCTTTTCTTCTTGTTCTCTTTCTAATTCTTTAAGTTGTAAGGTTAGATAATTTATTGAAAGTTTTTCTTGTTTTTTAAGGTAGGCCTCTAGTGCTATGAGCTCCCCTCTCAAGCCTGCTTTTGCTATGTACCATAGATTTTAGGTTGTTGTGTGTTCATTTTCATTTGTTTCCAGGAAGTTTTTAATTTCTTCCTTGATCTCATTGGTAACCCTTTCATTGTTTAATAACATGATATTTAGCCTCTATGAGTTTGAGTGTTTGGAGTGATTTTAAGGTTGTTGATTTGTAATTATATGCCATTGTGATCCAAGAATATGCTTGATATGATTTGATTTAAATCTTTTTAAACTTGTAGGCACAAAGAGTCCCAAGGAGGAAAAACCCAAAGAGGCCCATGCCCAGACACATCATAATTAAAATGCCAAAAATTCAAGACAAAGAGAGAATGTTAAACACAGCAAGAAA